>NC_044997.1:1020603-1368454 GCF_008728515.1 Papio anubis
TGATTTTTCTACCTGTCGTTTATTATCTATCTCTGTCAATGATTTTTCTGTCATCTATCTATCTATCTATCTATCTATCTATCTATCTATCTATCATTATCCATTGATCTATCTGTCTCTATTATATCCACTTATTATCTATCTAATCTATGTGTTGATCTATCTGTCAAAAATTTTCTCATTTATTGATTCTCTATCATCTATCATTCTGCCTACTTATCTAACTATCCAACTCTCATCTCTATTATCTATCTGTCTGTCTATCTACTTCCCTAACCAACTCTCATGTCTATCATCTATCATCTCTCTGTCTATCATCTATCTACCTATCTATCTTTCTACCTACTTCTCCAACTATCCAACTCTCATCTCTATTATCTATGTATCTATGTATCTATCTATCTTTCTACCTACTTCTCCAACTATCCAACTCTCATCTCTATCTATCTATGTATCTATGTATCTATCTATCTTTCTACCTACTTCTCCAACTATTCAACTCTCATATCTATCTATCTATCTATCTGATTATCTATCTATCTATCTATCTATCTATCTATCTATCTATCTATCTATGACATTCTTCTGCTCCCCAGGGATAATTGTGTTCCTCAAGTAACACTTGGCAATGTCTGGAAACAGTTTTGGTAGTTGCACGGGGATGGGTGTTCTGGCGTCTGGTGGGTGGAGACAAGGCATGTTGTTCAACACCTTACAGTGCACAGGACAGCACCCATGACAGAGAGTTATGCAGCTCCAAGCGTCATTAGTGCTATAGTGGAGAACCTGCTGTTAGTCATAACTTCTAACCCTGGGAAAGGGGACAGGTTGGAAATGTCATGCTCCTGTACACTACAGGAGGTATAGTTGTCTGGAGGTATAGTTGTACCGTACAGTATAGGAGGAACGGTATAGTTGTCTGGGGCATTTTTAAATGGATCTGACTGTCAGAATGCACTTGTAGGATCTTTCCCTCATACGGCATAGAGCCGTTGCACATATAACCCAGAAGCTAAGCATTCCATAGTTTCCTTGTTGGAGTAGGAAGGGGCTGTGCAGAAACAGTCTATGGCTATTTGGCACCTGAGTGTCAAGACATCTGGAAAATATTGGAGCACATAGTCCAAGAAAGTCTCCCCTTCCTTGGATAACAACTGACTCTTCCTTTGAGGCCCCCCCATTCCAGTCATTTTCTTCACTCTTATTGGCATATAGGGGATAGAAAAGTGGGGTTCTGCCTCCAGATGGAGCTCTCCCAGACACTGCTAAGCTTCTGGGAATTCCCCCGATGGATCAGGGGCCAGAGGCACTTAAACCTGTCAGCGATGTGTCCAGCCACAGTGCTGAGGCTGGGAAACTCTGCTGTGGCCTGTGAATCCCAGCCTCTGGGAGGCTTCAGATGTTTAAAAACCCAAGAGGAGTCATCACATCCACAAAAATCTTCACATTTTTATGTGGCAAAATTAGATTTTATAAAAGCTTTAAAAACGTTTGCAAATCTATCTGTCTCCCAAAAAACAGCACATGCTGGGATTGGGGTGATTTTTAAAATTTTCTTCTTCTTGATCTTTGTTAATATGTATATGAGTCAAGTTTCTCCAAAGAAATAGAACCAATAAGATATGTTTATATCTAACTCTATATATACCTATATCTCTATCTGCCTTTCATCTGTCTCAAAAGTCTACCTATCTATTTATCATCTCTTTATCTCTCTATTATCTATCTGTTCCTCTATCTCCAATATCTATCTTCAATATCTATCTATCTATCTATCTATCTATCTATCTATCTATCTATCTATCTATCTATCTATCTATCTATCTATCTATCTATCTATCATATATCCCATCTACCTATCTATTGACCTATCTATCTAAAATACATTTGTTTTCCTTACTTGGGAGGCTGAGGCAGACAGATCCCTTGAGCTCAGGAGTTCAGGGCTGCAGTGAACTATGATTGCACCACTGCACTGCGGCCAGGGCAACAAAGCTAGACCTTGTCAGAAGAAGGAAGAGGAGGAGGAGGAGGAGAAGGAGAGGAAGGGGAAGAGGAAGAGGAAGAGGAAGAAGAAGAAAGAAGAAGAAGAAGAAGAGGAAGAAGAGGAAGAGGAAAGGAGGAAGGGGAAGGGGAGGAGGAAGAAGAGGAAGAGGAAAGGAGGAAGGGGAAGGGGAGGAGGAAGAAGCAGGAAGCAGAACAAAGAAAGAGAAAGAAAGAAGAAAGAAAGAAAACAAAACAAAACAAAACAAAGAAAAAGAAAGAAGTGCATTTCAACCTAAGAACATTTCCTTCAACCCGAATGAATGCCTCCTGAGGTTTTTCTAAAAAATATTTTCTTATTGTATTATAATCACAATAAAATGCAATTATAGCCCCACACAGACCTGCTGATCCAGAATCTGCATGTGGCTGGATTCTGGGCTGATCTGGAATCTTCATGTGGCTGGATTCTGGGCTGATCTGGGCATGGAGGTATGTGTCTGTAATCCCAGCTACTCAGGAGGCTGAGGTGAGAGAATTGCTTGAACCCGGGAGGCAGAGGTGAGCTGAGATTGCGCCATTGCACTGCAGTGAGCCAAGATTGCACCGATGCACTCCAGCCTGGGTAAAGAGCAAGACTGTCTCAAAAAAAAAAAAAAAAAAAAAATTAAGGAAGAGTATTATTCAGGGCATGGGCCAGGCACGTGATGTTGCTGAGATGAAACTGTCTCTCCAGATTGCCAAAGCCTGGTTGTCTCCACTGAACCAGGCTGTCCAATGGCATCCCCATTGTTGTTGACCATGTCCCATGGTTTAACTCTGTTGTGAGCCAAATTGTACCCTCCTCAATTTTACAAATGGAAGTTCTAACATGTAGGACCTCCAATTGTGACTGTGTTTGGAGATGGGGTCTGAGATGGGGTTTGGAGATGTGTTTGGAGAGGGGTCGTTAAAGAGGTGGTTCAGGTGGGGTGCGGTGGCTCAGGCCTGTAATCCCAGCACTTTGGGAGGCTGAGGCAGGCAGATCATGAGGTCAGGAGGTGGAGACCATCCTGGCTAACACGGTGAAACCCCATCTCTACTAAAAATACAAAAAGCACACACACACACAAAATTAGCTGGGCGTGCCTGTAGTCCCAGTTACTTGGAAGCATGAGGCAGGAGAATTGCTTGAACCTGGGGGGCAGAGGTTGCAGTGAGCCGATATCATGCTACTGCACGCCAGCCTGGGTGACAGAGCTAGACTCTGTCTCAAAAAAAAAAAAAAAAAAGTGATTCAGGCAAAATGAGGTCACTAGGTTGGGCCCTGATCCAACAGGACTGCAGACCTTATAAAAAGAAGAGATGAGGACACAGACATGCACAGAGGGATGACCCTCTGCCCATGCCTGGGTCTCAGACGTCCAGCCTCCAGGACTGTGGAAGAATCAATGTCTGTGGTTTACAATCCACCCAGTCTATGGTAGTCCATGATAGCAGCCTGCAATGGACTAAGACATCTCATAAGAAGAGCAGATGAGGACACAGACACACACAGAGGGTTGACCCTGTGAGGACACAGGGAGAAGACGGCGTCTACAAGCCCAGGAGAGAGGCCTCAGGAGGAACCAGCCCTGCCCATACCCTGATCTCAGACGTCCAGCCTCCAGGACTGTGGGAGAATCAATGTCTGTTGTTTATAAGCCACCCAGTCTGGTATTCTGTGACAGCAGCCTGAAATGGACTAAGACACCTCATAAGAAGAGGAGATGAGGACACACACACACACAGACGGACAACCCTGTGAGGACACAGGGAGAAGACAGAATCTACAGCCCAAGGAGAGAGGCCTCAGGAGGAACCAGCCCTGCCCACACCTTGATCTCAGACCTCTGGCTTCCAGCCTCCAGGACTGTGGGAGAATCAATGTCTGTTGCTTATAAGCCACCCAGTCTATGGTATGCTGTGACAGCAGCCTGAAATGGACTAGGATACCTCATAAGAAAAGGAGATGAGGACACGGACATACACAGAGGGACGACCACATGGGGACTCATGGAGAAGATAGCATCTACAAGCCCAGGAGAGAGTCCTCAGGAGGAACTGGCCCTGCCCACACCTTGATCTCAGACTTCCAGCTTCCAGGACTGTGGGGGAATCGAGGTTGTTATTTAAGCTGCCCGGTCTTTGGGATTTTATTGTAGCAACTCTGGGAAGCCATTACCAAGTCTCTGTCCTGCAAAGTGAGATCCATGGATCTGTAGCCTTGACATCCCCCGGGAGCTGACGAGAAACACTGCGCCTTGGGCCCAGCCAGACCTGCTGAAGCATAGTCTGTGTGTCACCCATGTCATGAGGGATCCGCGTGCATGCCACTCTGGGAAGACTGGTTACCACACACCGTTGACCAGTGCCCCATGGCATGGTCTGTGGTATTTTCCTCAAGTTTTCCTTGCTCCAAAGATGTCTTGCCTTTTGTGATGAATGATGATTCCTTCCTCTTTGAAACAAAATACTTCAACCTCTGGAGACACTGTCTGTTGTGCTACAGACATACACTGAGGCCTGAATTCTCATTGCCAATGGTTGCTCCAATAGAGCTTCAATCTGCAACTGCATAATACGGTCACTGGGAAGTCAAGAGCGGGGCCAATTGGTTGACCTTCTGGGGAGAGGCTGGGCTGCTCGGATGCTGAGACCGTGGAGGATTCATGGGTTCTGAGGAGCAGATCATGCACCAGGGTGGCCTGCTCAGCTCCGGCGTCTACAGCCGCGGTGAGCTTGAGTGTTAGGGAGTCCCTGGATATTCATGTTGAGGTGTGCAGGAGGAGACTCCAGCTGTGTTTGATTTCCTGCCCTGCTGCAAACAAAAACTTCATAACCAATTAGAAAACAGAATGGATTTCATCTTATCCATGGGGATAAAGTGGAACTCATCCCTTGGCAAACAAAGCCCACTGGGAATAAGATTCCCCATGGGGGCAGCAGCCTTCCTTGTCACTTTCTGTTGTAACCTACAGTCCTAACCTAATCATATTATTTAATGTTTTCTATTCTGTGAATCATGCCGTCCTGGGAGACAGTGAGATGGAGCAAAGACACGCCTCTTCGGGGCCTGCCAGGCACTCTCCCTAGCATGGAAATAAAGGAAAACCTTGAGTTCCTTCAAGGGAAATGTCAAGGGAAATTCCAGGCACCTCACTGGCCTTGAGAAGTACATGGAGCAGCTTAATAAGCAAGAAGGTGATTGTAGTGTAGAACAATAGCCAAGGAAGAAAGGACCTCAAGATGTTTAGTTTCCTGTAAAGACTAAAGATAACATCCTTTTTTGAGAGGAGTCTTGCTCTGTCACCCAGATTGCAGTGCAGTGGTTCAGTCGGCTCATTGCAACCTCTGGCACCTCCTGGGTTCAAGCGATTCTCATGCATCAGCCTCCCAAATAGCTGGGACTACAGGTACGCGCCACTACGCCCTAATTTTTGTATTTTTAGTAGAGACAGGGTTTCGGCATATTGGCCAGTCTGGTCTCGAACTCCTGACCTCAGGTAATCTGCCTGCCCCGGCCTCCCAAAGTGCTGGGATTCCCAGTGTGAGCCACCATGCCCAGCCAAGGTAACATCTTACTATATGGCCCTGAGTTGATCTTCAGGAACCCAGACCCCCGCCAAATAAAAAATGCCATCTGCTGGCTCGTAGTCGAGTAAGAGAAACTGAGGCCTGAATTCTTATTGCCAATGTTTGTTCTAAATTCCTTCCCTGGAGCGTGTGGTGGCGGGAGGGGTGTGGAGGGGGGTGCAGGGAGGTGCTGGAGGAAGTCACACCCATGGGCCAAAACTAGCATTCATTTTTGCTGACCCCAAATGTTCACACAAAGCTTTACCTCCTTAACCGATGACAAATCAGAGAAGCTTTGAATCCTCATTAGGCCCCTGCTTCCAGGTACCCCACCTTTTTAGGTCAAAGCAATGTATAGCCTGCATGTTTTATGGCTTTGCCTGTAACCTCTGCCTCCTTGCCATTGAAAACCCTCACCTACTGGCCACCCAGGGGGTTGAGTCTTAAGGCATCAAGGAAGTTGCCTGATGCCCTCTAAATAGCTTGGAATAAATGCCTCACTTCCTTACACTGCAATCCCAATGGCAGTGTTCGGCTTTACTGCACTGGGCTGGTGGACCTGAGTTGAGTTTGTTGGAGGTGTTCGAACCAGGGCAACCCCAGCTTGAGTAGGGGCTGGGTAAAATGAGGCCGAGAGCTGCTGGGCTACATTCCCTGATGGTCAAGGCATTCTAAAGGTACAGGATGAGATGAGAAGTTGGCACAAGATTCAGGTCATAAAGACCTTGCTGATGAAACAGCTTGCTGTAGAGAAGTTGGCCACATTTTACCAAATCCAAGATGGCGACGACAGTGACCTCTGGTGGTCCTCACTACTACCTTCCCACCGGCGCCATGACGGTTTACAAATGCCATGGCAGTGTCAGGAAGTTACCCTCTACGGTCTAAAAAGAGGAGCCATGAATACTCTACTCCTTGTTTAGCATAGCATCAAGAAATAACCATATAAATGGGCCGCCAGCGGCCCTGGGGCTGCTCTATGGAGTAGCCATTCTTTATTCCCCTACTTTCCTAATAAACTTGCTTTCACTTTATGGACTCACCACACATTCTTTCTTGTGCAAGATCCAAGAACCGTCTCCTGGGGTCTGATTTCAGACCCTTTCCAGTGACAAGTTCAGTCACAAGAACCATTAGCGTATGCTTTCTGTATATTCACATATATAGTTTGTAATTGCTGAGCTGGAGTCAAAGAGAAACCTTAGGATCTGCCTGAAGGAAGTTAAGATTTGTTCTCCTCGGGGTCCCTGTGCCAGGTTTGTAGAACCTCAGAACTTTCCCCTGTCTGTGGGCTTCCTCAAGCTGAGAAGGGTTCTATGGGTTTAAGACCCACTAAGTGGCTTCAACCGCAGCAGCTGACCCCAGAAAGATTGGTTTAAATGAACTCACACTTCAGAGAAAACCAGTACAATCCTATGTAAAGAAAGAAAAAACAGGCGGGGGGCAGTGGCTCATGCCTGTAATTACAGCACTTTGGGAGGCCGAGGCAGGTGGACCACTTGAGGCCAGGAGTTCAAGACCATCCTGGCCAATATGGTGAACCCCGTCTCTACTAAAAATACAAAAATTACCTGGGCGTAGTGGCACGCACCTGTAATCCCAGCTACTCGCGAGACTGAGGCAGGAGAATCGCTCGAACCAGGGAGGTAGGGGTTGTAGTGACCCAAGATTGCGCCATTGCACTGCAGCCTGGGCAACATAGTGAGATTCGATATCAAAAAAAAAAAGAAAGAAAAAAAAGGATAGGCGTGGTGGCTTATGCCTGTAATCCCAGCACTTTGGGAGGCCAAGGTGGGCGAATCACGAGGTCAGGAGTTCGAGACCAGCCTGGTCAACATGGTGAAACCCCATCTCTACTAAAAACAAAAAAAAAATAGCTGAGCATAGTGGGAGGCGCCTGTAATCCCAGTTACTCTGGAGGCTGAGGCAGGAGAATCGCTTGAGCCTGTGAGGCGGAGGTTGCAGTGAGCTGAGACTGCGCTATTGTACTCCAGCCTGGGCAACATAGTGAGGTTCTATATAAAAGAAGAAAAAGAAAGAAGGAGAAAGAGAGAAAGAGAGAGGGAGGGAAGGAGGGAGGGAGGGAAGGAAGGAAGGGAGGGAGGAAGGGAGGGAGGGAGGGAGGGAGGGAGGAAGGAAGGAAGGAAGGAAGAAAGGAAAGAAAAAGAGAACAATTGCTTTAAAGGGCTTTGTTTCTCCAGGGCACGCAGATCAAAGGATATTGGATTGAACAGTGAAACAGAAGAGCCTGTCTGAATTTGCTAATGTGGTTGCACGTCCTGTGATGACTCTAATTCAATTCCGTGGTGTACAAATTCTGCTGGCAATAGTGGTAATTGGGGTCAGGGATTTAGACAGTCTCTGTGTGTTCCTTTTTATTTTCTGCTCAGAGCCTGCCGGGAGCTGATTTTCTTCTTTAGATTGAGGTAAATAATTCAGTGGGAAGCAGAGGTTTTGCTGTGGGTCGATTGCTCTCCTGTGCTGCGTGGCAGCTGTGCTGGTGGCAGCTAATGTTCAGTGGGCATTGGCCTTGACATTGCATTATTATTATTTGAGCAACGGTACGTTCTTTGCTTGGCAAAATTGCTGTTTGTTATATTGACTTTCTGGGGTCGTGGCCCCTGATGTGTTACTGAAAATCATGGACAGGAAGCAGATGGATTAATTGGAGAAAAGACATACAAATGTATTTAACGTGTATACAGGGGAGCATTCAGAATGAAGACCCCAAGTTACAAGAGGAGATTGTCTATTTTTATGCTTTGGTTCAACCAAGTCTGGATAGCTGTGTAGAAATAGGGTTGGACAAAAAGGGCCTGATCCAATGCTGAAGGTCTGAGCGGGGAAACCCAGCCAGGCCTGTGTATCTAAATTCTTCTGGGCCTCTCTCTCTCTCTCTCTTTTTTTTTAGACAGAGTCTCACTCTGTTGCCAGGCTGGAGTTCAGTGGTGCAGTCTCAGCTCACTGCAATCTCCGCTTCCCAGGTTCAAGCCATTCTCCTGCCTCAGCCTCCTGAGTAGCTGGGATTACAGGCGTGCACCACCACGCCCAGCTAATTTTTGTATTTTTAGTAGAGACGGGGTTTCACCATGTTGGCCAGGATGGTCTCGATCTCTTGACCTCATGATCCGCCCTCCTGGGCCTCCCAAAGTGCTGGGATGACAGGCGTGAGCCACTGTGCCCGGCCTCTTGGCCTCTCTGAGCAGCACTCCTTCCTTCCGGGTACCGGGCTGGCGGCTTCTCTGGGATGGGGTCTTAGGACGCCCAAACAAGGCAGGTCAGGGAATTTCCTTATGGCCACTCTTTGTTCGTTTTTTTTTTTTCGAGACATATTCTCGCTCTGTCACCCAGGCTGGAGTGCAGTGGCGTGAAATCGGCTCACTGCAAGCTCTGCCTCCCGGGTTCCCGCCATTCTCCTGCCTCAGCCTCCCGAGTAGCTGGGACTACAGGCGCCCGCCACCACGCCCGGCTAAATTTTTTGTAGTTTTAGTAGAGACGGGGTTTCACTGTGTTAGCCAGGATGGTCTGGATCTCCTGACCTTGTGATCCGCCCGTCTCGGTCTCCCAAGTGCTGGGATTACAGGCGTGAGCCACCGCGCCCGGCCTGTGCCACTCTTTATACAGATAGGATAGAGGGACAGTTAGAGTCCTGTTTTTAGGTTTTATGGCTGGCTTTGGGGGAGAGGTGTTCTTGTTTCTGGGACCCGTCTTGGGAAGAGGGATTCTAGTTCCTTTGGTGCCTCAGGGGAGAATGGGACTCAGAGACCGAGGGGCTGGAGAAGTTCCCAGAGAAACGTCTGCTTCTGAGGCTGCTGCTGAGGCCTGCCCTTGGCGGTATTGTTTCGTAAGCCTGAACCACGTAGGTCTGAATCAACGTAAGGAATTTGGGTGGGGGGGCAGGGCAACTCCAATAAGAAGCATCTTTGACTCTGGCAGAGGTGGAGTTTGGGCCCAAGAGGGGTTTGGTGACTGCGGGCTACAGAAGAATGCCTCAAAGCGCTGTGTCACATGGCTGGGGTCCTGAGCACAGCTTTACCGGGGGCTCATGTGTAACGCTCGGCCCTCCCATCCACCAACAGGAGCCACTTAATCGACATCTCCAGGATGCCAGCAACCGAGGACCATTGTCACAGTCCCAGCACAAAATGAGGCTGCTTTCTTCTTGGGGGTTTAGGGATCCCAGAACACAAGGATTTGATTAAAAGCTGCTGAGTTCACTAAGTATAAGCAAAGCAAATCGGAAACAGATCTCCTGTTCCTGCCCCGTCTTATGTTCCCGGTGGAAAATAAACCCCGTGAAAGCAATAGCATCATGTGCAACCCCGACCTTGGAGACAGAGACCCCAGAGTTAGCATCGTCTACCTGGGACATCTCCCAGCCCAGGGTTCTTACTCCAGACCCATGAGGACCCCAGCCGTGGCTTTGCTGTAACTTCCCTGGAGAGGAGAGAGGACAGGGGGCCCTGCCTGGGAGATAGATTTCCTGCCTGGTGTGCAGGACTGGAGACTGTCTCAGTGCCCAGGCCGCCTGATGCTGGCCAGAGTCCGCCTTGTTTATGTAACGAGGTCTGGGTGTGACCGACAACAGCCTCGTGTGTATGAGTCACGAATGCAGCAGCTTCTGGCTGCAGTGCAACCCCTGAAACCAAGCAAAGCCTAAAACCCCCAGGCTCCACTTCCTCTGTGACACTCCCCACCCTCAATTCCCGTCATCCCCCAGAGTCATCCAGAGCATCTCAAAGCTGAAGGAACCTCCACTGCAACCTGGCCTCCTGCTGCAGGATGAGACGAGCTGTCTGCAGCCCTCCCATGCCGCCTGCCTGTTTTATGCAACAGCATTTCAGAGAGGAGGGACTGGGAGGGGAGAGATAACACTGAGGCCTTTGGTTATTTAGGGCAACAGCAGGGAGTGGCCGGGTACACGGATTGGGAGGAGATTGTTAAGTAGTTGCTGAGGGGATGCCTGGAATTGCTGGGATGGGCCGAGATACAACGCAGTGAAAGATATTGGTCAACGGTGAACACAGATTGGAATGTAAATTCTCAGGGTGTGTGCATAGCCAAGACGCTTAACTCTGGGGTCCTGGACAGGTGTCTTGACTGGAACTGCTGGCAGCCTTGGAGGGGAGATGTCGCACGGATCCAAGAGGCTGAGGCGGTTCCTGTCCCCGAGCCCAGTCTGAGCAGCTTGGACCATGATGACCAAGAGAGCTGGAGGAGGCCAGGTGCAGTGGCTCACGCCTGTAATCCCAGCATTTTGGGAGACCAAGGCAGGCGGATCACTTGAGGTCAGGAGTTCGAGACCAGTCTGGCCCAACATGGTGAAACCCTGTCTCTACTAAAAATACAAAAGTTAGCTGGGTGTGATGGCATGCACCTGTAATCCCACATACTTAGGGGGCTGAGGCAAGAGAATCGTTTGAACCCAGGAGGTGGGGGTTGCAGTGGGCTGAGATTGTGCCACTGCACTCCAGCCTAGGCGACAGAGCGAGACTCCATCTAAAAACAAAACAAACAAAAAGAAAACAACAACAAATAGGGAGAATGCTGGAGGGAGCAAAGAAGGGCTGGGTTGTTCTTCAAGGCGAGCCTGCAGTGATCTCTGGCAGCAGAGAACATCATCTGAGAGGGACGTGGGGCACCCAGAGTTTGAGAGAAGTGACTGTGTGGGATTTGACCTGCGATGGCACCACCAGCTCCCAGCCTCCAGTCTGGGCCCAGGGGCAGCTGCTGTGTGCGCCCTGGGCTCAGAGTCCCCCTTCCCTCCAAGGTTTGTGACTCTGTCCTGATTGGGGGCTCCTGTCTGGGGATGCACGTTCGGCTCTGGAGAGGCCCTGATTACCTCCACGAGGAGCTGCAAACCTGCCTGGGTGGCATCTGGCTGGAGCCATGCCACAGGCTGTACGAATCTATGTTGGAGCCCTTGAACCTTCCCACAGAGCAAGCATCACCCAGGCAGACAGATTTTTGGGAGGGAGACAGACATCAGAGCAGGGGAGAGCCAGCACCGAGGGCTCACCTGGTTCCCCCAGGCTTAGTCTCCTCCATGGCTTAGTGTTTGAGTGAGAGGTTGTCCCCCCTGGACAATTCTGCAGATTCTGACTCTGCTCCTGCCTTGCCCTGAACGTCCCGGAACCTCAGGTTCTTCCTTTGGGAAATATGCATGCTGGTCATACCAACATCCTCGGGTGGGCGGATGAGATGCTTGGGTGCCTGGTATTATTGCAACAGAACTCAATGCATAGTAACTGCTGATTCAATGTGCTCCTGGCTGCATCCTCTACTTCCTGATAAATTCTCTGGTGGTGTTTTCTCTATAAGGTTAGTACTGGCAGGGGGCAAGGGAGGAACAAGAGCAAGGTGTGCATATGTGTCAGCAAGAGGGACTCTTCATCCTCACAAATTCTGCAGTGTGTTTTTAATGATGAGTCACGAAGATGTGAATGTTCTCTTCTCTCTGCTGCAGACACATTCATTAGGTTAACTGCTTTTGGATCAGGTAGGAACCTCAGCTTGTCCACAGAGGTTGCTTCCTGACCCTGTATTTGTCAGCGTAGGCTAGCTGCTGTAACAAACATCCCCCAAAGAATGAAAAGTTTGTTTCTTTTTTGTGTTGCAGCCAGGTGAGGTGGCAAAGGTGTCCTATGCTCCATATAGTCTCTCAGGGATCCAGGATCCTCACATTGTTATGCTTCACCTTCTTCTAGGGCAGCCCCTCTCAACGTAGACTCTGTGTGGGGTGGGGGGCGGGGGGCAGGAAATGCCAGTTCTAAGCTGTGAGTGGTACAGTCCAGAGTCCAGTCTCACTTTGGAGAGAGGCTTCCTTCAAAGTTTCCTGGCCATGAGCAGGAATGAAGCTCTGACACAAGTTGCAACGTGAATGCAACTCAAGAGCATCATGCTCAGTGAAAGAAGCAAGGCACAAAATAGCACATATTGTAGGATTCTATTTATACGAAATTCGCAGAACAGACAATTCATGGAGACAGAAAGTGGATTAGTGGTTGTCAGGGGCTGGGGAGGCGGAAGGGGAAGTGACTGCTGAATGGGGACACAGGTCTTCTTTTGGGTAATGAGTATGTTCTGGGACTAGGTGGAGGTGGTGGTTGCATCTCCCACGTAGCTCATAGTCAGGTTAGTTTTAGTGCTCTGGGTGACCCTAGGCTTGCAGGAGGAGGGGAGCAGCATGAGGTGAGGAACAAGGGGGATTCTGGCTTTTCTATCATGGGGTGACTTATGCCCTGTTTGCTCCCAATAGGTCAAAGAGACTTTGACTTGGCGGACGCCCTTGATGACCCCGGTAAGTGCCGATATTTCAAGGGGAGCCTTCTCTTTTCAGCTTGGATCTAACAGCATCAGCTGTATAGTTACTTTGGGGTTGGATTGGGCCAGTGTTGGGAATTTCTTGGTGTTGAGAGCTCTGTTCTTCGTGGGAGATTACAAACGCCTCGAGACAGACATTTACACACTCTCTAAATGTCTCAGACTCATTTCTTGGTAGGTCTGTGCTTCTAAACCTGTGGTTTAGGAATATGCTAGTATTTTATTATTTTATTTTATTTTATTTTATTTTATTTTATTTTACTTTATTTTACTGAGATGGGAGTCTTGTTCTGTTGCCCAGGCTGGAGTGCAGTGTTGCAATCATAGCTTGCCACATAGCCTCAACTTCCCGGCTCAAGTGATCCTCCCACCTCAGCCTCCCAAGTAGCTGGAACAACAGGTGTGTGCCCCCATGCCAAGCTTTTTCTTTTCTTTTCTTTTCTTTTCTTTTCTTTTCTTTTTGTAGAGACGGATTCTCACTACGTTGCCGAGGTTGGTCTTGAACCCCTGGGCTCAAGCAATCCTCTCAAAATGCTGGGATTACAGACGTGCACCAGCATGACCGGCCCAGTTTCTGCTTTTCTTACACTTCATTTCATGTCCCTCATTGTCCTACACCCTGGTCCCAATCCATGGCCTCCAATCTCTCCTCCCAGAGCACACTTCATTCTGTTCTCCCATCAGCTTGTCTGATTACTTTCACTCATGGGGCTGTGAGTTTTTCTTCTCCAGGGTACTGAGGACCTGGAATCTTCCCATTCTGTGTTTTATCAGTTCAAGGTCAGCTGGAACGTTTCTGACTGACCAGAATGCTGAAAATATGCATCCTGGACCCTGCAGAAAGTCCTGCTCGAGGCAGACAGTCTAATTGAGATTCAAACATTTATAGTGAAAGAAAAATAATCTTTTATGTACACAGAGGAAGACTCCATTGGGCTTTAGCATTGGGAACAACTGGTCGACCAGGGCAGTTACATAATGGTGTTTGCTGGAGGAAGACAGAATGATAACCAGATCTGATCCTAAAAAGCCGACAACAAGATAATAGGAACTCATCTCTCTCCCAGTTTTCTGCGCACAGTGATGTTTTTGCTAATAATGATCCTACAAAGCAGATACAAAATTGTTGTCTGTGCAACAGGAAAATATAATGACCCACCCCAACATGAAGTTGCCATTTCTCCCATCAAGTTAGAAAAGATGAAGATTGAATCTTACCCTGTCAAGGCAGACTGAGGGGTGGGAGTTGGAGGCAGGTGTGTGGTTGCAACCACTTTGGAAGCATTGGGGGATTTTCTCCAAAATTCAGACCGAGTGTGTAGCACCAGCATTTGGTTTGGACAAAGAATGAGGCATAGCTGCAAGAGAACCCTGTGCAATAGTAAAGGACGGGCTGGCTGGTAGGCTCAGATACAGAACAAGACATGTTACTGATATGGAAGATCACTGACATGTGACCCCGGAGTTCCACTCCTAGACAGGTACCCAAGAGAATTGGGAGCAGGGACTCAAACAGATATTTGTGTACCCATGTTTACAGCAGCAATCTTCACAATAAGCCAAAGGTGGAAACAACACAACTGTCCATCAGGAGATGAATGAATGAACGCAATGTGGTCCCTCCATGCAACAGAATATTATTTGGCTGTAAAAAGGAAGAGGGGTTCGGATACATGCTACATGAGCCTTGAAAATGTGCTCCGTGAAAGAAGCCAGGCACAAAAGGCCACAGGGTGTAGGATCCCATTAATATGAAATATCCAGAACAGGCAAATTCAGAGAGACAGAAAGTGGCTTAGCGATGGTTGGGCCGGAAGAGGGGAGAAAAGGGAGGGACTGCTCGTGGTTATGGGGTCTCCTTTTGGGGGGATGAAACTGTTCTGGAACAGATAGAGGTGGTGATTGTATAGTATTGTGAAAATATGAAACACCATTGAATTGTACACCTTAAAATGTCAAATTTTATGATATGTGAGTTTCATGTTGATTTTTTAAAAATCACAGAAATAAACTTCCTTGCCACTCACCTGTTACTACCTTTTCATTGCTCACCTAGAAGACTGCCAGTGCCTGCAAACACATCTTTGAATGCATCATTTTGCTGCCAAGAGCCCCCCATGAATGGGCAGGCATGTGCCTGCTCATCCACAGCCCTTCCATATGGGAAGGAAGCCCCAGTGCACAGGAACCACAGTCACCTGTATGGCGACTGTGGGGTATTCGCTTTTCACTGTCTATACTGCTTGGGCTTTAAGAAACTCTGTGAGTGTATCACTATTTTAAAAAATCTTTATAATTTTACATTTTAAAAAGAAGATGGAGAAAGGAAGGATGGGAGAGAGGGAGGGAGGGTGGGAGGAGAAAGGAAGGGAAAAGGAAGAGAAGCAAGAAAAGAGAAGGAAACAATGAAAGGAGGGAGGAAAAGAGGGAGGGAGGGAGGAAAAAAGGATGGAAAGAAGGAGGGAAGAAAAGGGAGGAGAAAGGGAACGATGGAGGGAAGGAAGGAAGAAGAAAGGAGATGAGATAGGAAAAGACTGAGGGAAGGAAGGAAGGAGGAAGGGAAGAAAGGAAGAAAGGAGCGGGGGAAGGAAAGAAAGACAGACGGGGGAAGAAAGGAAGAAGAAGGAAAAGAAAGAAGGAAGGATGGAGGGAAGGAAGGAGAGAGGGAGAGAAGAAAGGATGGAGGGGAGGAAGGAAGAAAGGAGGGTAGGGAAGAAGAAAAGAAGAAGGGGGAAAAGGAGAGAGGGAAGGAAGAAAGGAGAGAAGGAGGGAAGCAGAGGAAGAAGGAAGAAGTGAGGGCAGGAAGGGAGAGGGAAGTGGCAGGAAGGAGAAAAGGCGATGGGAAACCTTCAATTAAAATACAGGACATGCAAAATCGTATGTCCCCTTTGGAGCTTCAGACTCTCCTTTTTGCAGTCTCTGCACCCCCAGTGAATGCCCCCACCACACGTATACCCCTGTGTTCCAGCTTCCTCCTACCAAGGCAATGCGAGGCTGTTATGTGAACCATGCTTTCAAATACACTGTTTCCTCTGTTTGGAAGAAGTCTGGCCATTGCACAGCCCTGAAGCTCCAATTTTCCCAGCCATGGCCGACTCCACCTCCTTTGACTTATCTTCCTCAAACCCCCTCCTGCCCCTGTCTGCCCACCCTCACTGCACACCCAGGTTCACTGAGCAGGGTGGTCACAGGCTGCACCCTGAGCACTCCTGACCTGATAGCCACATCCATGCAATACATGTTTGCTGAATGAATAAATGAGTGAATGAAAGAAAGTGAGAAAAGCCATCATTCTAGAAGCTGAAAGTCTTTCTCCATCTTTTCTTTTGCCTCCCCCTGCCCCGCTCTCCACCGTCCAGCTCTATGGTGGCTCTACGGGCAGGTAGCTCACTTACTTGTCTTGGATGTTCTCAGCTACTTTGGCCATCCTGTGGGCATCCTCACAGCCTCAAGGGTGGATTGTTTTTGAATGGATTTTAAGGGTGTTTTCTTGCTTTTCTTCTGAATACAACATGGAATTTGTGTCCATATCATTTACTTTGTATTGCTTTGTCACTCCCTTTTCATCTTTCATCAGGGCGTTCATGGCCTTTCTTTGTGCTTCTGATGAATCTTCAATGCATATTGAATTTATTTTCTCTCTTTGTTCACAGAACCCACCAAGAAGCCAAACTCAGGTGAGTGACTCTTTGGCTGGGAAAAACTGAGGCAATGTCCTTGAACTGATGCTTATGGAGGGATGGTTGAGGATGTTTTACAGAACTGTGGGGTGTATGAAGAAGATGCAAAAACTATACCAGATAGTAGATATTGAAAGCAAAATGTGGTGATTAGGGAAATGCAGATCACAACCACAGTGAAGCACCACTTCATACTCACTGAGATGGCTAAAATCTAAAATGGAAAATAACAAGTGTTGGCAAGGATGTGACAAAACTGCAATGTTTGTACATTGCTGGTGGGAGTCTAAAATGGTACAGCCACTGTGAACAAATTCTTTGGTGGATTCTCAAAAAGTTAAATATAGAATTACTCTGTGAACCAGCAATTCCACTCCTAGGTATGTACTCAAAATAATTGAAAACAAGGGTTCCAAGAAAAATATGTACACAAATGTTCACAGCAGCACTATTCATTATAGCTAAAAGGCAGAAATAACTCATATGTTCATCAGTGGAAGGAATGGATACACAAAATGTGGTCCATCCACACAATGCAATACTATTTAGCCTTGAAGAGGAATGAAGCACTGAAAATTGATACAAAGTGGTTGAGCCTCAAAAACATTTTACAAAGAGAAAGACGCCAGACACAAATAATCACATAGTGTATATTTTTATGAAAATGAAATTTCAAGAATAGGCGAATCCCTAGAACCAGAAGCAGTGTCGTGACTGCCAGGGGCTGGAGGGGAAAGGGACAGTGACTGCTTGATAAAATCCAGGTTTCTTTTTGGGGGGACAAAAGTGTTCTGGAAGTACACAGAGGTGATGGCTGCACAACACTGTGAATGTTCTAAATGCCCCTGAATTGTTCACTTTTAAATGGCGAATTATATGTAAATTTTGCTTCAATTTATTTATTTATTTATTTTCAATTAAAAAGGTAACCTTTGGCCAGGGGTGGTGGCTCACACTTGTAATCCCAGTGCTTTGAAAGGCTGACGTGGGCAGATCACCTGAGGTCAGGGGTTTGAGACCAACCTGGCCAACATGGTGAAACCCGGTCTCTACTAAATATAAAAAAATTAGCTGGGCATGATGGCACATGCCTGTAATCCCAGCTACTTGGGAGGCTGAGGCAGGAGAATCACTTGAACCTGGGAGGCGGAGGTTGCAGTGAGCCGAGATCACACCACTGCAGTCCAACCTGGGTGACAGAGCAAGATTCCGTCTCAAAAAAAAAAAAAAAAAAAAAAGAAAAGAAAAAAGAAAAAGAAATAACTCCCAGACTTCTAGCAGACTCCTTGACGGCCTTCCTGACATGAGAGATGTCAGCAAGTCAATGGACAGGCATTTATAGGTTGTTCAGGAAATGTTCACTATCAAGCAAGAATTGAAAATGCAGCTAAATTGCTGTTGGAGAGTGATGATAGCGTAAATATTTCCAACAAGGAGCTCTGCAATTCTTGCTGAAAAATCTTCCAAATGATGCTCTGCCTTAAGAAGAAATTCACACCCTGAATAGCACAGCAGGATGCGAACAGCAATGCCAGCCAAAGACATTGGAAACAAGCCGGTAAAACTAAGTGATTGTTAGCTGTTTAACAAAATAATAACTGGTGTTAACAACAAAGTGAAACTTAATTTCTATAGATTAGGCTACCTTCACAGAGAGGATAAGAAAGGGAAGAAGTGAGTAAAAGTAGTTAGATGTTGCTGGATTTTGACATTTTAAGGTTAAGTGTTCCTGTTAAAAATAGAAATTGAACATATAACTCCTGAACTAGTGGAGGAAAATGAAGAATGAAGAATAAAATTAAATACAAAAAAATGAAGAATAAAATTAAATACCAAAATTAGCCAAGTGTCGTGGTGAGCGCCTGTAGTCCCAGCTACTCAGGAAGCTGAGGTGGGGGGGTCACTTGAGGTTGCAGTGAGCTGAGATTGCGCCACTGCCCTTCAGCCTGGGTGGCAGAGCCAGGCTTTGTCTCAAAAATAAAAAAAAAAAAATAATAAAATTAAAAACTGAATACTAAATGGAAGTTAGGAAGGAAGGAGTTAAAAAAGAAGAAAAGTAAAATAAAATAGTAGGAATAGTGTATCCTTAGTTTTGTTTGATGTTCAATGATTTGATAAATCTGTAAAAAGAGATTAGATTATGCAATTTAAAATGTTTCATGCTATTTACAAGAGAAGTGTTTGCAACAAAATGCAAGCAAATACCAATAGAAAGAAAGCCAAGTTGGGCTAGCAAAATCAGACAAAATAACCCTCGAGGTGCAAACAACTTTGAGGCCCAAATAGAGGTTCTTCACACTAAAAGAATGATTCTCTGAATGATAATGGAATCTTGACCCAGCCTGCACCTCAGGTTAAGTCAAAAGTGGAAATTTAAAGATCTAAGTGTGAGATATTAAAAAGTATTTCCCCAGAAATACCAGGATCTGTAGATGGAAATGTTATTAAGAAATAAGATGTGGAGCTGGGCGTGGTGGCTCACACCTGTAATCCCAGCGCTTTGGGAGGCCGAGACTGGCATGGCGGAATTCTTGAGCCCAGGAGTTTGAGACTAGCCTGGGCAACATAGTGAGACCCCATCTTTAAAAATATTTGTGGTCGGGAGCGCTGGCTCAAGTTTCCATCCCAGGGGCATCATAGGAGGCCGAGACGGGTGGGATCACAGGCGGTCGAGATCGAGACCATCCTGGTGAATTACAGTGAAAACCCCGGCTCTACTAAAACTACAACTAGTCGGCTGCAGGCGGGCCTGCAGTCCCAGCTACTCGGGAGGCTGAGGCAGGAGAAATGGCATGAACCCGGGAGGCGGAGCTTGCAGTGAGCTGAGATCCAGCCACTGCACTCCAGCCTGGGCGACAGAGCAAGACTCCGTCTCAAAAAAAAAAAAAAAAAAAAAAAAAAAAAAAAAATTTAAAAAAACATTAGCTGGACATGGTGGCATGCACCTGTGGTCCCAGTTACTCCGGAGGCTGAGGTGGGAGGATCACCTGTGCCCAAGAGAGGTTGAGGCTGCAGTGAGCCATGATCACACCACTGCACTGCAGCCTGGGTGACAGAGCGAGACCCTGTCTCAAAAGAAAAAAAAAAGAAATGAAAACCATAGCTCAGAGACAGAGAAACTGAGCAATGCATAGGTTCAGAAGAGTTTGAAACAGACTGACTAAATTGTGTCTTGGCATATGAGACAGGTCGCAGTTATAAAACAATGAGAGAAGAAACCAAATTCCACATAGGCAGGACTGAGACAATTGGCTGTTCTTGTGGATGATATGTGATCAAATCTCAACTTCATGCAAAACTTTTTTTTTTTTTTTTTTTTTTTTTTGAGACGGAGTCTCACTCTGTCACCCAGGCTACAGTGCAGTGGTGTGATCTCACCTCCCTGCAAACTTCTCCTCCAGGGTTCAAGTAATTCTTGTGCCTCAACTGGGACTACAGGCATGTGCCACCACGCCTGGCTAATTTTTGCATTTTTAGTAGAGATGCGGTTTCACCAAGTTGGCCAGGCTGGTCTCGAACTCCTGACCTCAGGTGATCTGCCCATCTCGGTCTCCCAAAGTGCTGGGATTACAAGTGTGAACCACAGCGCCCGGCCTCATGTAATACTTAAAAATGAACTACAGGTGGATTACAAACCTGAATGTAAAAGAAAAAAAATTTTTTTTTTTTTTTTTGAGAAATAGAGGGAAATATAACCTCAGGGTTAGGAGTTTTTCTTAGATAAAATACAAAAAGCATAACCATGCCTGTAGTCCCAGCTACTCAGGAGGCTGAGGCATAAGAATCACTTGAGCTTGAGAGGCGGAGGTTGCAGTGAGCCGAGATCCTGCCATTGCACTCCAGCTCAGGCTACAGAGTGAGACTCCGTCTCAAAAAAAAAAAAAAAAAAAAAGCATAACCTTTAAAAATGGGTTAGACTATGCCTACATTTAAAAAATAATAACCATAATAATAATAATGTTCTGACTTCAGGCTCTAAAAATGTCAAAAGATGAGCTGTCAACTGGAAGAGGCTCCTTCCTGCCCATATCACCAGGGAAAGTTTAATATGCAAAATGCAGTCATCCTTCAGAATTCATGGAGTATTAGTTTTAAGACCCCTTCTTCCCCGCAGACACCAAAATCCACAGCTGCTGAAGTTCCTGATATAAAATGGTGCAGTATTTGCATATAATGCAAGTATATGTTCCTGTATATTTTTATTTATTTATTTATTTATTTGGAGACAGAATCTCACTCTGTTGCCCAGGCTGGAGTGCAGTGGCGTGATCTTGGCTCACTGTAACCTCCACCTCCCGGGTTCAAGAGATTCTCCTGACTCAGCCTCCCAAGTAGCTGGGATTACAGGTATGTGCCACCATTCCCAGCGAATTTTTGTATTTTTAGTAGAGACGGGTTTTAACCACGTTGTCCAGGCTGGTTTCGAACTCCTGCCCTCACGTAATCTGTCTACCTTGGCCTCCCAAAGTGCTGAGATTACAGGGATGAGCCACAGGGTCCAGCCTCTGGTATACTTTAAATTATCTCTAGGTTACTCATAACTCCTGATACGGTGTAAATGCTATGCAAATAGTTGTTATACTATATTATTATTATTATTATTTTTTTTTTTTTTGAGACGGAGTCTCGCTCTGTCGCCCAGGCTGGAGTGCAGTGGCCGGATCTCAGCTCACTGCAAGCTCCTCCTCTCGGGTTCACGCCATTCTCCTGCCTCAGCCTCCAGAGTAGCTGGGACTACAGGCGCCCACCACCACGCCCGGCTAATTTTTTGTATTTTTTAGTAGAGACGGGGTTTCACCGTGTTAACCAGGATGGTCTCTATCTCCTGACCTCATGATCTGCCCGCCTCGGCCTCCCAAAGTGCTGGGATTACAGGCTTGAGCCACGGCACCTGGCTATTATTTTTTATTTGTATTACTTTTTATTGGATTGCTATATTTTATTTTTTGAAATATTTGCTTCTTTTTTTTCTTTTTTCTTTTTCTTTTTTTTGAGACGGAGTCTTGCTCTGTCGCCCAGGTTGGTGCAGTGGCGCAATCTGCTCACTGCAACCTCCGCTTCTCCTGGGTTCATGCCATTCCCTGGCTCAGACTTGGCACTGACTACAGGCGCTCACACTCACGCCTTCCGGCTAATTTTTTTTTTGTATTTTTAGTGAGACAGGGTTTCACCGTGTTAGCCAGGATGGTCTGGATCTCCTGGATCTCCTGATCCTCACTACCGCCTCCCAAAGTGCTGGGATTACAGGCGGAGCCACCGCTACTCGGGTCAAATATTTTCAATACAAGACTAGCTGGATCTAGAGATGGTGAAATTCCTGGCTACAGAGCACAAACTGTATAGAGGCCCTACCAAAACAGACGGATAGCAAAAAAAAGGAAAGAAAGAAAAGAAAAGAAAATGGAGGAGAGAGACTATAAGGCTTACTCAAAAGAAGAGGATATGATCATTGCATTTATTAAAAAAGAAAAATTCAAAGAAGAGGGAATTACACAGCTGACCAGCTGATGTGTGTAAGAAATGCTCAGGGTCACACATAGTCATTGAGTCAATTAGCCACTGTATAAATTTAAATCAATTTAAACAATTGGCTTTTTATTTTATTTATTTCATTTTTTTGAGACGGTCCGCCTTCAGCTGAAATTCCCAGGCTGGAGAGGTATTTCAGCTCGACAAGCTCGCCCTCCGGTTCACTATTTGCTCGCCTTCCGTATAGCCGGGGATTCGCTCGCCACTGGGCCTCTTCTGGCGATTTTTGTATTTTTAGTAGAGACGGGTTTCATCAGAAACAGATGGTCTGGAGTCTTTCTGACTTTGTAACTGGCTACTGGTTCTTTTAAAGTGCTGATTAGGCTGAGCCAATCAAGCATTCGCCTGGCTTTTATTTTCTTAAAAAAGCCAATTAGGCTAGGCAAGGTGGCTCACGATGTAATTCCCAGCACCTGGGGAGGCCAGCCAGCCGGTGGGTGGATCACAAGGTCAGGAGTTTGAGACTAGACTGGCCAATATGGTGAAACCGCTGGCTCTACCAAAAAAATACAAAAGTTAGCTGGGTGTGGTGGCAGGGGCTTGTAGTCCCAGCTGCCCAGGAGGCGAGCAGGAGAATCGCTTGGACCCAGGAGGCGGAGGCAGGTTGCAGGAGTCGGTGATCATGTCATTGCACCTGTTTCTCCGGAGCAACAGAGCAAAACCCATTTCCAAAAAAAAAAAAAAAAAAAAAAAGGTCAATTGTAGCAGGGTAACATGCATTTGAGGTACCCAAGAGCTGACCAATCACAGTGGGATTATAACCCCTGTCAGTCCTGAAGAGACTCCTTCTAGACATCCTATCATGAGCATATCTCCCTTCTGATTCCAAGCCATGTGCACACACAGCAAGACAGCACAACCACGGGCATGGGGAAAGTTGGGAAAGCTGGTGGCCCCATTGTTCATAAGTAAGAGAAGAAAGAAATATGAAATGTCTAACCAGTGACACTCACCGTGGACAGGGCTTATGGTGCTGCTGATAATGAAGTGGGTCTCTAAAGCACCAGTAGGGAATACTTCTCAAAATATCACAAGCAGTTTAAAAAGACAGGCAGAGGGAAAGGTAAATCCAAAGGAATGCCACCATGTCCATTTTAATGGCACCAAAGAAAACTATATTTTGATTATGAAATCCACACACACACACGCGACTTGTAATAAAGTTTTTTCTTTTAGAGGTGGGATCTTGCTCTGTTGGCAAGCAGGGCTGGAGTGCAGTGATGATCAAGACTCACTGCAGCCCTTCGAACTCCTTTGGCCTGGGCAGCTGATCCTCCCACCTCAGCCTCCCAAGTAGCTTGACATGGGCATGCATCACATACCTAGAAGTTATTGTTTATATTTTATTTATATTTTGTAGAGATGGTTCTCGAGTAGCTAGGTGGTGGCTGGTCTCAAACTCTGGCCTCAAGTGACTGATACTAGTCTTCCCAGTGCTGGGATTATAGGCATGAGCCATTATGCTCCAGCCTGTAGTAAAAAGTGGTTTAAAATCACCTAGAGGCAGGGCACGGGTGGCTCGTGCCTGTAATCCCAGCACTTTGGGAGGCAGCTGAGGCGGGAGGATCAATGAGGTCGTGGGAGATCGAGACCATCCTGGCTAACACGGTGAAACCCCGGCCACTAAAAAATACAAAAAAAATTAGCCGGGCGTGGCAGGCACCAGAATCCCAGGCACCCAGGGAGGCTGGAGGCAGGAGAAAGCATGGAACCTGGTGACAGAGATTGCAGTGAGCCGAGATAACGCCACTGCACTCCAGCCTGGGCTTTGGCTGTGGAGCCAGACTACCCCAAAAAAAAAAAAAAAAAAAAAAAAGAAGTATATTGGTTCAGTCTGGAAAGATGGAACAATCCTGAAGCAAAGGTGGAAGACTGAACTAGGAGCCGGTTTCCAGGTCACTTCTAACAGGTGAGAGGACAAACAGCTGCCTTCTGAGTTTCTGATGAGCCTTCCAAAGGAGGCTATGAGATACGCAGTGGCCCCTACAGTGAGCAGAGGGGTGACTTTGAACAGAATGGGAGGCAGGTCGGGCCCAAGCAGTTCCCAGCTAGACTTTTCCCCTTTTAGCTTAGTGACTTGGGGGCCCTAAGATTTATGTCTTTCACAGTGTGTGAGTGAGAGCACTTGGAAACTGGAGAAGTGGAAGTGTGGTGGGGCTGAGGGTCTCACTCAAATACAGGGCCCCTACAACACCTGGGTTTCAGCATTGACTGACGGGAGCAAATATTAAAGCCAGCCTTTATACAAAGGCTGAAGGTAACAAAAGCCCACTCAAGAGTTTTTCCCAGGCCTTCCCTGGGCCTTAAAGGATGACAAAATAATGAAGAAATTTTACTGTACCCATTTAGATTAAATAAGTTTTTACTGGGGTCTGTGAAACTCTAGACCTCCACAAATTAGTTTATTGGGGCCTTTGAAGGAACTTCCCAAACCCTCCAAGTGTGGACTTAGCAGGAGACAAGATAAGGATAATCACCGAGTACCTGGACCCACTGATGAAGTCAATTTACTGAGGCCCAGAGGAAGGTCCTCAGGACTCACACCTTAGTTATAGATTAAAAGAAGTTAATCACTTATGTTATTAGATAAATGTGCACTTACACATAGACATATAGCTTAGAAGGTATATAAGCTCCGGAAAAGTGTCATTTTGAGCGGGTCTGGTGATATTGTCTACATGACTTCTCCCTATAACCACTTACAGAAATAAAAACCCTCTTCCTCCTCAGTTCATCTGCTTCCTATTATTGGGCCACAAAAAATGCAGCCTGACCCTCAATTTGCTCAGGAAAGACAAGGAGACTTGGGAACACCCCTTATACTTCAAAGACAAGGCTCAAGGCCATTAAGAAAGACCTGTTGGGGTGCCATCCTTCCATTAAGCTTAGTTAGTTGTTAAGAAGATTTATATACACCTCAAAAAACAGAGGGGAAAACATTAGTTGTCTAAAGGTAGTGCTCTAATGAAAATAGGAGGAAGGGTTACTTTCTTCCTTGGCAACAAGGAAAACTCAAATTACATAGATTTTAGACTTCAAAAATTTTCTGGACAAATATGAAGAACACTATTAAACTCTAACAAACAGCAATCCAGAACTCTTTTTTTGTTGTTGTTTTTGCTAAATGTATTTGTAATTCTGTTAATTTCCCTACCATAATCTACCAACTTTATGTGATCTCAGTTTAAAAATCAGCAGAATTTTCTGGTCATTTGAAAACAGCATAGAGATTTTAAGAAACATCAGCAATATTCAAATGTAAGAAAACTGATTATAACTTAGAAATTCTGAGGAAAAAAAGTAATGAAGGATAACTTGTTCCAGCAGAAAATCAGTATATTTTTAAAACAACTTTAATTATTTTAACTACATACTTTCATTCTGTGGTTAAAATTTAAGTCACTAACAATTCCAAATTTTGGTGAGCATGCATAGCGATGGAAAGCTCAGACATTGCTGTGGCAGTGTGAAACAGCACAAAAACCATGGAAAATTCCTGGAAAGGTACACACAAAATTAACTGTACAGCTACCCCATGAGCTGAAAATTTCACTCGTTGGTGTTGGCCCAGGTACACTGAAAACAGATGTCCACTTAGAGACTTCAGCTCAACTATTGACAGCAGCTTTATTAATAAAAGCCTCAAGCTCAAAACAGCCCAGAGTTCACCAACAACAGTGTACATAAACTGAGGTAATTTCATGCAAATTTCAACCTGAAAGAAAGAAGCCAGACACTCTTCAGAATACAGTTCTGTTCATATGAAGCCTTGATCTCGGCCGGGAGCAGTGGCTCACGCCTGTAATCCCAGCACTTTGGGAGGCTGAGGCGGGTGGATCATGAGGTCAGGATATTGAGACCATCCTGGCTAACATAGTGAATCCCTGTCTCTACTAAAAATACAAAAAAATTAGCTGGGTGTGGTGGCAGGCACCTGTAGTCTCAGCTATTTGGGAGGCTGAGGCAGGAGAATGGCATGAACCTGGGAGGCGGAGCTTGCAGTGAGCAGAGATTGCACCACTGCACTCCAGCCTGAGTGACAAAGCAAGACTCCATCTCAAAAAAAAAAAAAAAAAAAAATTGACCTCTCAATTGCATGATAGAAATCATACAATTGACAGAGGAATTGCAAAAGGGCACAGGCAATATTAACGGTTGAAGGAATTATGTAAATAGCTTGTAACCTATTTGGGGTGAGAGTTACTCAGGCATATGCATTTGCCAAAGTTCATGCATCTATAAATAAAAGATCTGTGCACAATATCTCATGAAGATTTTTTATTCTTGACATTATTACATAGTCCAATATGAAATAAAATATTAATTAAATTTCTTGAAATTCTAGAACTCTGATAACTACCCTTTGTTTCTAATTTGTAGAAACAAATCTGTGTGGAACAGATTTGGAACAAATATGGAAAATTAATGTATTTCGCATCAGTAAAATTGTGACATTTCACAGTATTGGGGAAAACATTACCTAATTCAATGCCTAATGAAATAATATCTAATCAATTATGAATATCTACATTACTCTTTTACTAAGATATTTTTTAGATGGAGCAATTACTTTCAGGTTAATAATAGCAAATATTTAGTAATCCTTCACTAATGCTGATGTCTGTTCTAAGTATTTATTTACTTTTTTTTTTTGAAACTGAGTCTCTCTCTATTGCCCAGGCTGGAGTGCACTGGAACGATCTTGGCTCACTGCAAGCTCCACCTCCTGGGTTCATGCCATTTTCCTGCCTCAGCCTCCTGAGTAGCTGGGACTACAGGCGCCCACCGCTAGGCCCGCTAATAGTAGAGATGGGGTTTCACCATGTTAGCCAGGATGGTCTAGATGTCCTGACCTTGTGATCCTCCTGCTTTGGCCTCCCAAAGAGCTGAGATTACTGGTGTGAGCCACTGCACCCAGCCTGTTCTAAGTATTTCTTATATAGACTCACTTATTTAATGCTTGTGTACCTTAATTCATGTCTCTTCATGAGTTGATTTTATTAATAAATAGCATCTCAACTAACAAAATTGTTATAGAATTGAGAAAACTGAGACTCAGACAGGGAAAGTAAATTATTGAAGCTCAAGCCTGTAAGTGGCACTCCAGGTAGCCAAAGCTGAAGGGTTTACCTTCTAGAGCCCATGTTCTTTGTTCAGTACCAAGTTCCCTCTTAATGTATTTTAAGTGCCAACATTTTAAAATATAGCAAACATCCTTTGGCAGCCAAAGCACACTTGATGCTTACAGTTAGAATTTGTTTATTGATGTTTGTTTAATCATCACAAAAATACAAAAATGCTTCATTTCAGTAATTCCTAAATAAACCATGCATAAAGTATCAATTCCTCTCCTGGGAGTGTGCTTCACATAAATTCTTATAAATGTTCTCCATTGTACATGTATAAGAACGTATGTAAAAAAGCAATATTTGTAACAGCTGAAACCAGAAAGTGTCCATTCATTTGTCCAACAAAAATAGAATAATTATGCACAGCAATTTTTTCTTAAAAATTCTTGTTTGGGTAGCACATATACTAAAATTAGAATGATATAGAGATCAGCACTGCTCCTCCTGTGCCAGGAGGGTATTCAAATATAAAGTATTTCATATTTTTGGGAGTAGAATGGTGGCTACCCTCTAGTAGGGTCAGGTGGAGAGATTAGTATTGTTATTCAAAAATTATAGTATTTCATCTAGATAGAAGCAATTAGTTGAGATCTATTGTAGAGCATGGTGAATATAGGTAATAAGAATGTACTGAATGCTTGAAAATTGCTAACAGAGTACAATTTAAATGTTCCTAGTGCAAAAAGAAAGGGAAGTATATGGGGTAGTAGATACATTGCTTGATTTAGTCATTCCACAATGTATACATGCATGAAGACATAATTTTTAATAATCTGAAAACTGCCAAAATTTATTAAGCAAAAGAATCTCCACATAATATTTTGTACTTATATTTATGCACATTGTTAAAGAAAAAGAGCATTCAGTGATACTTGTTCCAACTTGGTAAGGAAGACTATTCAGGACCTTCAGCACAGCAATGAGGTCTTGCACTCCGGGAGAGATTGGCCTTAGCTCCAAATACATCTGGGCAGGTGGAGATTTATAGCCAAGGAACAGGCAGTAGGGTCAAAGGATGGAGAATCACTAAGAGAAGACATCACAGATAAGGCTGATTCTTGCTGAAGACAGGCTAGGCTGATCAGATGTCATCTAGAGGGTAGTGGAGGATGAGGAACCTGATCAGATATTGAGGGTGATCAAGTGTTGAGGGTGATCAGATATGGGGTGGGGGTACAGACTTGCTAACCTGGCTTAGCAGATTTCTTTCCCAAAACTGTGTTTGGCAAGGAAGTGCACAGGCAAGCCTAGGAGAAGGTTCAGAAACCTGACTAAAGTTTGGTCAAGCAGATAATCTGTGTCAGAAGTTCAAGAAAAGGAAAATTAATGTATGGTAATGAAGGTCAGAATGGGTGTGATTTTTGGGAAAGTGAAAAGAGTGGTTTTAAATATTACAAAGTAGTTTTGAGTCAGTGTTTAAAAGGTAACAGGCAATATACAGTTCTCATTTGGCATAAAGCTCAGATTAAGTAGTATTGTCTCTGGAATAAAGTAATTTATGAAGGTAACAGCTTTTGAGACGGAGTCTGCTCTGTCACCAGGCTGAGTGCAGTGGCCGGATCTCAGCCTCCGCACTGCAAGCTCCTCCCTCCTCGGGTTCACGCCATTCCTCCTGCCTCAGCCCCTCCGAAAGCTGGGACTACAGCACCACTTGCCCGCTAGTTTTTGTATTTTAGTAGAGACGGGGTTTCACCATGTTAGCCAGGATGGCCTGACTCCTGACCCTCGTGATCCGCCTGCCTCGCCTCCCAAAGTGCTGGGATTACAGGTTTGAGCCACGCCTGCCTACAGCTTCTTTTTGGAACCTGAACTTTGAGAAACATGATATCCATCTCTAATATACACTCTTTCAGTGTTTGAGTTTTATTATTTAAGGTAGTGTGTCTGAAAAGTTTTGGAATATTGGAAAGTTGACTTTGATACATACCATTAATTTTAACTTTTGATTTATTTTTATTGTAGAAAAATTTCTTTGTAATTTATACTTCAAAATGTAGTTTACAGTTATTGCCAAACTTCTAGTTTTCTGTTTTAGCTTATATGCAAATTTTATGAAGTCTTAGCATTAAATTTTTATTTAAATCCTATCAAATTAAACCAGTTGGGTCACCAGCCCCTGTCCTTCCATCTTCATAATCTAGGTAGTCGGTATTCTCAACATTCCATCTGTATTTTTCATTCCACAGGCTTAGAAGCTAACGGGCCATGAAAACAAGTAGATTGCCATTTTAAGGGTTTTCAGAAGAAAGGTAAAACAATGAGTTTCATAGAGATATAAAAATGACAATGAGTTAAAGATTTTGTTTTACCAGAAACATTTTATAACTAGTTGAAAGGAAATGTCAACCGTTTGGATTTATATGGAATAAAGGAACTGAATTGCAAGTGGAGGCAAAACTGGTGTTTCCACAGCGTGAAGGGGAGAGAAAGAAACAAGTTTGATCCTGCTTACATATCCATTCCTTAGTTACCTGCAATTTACAGAAACATGCAAAGTAACTGAAAGACCAATGCAGACACAGTCTAGAAAGGACTGCCTAACACAATGCATATAGAAGTGTGATTTCTTTTTGTACAAGTTTGAAATGTGTTTCTCATTAGAGTATTTAAAATAAACCGCAGTGTCTCTTTGTATCAAGTTAGTACTCTGTTAAATAGCCACAAACATAGGCGGGATCACTTCTGGATGTTTTATTTCTTTGCAAGTTAATCGTGTTGACACAACTTGTCTTGAAATTAAGTTTAAAATGAAATACCAGTAAAACCGAAATGAATAAGACCTTTATTAGTCAGAGAAAAGAAAACAATATTGAAACTAAACATAAGAAAGCTGTAAGTTACCGTAAAAACGAGCATCTACATAGGTCTTTGTAGTCAATGTTACCCGGTTGTCCTACAGCTTTGTCGAGTGGCTGTAGCGGTCCCGTTGCTGCGGTGAGCTGGCTGTGTTGATGAGCGGTAAGTGGCCTAACTGGTGCTGCATTCTTGAGTGCGTGGCTTTGGTACAGTCATCCCTGTACAACCTGTTGTTGTACACTTCTCTGCAGGGTACCGAAGAGGGATCTGCCGGAAGCAAACTGCAACTGTTTTGCAGCATCTTCGCCTTCCGACGAGGTCGATACTTATAATTCGGGTATTTCTCTCTATGCATGGCCTGTAGTTTCTGTGCCTCCTGGAAGAATGGCCATTTATCGGCTTCGGTAAGCATTTTCCACTGGTATCCCAGCTGCTTGCTGATCTCTGAGTTTCGCATTTTGGGATTCTCTAGAGCCATCTTGCGCCTCTGATCGCGAGACCACACAATGAATGCGTTCATGGGTCGCTTCACTCTATCCTGGACGCTGCCTTTACTGTTTTCTCCTGCTTCACACTGATACTTAGAGCTACAGCTTTCAGTGCAAATGAAGGAAGAGCTTCTCCGAGGAGCAGGAATATTCTGTTGCGCAGCTGGACTGTAACCATCAGTGTTAAATACGCTTAACATGGTAGAAGCATATGATTGCATTGTCAAAAACAAGGAGGCTGCGACAAAACTGAAAGGTGCTAGATTTTGAAACTCAATTTACTATCCAAAACTTACTTCTACCAGATTCTTTGTTACCTTAACTTTTGTAATGAAACTTTCATTTCTCCGCCCCCAACACCCCTCTCAACTCCGCCCAACCAGGCTACCCCCTAGTGCCCTGACAATGTATTCATTCTCAAGCAAAACATGATAATTCAGTAACATTGACTACTTGCCCTGCTGATCGGCCGCCTTGAAGGCTCTACTACTCTGCTGAAAAGTGCAAATTTGACTTAATCCCCAATTTTTTCACTGACCTTTTACGCCAGTTGAGAGGACAGAAAAAGCTATATGAATTGTTTATCATTATCAATTTATGTGCTTGTTACCTTTAAAAAACAAAGCTTAATGAGAACCTAATTGTGTTAACCACATACATACATACATAACTGCATATTGAATTTATAGTAATCATTATCGCTTTTTCTTCACTTCTATTTAAAGAGTATATGAAAATTCTATACACATTTTTCACAGGCATTAAGTATCAGAACATTAACATATACTTACAAGTTTTTGTTTTGTTTTGTTTTGTTTTTAGATGGAGTTTCGCTCTGTCGCCTAGGCTGGAGGGCAGTGGCAGCGATCTTGGCTCACTGCAAGCTCCGCCTCCCAGCTTCACACCCTTCTGCTGCCTCAGCCTCCAGAGTAGCTGGGATCACAGGCAACCGCCACCACGCCAAGCTAATGTTTTGTATTTTTAGTGGCAACAGGGTTTCACCATGTTGGCCAGGATGATCTCGATCTCCTGACCTCATGATCTGCCCACCTTGGCACCCCCAAAGTGCTGGGATTACAGTTGTGAGCCACTGTGCCTGGCCACAAGTATTTTATGCCCAACTTCTAGAATGGCTAACATTTGACTTTTAAAAAAGAAATTGTTTCGTTTTGAGATTCTCCAGAGGCACAAGATGGCTCTAGAGAATCCCAAAATGCTAAGAACTCAAAACAGTTTTAAGATACACTAAATAGAGGACACAATTCTTTTCTTTGCAGATTGTACAGTGGAATACTTTTGAAGGCATTTTCTTCACTATCACACAATTAGCAATTTAAAAAACAATCTTTTACAAGTCTAAATTAAATTTCTATTCACAACTAATAAATTACAGTCATCAGTTTATCATATTTTACATTTTAGTTCAACCTCCTTCAAAATTTAAAGGTCACAGTTTACCAAACTAAAGAAGTGAATAACTCTCCTCAATAAATCTTAAAGTCTGATGAGAAATGACAAGATTTCTTTGATGAAATAAAATGGGAGGCAAGTCTCCCCACTCATCAATATATTTTAATGCCATATTTGCAAAATGGGAGTAACAACTACAGGTTCTTAAACGTGTATCTTAATAGCAAATAAAATGGTTAAATTGCAGTCACACACACAAACAGATTTTCTACAATTGGAAATCACTTAAAAATGAGGAAAAACATACCCATTCAAAATCTGACGTGAAAATAGCAAAAAGTGACACAAGGCACCACATGGGTGAACCTTGAAAACGTTATACTGTGTGAAAAAGTCAGATGCAAGAGGCCAGATACAGAATGATCCCACGTGTATGAAATGTTCAGGAAAGGCAAATAAATAGAGACCAAAACCAGATTAATGGTTGCTAAGGACTGGATGAAAGAGGTTGTGGAGAGTTACTGCTGGTGGATGCATGGCTTCTTTTGAGGACTGATAAAATGTGCTCTGGAACTAGAGAGAGGTGATCCCTGCACAACATGGTGAACCAAAGAGTCACAGAAACTGAAGTCCAAATAAGGAGTTTGTTAGCAGTCTTAGGATTGGAAATCGAGAAACAGATTCCAGAAGCATCTGACATTGTGTCCTGACCAGCTATTTTGAGAGACAGTTTTTAAAGGGAACAAGAGAAAGTTGGTACTCATTAGGTTACTTAAACAACCTCTTATCTTAATTGGTAGTGAAGGGTTATCTTAGCAGTTCATGGGTTTCTACGCAACAGTCCTTGAATCAGGGGTTTGGGGAAAAAGTCAGTTTTCACCATAAAATCTTTTAAGAAGTGGCAGCAATTTTTGCCTGCAGAATCTGTAAGTACATTTTGCAGTCAGGCAGTTGCAAGATGGGTTTCAAAAACAAAATGTTACTGCTATGGTTAGCTCTTGTTTCCTTCGTTCACCGGTACTACTAAATCGTCCACTTTAAGAGGGATAAAGTCGCGTCGCATAGGAGCGAGGATGGAGAGCGGCGACGAGGCGGCTATCAAGAGGTACCGCGTCCACTTGCGTCCAGCCACACTGCAGGACGCCGCCCCGGCCCCATTGCACCTGATACCCTGCGAGGTCGCGGGGGACTGCCCTCCACTGTGCGGCGCTTCTTGTCGCCAGTCATACGCCAGGGCCCCGAGGGACTCTAAATATCATTTCGGGGCTGCAGACTAAGGGGCGAGGAGGTGGCGGTGCCGCCTAGCCTTGTAGGATCCGTGATGGTGACTGAAGAGGAGGAGGTGTCGATGGGGAAGCCAGACCCCTGGCGGGGTTCCGGGAATGACGACCAAGAAAAGGAGCCCCTAGAGCGCGACCTCGACCGCTTCAGCTGAACCATTACCAGCTTCAGCCGCTTCACGCTGTGGGGCATGGAGACCATCCCTGGCCCGGATGCCAAAGTGCCTGGGGCCTTAACTTGGTCAAGCCTCGCTGCAACGATTCACGCGCAGGTGCCCAAGGACACAACCAGAGTTTGAAATTCAAAGCCTCAAACCCTTCACAGCAGTAAATCAGCTCTTCACTTTGGAGCCACTGGATCCGTCACCCCAATAAAGGAGCTCTTCACAGCACACACTTACACACAAAACATAAAGTGGTGAATTTTGTATTCTTATATACATATGTCAGACTATCTATATATTTTTAAAAGGCAAAAAAGATCTCCCAGATGCTTATATTACATGACGGGGTGTGTGAGGAGACTCACTTGGTGGCGGGCAGTCAACGAAATTTAAATAAAGACACAAAGTTTTATTATTTTTCTGTCTACAGATCCTAGGATAGTGTGTGACATGTAGTAGGTTCTCAATATACTTCTCTGATACTTTAATTAATGAAATGTGTGAAAATACCTCAGGGTTCAGAAAAAGAAACTCAATCACTTAAAAAAATGGAAAAAAAAAAAAAAAAAAAAAACATTGGTTCTCCCGTAAAGTAACAATCCTTCCATGCAAAAATAAGGGTGCAGAGGGAGATTGAGAGCATTTAATTTACATGTATAATATAATATCAACACATTTTAATCTCTCAACCAGGCTAATAATTCACTCACTGTCTCTAGGGAACTGCATTAACAGTTCTTCCAATATTGGGCCTTTATATCAGCGGATAATCATATGCTTCCTGAGTGCCTGAGTGATCCCAGTTTCTGGAACACTATTCCTTTCTCCCAAATTCAGTAAATAAAAAGGTAAAGCGCTATATTGTTTTATATGAGTATAATCTTTAAGATTCATTGATGACTATTTTTCAACAGTTGTTAAATATTTTTACATCAGTCAGGCCCACAAGCTATTATCTTAAGTGGTAGGAAGTTAGCTGGTCCTGTCAATGTTAAATCCAAACTGGCTTAACCAAGAGCAAAAGTTGCCAAACTAAGGGATTTTTTTTTTTTTTTTTAAATCTTAAGGCATGGTAAGAAAAATGTTCAAAAGACATTAGATTCAAATAATTTCACACAGATCCTGGTTCATTTTTACATCAGAATAAAAATAGATGAAAACTGAAGAATAGTAACTTAGATTGGTCCAATGCAATTAATTGCATTTGAGGTACATTAAGGTATCTTATACTCATTAAATACCCTTTGTAGCCCTAATTTAATTTCTATGGTGTATGCAAACACAGATTAACACTGCATACAGAATAAATATACAAAATTTTCTATGAATTTATTTTTCTCCTCATAAGATGTGCTTCGGTATTTCTTCAAATTCAGGGATGACTGCAACAAAAATGTGAATATTACTCCACTCCTTCTCTCTAATTTTATCTCAAGATATTCCCATCAAAGTACAAATATATGTGGTCATAAACCATCCCCCACAAATTGTATGCTAGACATAGTTGACTATTTTTAAGTCCAATTATGTGTTCATTTATCCTGCAGCTTGGCTATAGACTGTTTTTTGATGCCTAATGGTTGGCAGGTCACCAAAGACACCAACAATAAAAGAAAAGGTAAATTAAATGCACAACAGCAAAATTTAAAACTTTTGTGAGATGACACTTACAAATAAAAAGGTGTAATAGAATAATGCTAAACTTAGAATTTGTAAACTGGTAATTAGTTTTGGGACTTTAGAGTCAAATGTCCTTTCAAGATGTTGGGTTTGTTTTGTTTGCTTGTTTTTTTATTTTAATCATGCTAAATTCATGGGCCATATTTTCAACATCTAATTCTCAAAGAGTTAGAATAGTCTTCTGATTTGGTAGATGGAAATTAATGCTCACTTTAATTGCTGGGTTCTACTCTTTTAAGACTTAGATAAATCATCTAGAAACTGATGCATTTAAACATGATCAATTTTATTGACATCTTTTTTTCCCAGGGATAATCTAATTATTTGCAGGTGGGAAGATTAAGTAAGGTGCAGTGGGAAACAGAAGGATCTCCTACCTGAGCCAAAGAACCTTACAAATGCATATCTACTACACGCAAATTAAACTATAAGTAAACAAAATAGTTTACAACTTTAAAATAATGCTGCTGTTTTTTTCTCTAACCTCACCTGAATGATTTTTCTTTTAATTTATTATTTTGATTTTTTCAAAATATAGGAAATTGCCTCTAAAAACAAGGTTTCAATCTTGGGAAGAAATTTCTCATAGACTGAAGCATTTTTTTTTTTCAAATCAGTTGTACCTAATGGTCTTAAAATCACATTGTGGCTAGCCAGGCCTGAAATAGGTAAACAGAAACAGATGGCATCCACAGTTTTCCTTTCTTCCTTGAAACAAAGAGGTAACTTCACTCTTTTCATTTACCTTCTGATGCACAAGTATGAGCTTCTCTTTTGAGTTCTTCTAATCAGCTTAGATACTACATGTTATAGCTTGTTTCTCTCTATAAAATGAAGGTCACTTTTAATCTTTTCCAGGGTCTTCCTTCAGTTGCTTTTTGTCCAAGGCTAACTACACTCCTCTTTGTCTAGTGAGCCAGCAGCTGTTTGACCAAGAACCACTTTAGGAAACAGTTTTTAAAGATACCTCATGAAAGCATTCTGTTGTACCCTTCCATATATTATTTTTTTCTCAGTCTGTTGTATTAAGATTAGAGATTGCTTTCTTTTTGTTAATGCTTTGAAATATTTTGTTTAGTGACCAAAGCCTTGGTCAAATTATGAATAGTTCTATTTTTTTTTCTGAAAAATAATGTTCCTTTAGTGATTTATACTTAAGATATATTATTATTTAACTGTCACAAATACTTTCACAAATACTTTCCTAATTTTGGACTTAAAATGGCATTTATCCTCTTTATTTTTTAATCTTCAAAACAATAATATATCAATGATTGTTATAATTTGTGCTTCTATTTTTGCCTTATTTGAATGATGATGGCTTTAGTATCTTCTGCTAAAAAATGTTGCTAGTTTGTAAAATAGCCTTTTTGCAGAAACCTGCAGCAAGAATCCAATAACAACAACAGGAAAAACCTGGGGAATTCTGGGCTTTTCAAATTTTTTTTTTTTTTTTTTTTTTTTTTTTTTTTGAGACAGAGTCTCGCTTAGTCGCCCAGGCTGGAGTGCAGTGGCGCGATCTCGGCTCACTGCAAGCTCCGCCTCCCCGGTTCACGCCATTCTCCTGCCTCAGCCTCCCGAGTAGCTGGGACTACAGGCGCCCGCTGCCTCGCCCGGCTAATTTTTTGCATTTTTAGTACAGACGGGGTTTCACCGTGTTAGCCAGGATGGTCTCGATCTCCTGACCTCGTGATCCGCCCGCCTCGGCCTCCCAAAGTGCTGGGATTACAGGCGTGAGCCACCGCGCCCGGCCTCAAATTTTTGTATTACCTAGCAATTATGTGTTATTTGAAATTTGATTAGAAAGAGGCTAAAACAATTGTTTGAGTCTGGTGATTAAAAAGTGGTAAGTCTTTGATCTATGATGGTTAGTAGTTTGTATTTTGTGGTAAAAACAAAACTTTCCATTTTCAAATAATTTTAATTGTTACAAATTATTATAAGTATATTGTAATTAGTTTTTACTGCCACTCTCATAGCTTTGGTTGTATCTAATTTCTCATTCGTTTTTTCTTTTTTTGTTTTGTTTTTTGAGTTAGAGTCTTGCTCTGTTGCCCAGGCTGGAGTACAGTGGCATAATCTCGGCTCACTGCAAGCTCCACCTCCCGGGTTCATGCCATTCTCCTGCCTCAGTGTTCTCAGTAGCTGGGACTACAGGCGCCCACCCCCACACCCGGTTGATTTTTTGTATTTTTAGTAGAGACGGGGTTTCACTGTGTTAGCCAGGATGGTCTCGATAACCTGGCCTTGTGATCTCCCCACCTCGGCCTCCCAAAGTGCTGGGATTACAGGCGTGTGCCACCGCACCCAACCCTAATTTCTCATTTCTAATGTCACTTACATTTGCTTTATTATATTTTTATTTAATCTAAACCAGCAAGAAGGTACTTAATATTGCAAGCTTTTAAAAGAAATAGGGCTGCTGGTTCTTTTGCTAATCCTCTCTTTGAAATTCCTTTTTGCTTTTTGGGGAAAGTTATTTCTACTCAAATCTTGTTCAGGTCACAATGAAGCTACAGATGAAGAACATGAAAAGTTGTTGGTTAAAATAAAATTATAACTACGCTTGTTTACGGTTAGTAATTTCTTTTCATGCTCCACTTAAATGTTTTTACCCTAAAGTAATGATGTAGGAGAAGTCTAAAGCAATGGGATTAATATACATGTCCCAGTGCAAATTTGATTCATGAAACTCTTTGTTATTTTTGGCTGCACGTACATTGTTACAATTGTGATGCGAGATGAATATTTTGCATCTTTCAAAATCTTACATCAGTAGGGAGTTGTCCCCAACCTAGGAGAAAGAAAAAGTAATATATTTTTCTCACCTGTCAACAAAGCCCATAGGTGACACACTATGATGAAAGACAGATAAACAAGAGAATAGCACTCACATTTATTTAGTAAATGTTTTACGTCACATGAGAACCTTCAAAAATGAAGACCCCAAAAAACAGAAAGCTATGTGTTTTTACTTAAGTTTGATGAAGTGGACAGATGTGCAGAAGTACAACTGGACAAAAGAAGCCCAATCTAATGGTAATCAATGGGGAACTTAGCAAGGCCTGTGTGTTCAGATTCTGGGCCTCTCTGTACCATCAGCTCCTTTCTTTTGGGTATAGGGAGGGCCCCTCTGGAATGCGGGTCTTAGGACCTGCTCTTCTTCAAAAAGATCATATATATGCAAAGCAACTCCTAAATGCAGAAGGAACCTAGAAACCAAAGAAGGGGGCAGACAAATCCAGTTTGTCAGTGTGGGATGACTTACTGGGGAAACTTACAGAAAAAAATGTGGCCTTGGGTACCCACTAGACAGGTGTTTATTTGCATCGCAATCTCCCATACCCATGGCTTGTATCTTGGGGAAAAAAGAATACATGCTCAGGAAGGAATGTGTAGTTGGCTGCAGGCATGACAGCCTATAATTTCTACAATAACAAGGGTTGTGTGGGAGGAAACTTAAAAATGAATAGATATTTCTACATAAAGAGTAATACAACTAGACATTTTGGAGGTATTTCTAGACTCAGTGTTAGCCAAACAGATTCACATTTTAAACTAAAGTCATTCTTGGCCGGGCGCGGTGGCTCAAGCCTGTAATCCCAGCACTTTGGGAGGCCGAGGCGGGTGGATCACGAGGTCAGGAGATCGAGACCATCCTGGCTAACACGGTGAAACCCCGTCTCTACTAAAAAATACAAAAAAACTAGCCGGGCGAGGTGGTGGGCGCCTGTAGTCCCAGCTACTCGGGAGGCTGAGGCAGGAGAATGGCGTAAACCCGGGAGGCGGAGCTTGCAGTGAGCTGAGATCCGGCCACTGTACTCCAGCCTGGGCGACAGAGCCAGACTCCATCTCAAAAAAAAAAAAAAAAAAAGTCATTCTTGTCCCCACACTCTGTCCCTCTAATTCAATGTCATGTGCTGACCTCTTCTGAGATGGTCCCTGAAACTTTAGAAGGAGGCATCCAGAGCCATACATAGTATTAATAAATTTATTTTCCAGTTGCAAGAAAAGGCCACAATGGCAATGTAAACAATAACAAGAATTATTAACAGCTTTTGCCATTGTTAGCCCCCAGAACTAAACCAAGGAGAAAGCCAGTGGGAGAAAGGGAGAGTAGGGTCAAGCATTGCAGTTATCTGGCTTTGCATGTCTTGCAGGGTTACCATTATGTTGTCAGAATTATCTGGAATATATACGCAGCATTCAGTTCTAATAATCTGCTGCAGTTAAGATATCTAATGCTGTGCAATTTCGCCAAACGGTGTATACATGAGGGATATTTTAGAGTTCTTTCAAGAAATACTTTGGAAGCTGTCATTGAGAGCCTGCTGAATATTCTTAGTGGGAGCTTCTACATATCATTAATAGGTCATATCTTTAATGTCTAAAGATGGTGCTAAATTATCATTCCAATGAAAAGTAGCTCTTGTCTAGCTATTAATCACATGTAGGAGATTAGCAGGTCTGCCAACTAAATTTGTTCATCATCCTTGGACCTATGGAGAACCTAAAGTGTAGCATTCTAGCCATCCTTGTAGTACCCAAAGACAGAGATTAGATTCATTCACATAACTATTCAGTACCATTTGGAGCACACCAGTTTAAGCCGGATCATGAGGACCAGTCTGTAGCAAGTGAGTGCATGGCCTTCAGGATTACAATATATTGACACTGCTCCCGGAGTAAGATGGCTTATGAGTCATGGATATGGTTCCCTTGTTATTAACATAGGGGCACCAACTGACTTAACTGCCCTGCAGTTGGTGTCACCCAAATTTGAAGAAAACTCTATTTATGGGAAGACCTATGAGATTTCATAATAAAAACTATTACTTTAGAATTTTAGAATATAGGGTAGGATAGGCTAGCTATTATACTTTTTTTTTTTTTTTTGAGGTGGAGTCTTGCTCTGTTACCAGGCTGGGGTGCAGTGGCGTGATCTCAGCTCACTGCAACCTCCGCCTCACAAGTTCAAATGAGTCTCCTGCCTCAGTCACCTCAGTAGCTGGGATTATAGGCACACACCACCATGTCCAGCTAATTTTTGTATTTTTAGTGGAGACACAGTTTCACCTTGTTGGCCAGGATGATCTCGATCTGTTCACATTGTGGATCCACTTGCCTCAGCCTCTCAAAGTGCTGGGATTACAGGTGTGACCCACAGTGCCCAGCCTATTATACATTCTTACGTGGCATTTATTGAGCTGCATCTTATCAGTAGGTCAATTAATCACATCATCCCTTGTCATACCAGCTAATGTGCTGTTCTAATGTTCAGCAGCTTTAATGAATTTTTAAGGGTTGTCTATCATTTCCCTCCATAGACAGTGCCCATCAAGGCAGACCAGAAGTGTTGAGAAAGGTAACAAAATGCAAACCCAGCTGGCCTCTTCTGTAAGCTGTCAGTATAATGTTGAGCCCTCTGTGGGGAGACGTTCATTTCTCCTTTCATAGGTCAGAGGAGTAAGAAGAACAGAAGATTATGGGCAGAAATAGAAGTGTTTTGTGGTACTTGGCACAGCAGTTCTTTCCCATCAAACAAAATGACAGTAGAATCTTTATCTCAGGTATTATTAGAATATGGGCAGCCTGAGAATTATGGGCTGGGAGCACATACTGAGCATTTTGCCTGAGGAGTTAAGGTATCTGGTGTTGTCTGTAAGCAACATCAAAAGACCATGTTAAACAGCTCACCAAAGGTGCTGTATACTGGTGTATTGGCATGTGGAACATTTTGGCCCAGACTCCAACTGGATCAATGGAGAGCACTTTAGCTGCCCGGGGGATTCCTTACTTTCTGACAAGAAATACACTATCTAACCTGGGGGAAGTTGCCAGTCCAATCCTTATTCAATTGTCCCACCTCTTGGCTCAAGATCTTGGGGAATCCTAAATAACATTTGCCATTGACCTTTTACCAGCTCTGGTAGAAATATGTCTCCTCAGATCTTTTTCACAAGTATGGTTGATGAACTTTTTTCTGGGGTGGTCCCAAGTCACTGGTATGATGCCAGCTCTGTGTTTGTTTTGACTAAATTAAGATTTCTCAGTTGGGCACCATGGCTCACACCTGTAATCCCAGCACTTTGGGAGGCCGAGGTGAGCGGATCACCTGGTCAGGAGTTCAAGACCAGCCTGGCCAACAGGGTGAAACCCCCTCTCTAAAAATACACAAATAAGCCGGGTGTGGTGGCATGCACCTGTAATCCCAGCCACTCAGGAGGCTGAGGCAGAAGAATTGCTTGAACCTGGGCAGTGGTTGCAGTGAGCCAAGATCATGCCATTATACTCTAGCCTGGGAGACAGAGCGAGACTCCGTCTCAAAAAAAAGAAAAAAAAAAAAAAGGAAACACATAAATGATTTCTCATGACCTGAGGCAAAACCATCACCTACCCATGCAAGGTATCGGATTGCATAACTGTTTGCAGTTGTATCTTCAAAATGGCATTCTTTTCTTTTCTTCTCTCTCTTTTTTTTTTTCCTAGTAAGACAGTGTCTCACTCTGTCACAAAGGCCGGAGTGCAGGCTCACCGCACCTTGACCTCCAGACTCAAGCAATCCTCTCATCTCAGCTTCCCAAGCAGCTGGGATCACAGGCTGTGGCCATGATGCCTGGCTAGTTTTTGTATTTTCTATAGAGACAGCGTTTCACTATGTTGCCCAGACTAATCTTAAATTCCTGAGCTTACATGATCCTCCTGGCTTCCCAAAGTGCTGGGAACACAGATATGAGCCACCACTCCCAACTTTCTAAAGTAAAAAGAGTTACAGTGAGTTAAGATTAATTTGTTATTGATTAACAATTACATTTAGTGGCCGGGCCCAGTGACTAATGCCTATAATCAATCCCAGCACTTTGGGAGGCCGAGGCAGGCAGATCACTTGAGGTCAAGAGTTGAAGACCAGCCTGGCCAACATGGTGAAACCCTGTCTCTACTAAAAGCACAAAAATTAGCTGGGCATGCTGGCTTACACCTGTAATCCCAGCTACTTGGGAGACTGAGGCAGGAGAATCACTTGAACCTGGGAGGCAGAGGTTGCAGTTAGATGAGATGGCATCACTGCAATCCAGCCTGGGTGACAGAGCAAGACTTGTCTCAAAATAAATAAATAAACATAAAACTAGTGTAGCCTAAGGGTTTGTGAAGCATACAGTGTTATACAGTAGGGTCCTGAGCCTTCACCTGCACTCACTACTCACTCACTGGCTCACCCAGAGCAACATCCAGCCCAGCAAGCACTAATCACAGCAAGTAGCCTACCTTTATAGGTATACTACTTTTTTAAATGTTTTATACTATATTTTTTACTGTATATTTTCCATGTTTACACACAAATACTCACCATTGGTTTACAATTGCCAACAGGATTTCTTGCAGTAACTTGCTCTACAGGTTTGTAGTCTAGAAGTGACAGGGTCTACCATATAGCCTAGGTGTGTAATAGGCTACACCCTCTAAGTTTCTGTAAATACACTTCATCATGAGCTTACAATGAGGAAATTACCTAATGATGTATTTGTCAGAAGGTATCCCCATCATTAAGTGATTGATGCAGGACTATAGCTTAAATGTGAATTCATTTGAAGTAGGCTGCATGATTAGCAGTTTGATATCTGGATTGTCTTTTTTTCTTGTTAAAACACACACACATGCACACACACATACACTCCTGTTTGATAAAAGCCTTCTCGCTGGCTGAGTGTGGTGGTTCACGCCTATAATCCCAGCACTTTGGGGGACCAAGGCAGGCAATCATGAGGGCAGAAGTTCGAGACCAGCTTGGCCAACATGGTGAAACCCTGTCTCTACTAAAAATACAAAAATTAGCTAGGCATGGGTGCACACACCTGTAATCCCAGCTACTTGGGAGGCTGAGGTAGGAGAATTGCTTGAACCTGGGAGGCAGAGGTTGCAGTGAGCCAAAATTGCACCACTGCACTCCAGTCTGGGTGACAGAGCCAGACTCATCTCAAAAAACAAACAAACAAACAAAAACCAAAAAACTGTCTCTGTCTATATTTTGGGTTCACCGTTTCTTATTTGAAATGCTTATAAATTCATTGTGTGATTTTGTTTTGCTCTGTTGAAGTAAGTAAAATGTGGACAGGAATCTCTGAAATAAAAATGTTTTATTTGGGAAGTAACACTTGCAGTCTGGTGCCTACACTCAGACAATGTTGTCGTCAGTATGTCTGATGAACAAACACAAGCTTTAAGGTTTTATAAAAGAAAAGAGAGCGTGTGTATTGTTCCTTGAGAAAGTTCACTGGCACTATTCAGGTTTTGGGGAGGTGGCAAGTGAGCTGATGGTGGTGCATAAAACTAGTCTTAGATTTTTAGCAAGTTGTTTCAGAGCCAGGCTAGTTGAAAGGTACATTCTTGGAACAATGTTTTGTTGCTGTTGTTGTTTTGAGAGAGACTGTAGCTCTGTAGCCAGGCTGGAGTGCAGTGGCATGATCTCGGCTCACTGCAACCTCCACCTCCCAGGTATAAACGATTCTCATGACTCAGTCTCCCAAATAGCTGGGATTACAGGCAAACACCACCACACCTGGCTAATTTTTGTAATTTTGGTAGAGACAGGGTTTCACCATGTTAGCCAGGCTGGTCTCAAACTCCTGGCTTCAAGTGATCTGCCAGCCTTGTCTTCCCAAAGTGCTGGGATTATAGACGTGAGCCATCAAAGCCAGTCTGGAGCAATGTTATATAACCTGACTGTTTCCTCAGCCATTGTGACCCCACAAACCCCAGCCTTTCAACTCTGTTTCAGTTGGCTATCACAAGAGTGACCCAACTTGTATAATCAACTTTTACATTTTTACATTTTTACATTTTGATTAAGACCTTTCTCTGAAAGCATTGCTTATCAATCATTTTGAAGTTAGGCTTAATTATCCATTAGTATCTGGATGGACCTGTCCTGGTTGCTTCTCTGTCATGTTGAGGGGAACATTATGGAGATCATATTTGAGGCCAGAAGGGAACATTTTCTCAAGTAAATTTGTCTGGAGTCCAGCATCAAGTCTGTCTTATTAGTACATAAGCATCAGCAACTGTCTCAAAGTGTTGCATTAACTTTATCTTTTTTTTTTTTCCTTTTTTTGAGATAGCGTTTCACTCTTGTTGCCTAGACTGGAGTGCAATAGCACAATCTCGGCTCACTGTAGCCTGCACCTCCCAGGTTCAAGTGATTCTCCTGCTTCAGCCTCCCAAGTAGTTGGGATTACAGGCATAAGCCACCATACCCAGCTTATTTTTTGTGTTTACTAGAAACAGTTTCACCATGTGGTCAAGCTGGTCTCGAACTCCTGACCTCAGCTGATCTACCCTCCTTAGCCTCCCAAAGTGCTAGGATTACAAGCGTGAGCCACTGCACCCAAGAACTTTATCTTTGTAGGAGAGTTGGGTTTACAAGGATTAGACAGGCAATAAAAACAAAGTTTAAAAAATATAATATAAAAAGAATTAATAGTAATATTATAAATGTAGTTTGTTTAATGGTTTTAAACTAAGAGCCTAAGCCTAAGAGCAAAAAACCAGACAAATCAAAAGCCTGTGGAGTAAACTGGATGAGGTCTGTGGTAGTTGTTTAGTAGATCTTACGGCTAGATTGACTTAAAGCAAAGAACACCAGCTTTATAAAAAGGGACCACTAGTATAATTTGAACAAGAAGTTGTGATACTGATATTTTCAGTTGGCCACTAGGTGGACTAAAAGGATTCCTTATGCCAGGTTTTATCAAATTACCTATAGCAGTTACTGACTGGAAAATTTTAATTACAGCACTATCCTGCCAAATGAAGAAGGTGGTAACATTAGGGGGGTGATAGTCTCATTCTGATTTGCAGTCTTATTCTGATGTCTTAGGAAATGCTCTGTAAGGTGTGGGAAAATGTCAACTTCTTATCTTGTCTCGAATGTCTCTGCTGACGGTATTGGGTGGTTTGGTAAACTCTTGGTGCAGCTCGTGCAAATTATTCCTTTTGTGATTTGCTGCCTCATATATCATGCACAAGACTTGTTTTTTTAAAAATATGTGTCTGGGCCAGGCACAGTGGTTCACGCCTGTGATCCCAGCACTTTGGGAGGCCAAGACCAGCAGATCACTGGAGATCCAGAGTTTGAGACCAGTCTGACCAACATGGAGAAACCCCACCTCTACGAAAAATACAAAATTAGCTGGACGCAGAGGCTCATGCCTGTAATCCCAGTTACTTGGGAGGCTGAGGCAGGAGAATCTCTTGAAACTGAGAGGCCAAAGTTGTGATGAGCCAATATTGCACCATTGCACACCACACTGGGCAACAACAGCAAAACTCCATCTCAAAAAAAAAAAAAAAGAAATATATGTATATATATATATAATCAGCTTATAAGACTTCAGGAACACTGCAATTTCTGTTTCAGTGTTTTATGGAATGAATGTGGATTGGAGGGCCCTAGACAATGTACACAGCTACAATCTAGTAACAGGTGCTTTTTTTCTTCTTTTTACATTTTCATATCGGACTATAAGATTAAAAACTTATTGAGGCTAAAAACCCAAACCAAGGCAGACTTCAGATTTTGCTTACAGCTTTAGAGATCATAAACCTGACAAGAAGTGACAGTTTTTATTTACGTGTTGCAAGACTCTCAAAGTCACACATTTTATGTATACTTTTATATGGAATTGTACTCAAATGTACAACCCATGTTTTCAATTGTATTCCGCTACAAAGAGAGAGCACATTTTTATTAGACTTATGCAAATAACCATATTTCCATAAGAATATTCATAAATAGTTTTGAAATTCTGGAGAATCGAAACAGAAAAGGGAAAAGAAAATATTTTTATCTTTGTTAATGAAAGCATACTTTACCAAATGATAAAAATTATGGATAGGTTAAGATAGAAATTTCTTTAAAAAGACAAAACATTTGAGTAAAGGATCACTGGCCCGGCGCGGTGGCTCAAGCCTGTAATCCCAGCACTTTGGGAGGCCGAGACAGGCGGATCACAAGGTCAGGAGATCGAGACCAGCCTGGCTAACACAGTGAAACACTGTCTCTACTAAAAAATACAAAAAAATTAGCCGGGCAAGGTGGCGGGTGCCTGTAGTCCCACCTACTTGAGAGGCTGAGGCAGAAGAATGGCGCGAACCTGGGAGGTGGAGTTTGCAGTGAGCCGAGGTCAGGCCACTGCACTCCAGCCTGGGCGACTGAGCGAGACTCTATCTCAAAAAAAAAAAAAAGAAAAAGAAATATTTCCCTAGACCAATGCCCTGAAGAATCTCCCCAATGTTTTCTTCTAGTAGTTTCATGGCTTGAGATCTTAGATTTAAGTCTTGAATACATTTTGATTTGATTTTTGTTTATGGTGAGAAACAGGAGCCTATTTTCATTTTTATGCATATGAATATTCAGTTTTCCCTGCACTTTTATCAAAGAGACTTTCCTTTCCCCAATGTATGTTGTTAACACCTTTGTCAAAAATGAGTTCACTGCAGACATATGGATTTGTTTCTGGTACTCTCTTCTGTTCCATTGATCTATGTGTCTGTTTTTATGCCAGTACCATGCTGTTTGGTTATTATAGCTCTGCTGAATAACTGCAAGTCAAGTAATGTGATTCCTCCAGTTTTGTTCTTTTTGCTCCGAATGGCATCGGCTGTTCTGGGTCTTTTGTGGTTTCATACAAATTTAAGAAATATTTTTGTTTTATTGTTGTTAAGAGTGTCAGTATTTTGATAGGGATTTCATTGAATCTGTGGATTCCTTCGGGTAGTATGGATATTTCAACAATTTAACAAGATGGATTCTTGTAATCCATGAACATGGAATGCCTTTCCATTTGTGTGTGTGTGTGTGCCCGTGTGTATGTGTGTATCTGTGTCTGTCTGTGTGTGTTCTTTAATTTCCTGCATCAGTATTTTATAATTCTCATTGTACAGGTGTTTTACTTCTCTGAGTAAGATTATTCCTAGGTATTTTATTTTATTTTTTATTTTTTTGAGACAGAGTCTCACTCTGTCACCCTGACAGAGTGAGTGCAGTGGTACAATCTTAGCTCAGTACAACCTCCACCTCCTGGGTTCAAGTGGTTCTCCTGACTCAGCCTCCTGAGTAGCTGGGAATATAGGCACCTGCCACTACACCTAGCTAATATTTGTTTTTTTTTTTTTTTTTTTTTTTTTTGAGACGGAGTCTTGCTCTGTCACCCAGGCTGGGGTGCAGTGGCTGGATCTCAGCTCACTGCAAGCTCCACCTCCCGGGTTTATGCCATTCTCCTGCCTCAGCCTCCCGAGTAGCTGGGACTACAGGCGCCCGCCACCTCGCCCGGCTAGTTTTTTTTTTTGTATTTTTTAGTAGAGATGGGGTTTCACCGTGTTAGCCAGGATGGTCTCGATCTCCTGACCTCGTGATCCACCCGTCTCGGCCTCCCAAAGTGCTGGGATTACAGGCTTGAGCCACCGCGCCCGGCCTAATATTTGTATTTTTAGTAGAGATGGGGTTTCACCATGTTGGCCAGGCTGGTCTTGAGCTCCCAACCTCAGGTTATCCACCTATCTCGGCCTCCCAAAGTACTGGGATTACAGGTGTGAGCCACTGTGCCCCGCCAACATTTTTAGTCTTAAAATTTTTAAAGTAAAATACTGGTTACCAGAGGCTTATTGGTGGGGAGGACTGGGGAAATGCCGATCAAAGAGCACATAATTTTTAAGTTAGGCAGGAGGAATAAGTTTAAGAGATCTATTGTACAACCTGGTGACTATAGTTAATAACTAATTTCATGCTTGAAAATTGTGAAGAGAAAACCTAACTCAACAACACATTTAAAAGATTGTTCATCATGTCAATTGAACCATCCTTGCATCCCTTAGATAAATTACACTTGGACATGATGAACAATCTTTGATACATCATTGATCTTTTAAATGTGTTTCAATTGATGCTGAAAAGTATTTGATAAAATATGCCTTCTCTTTATGACAAAAATCATCAAAAAACTTGCTATGGAAGGAACATAGCTCAACACAATAAAAGCCATATATGACAGACCCACAACTAGTATCATACTGGACAGAGAAAAACTTAAAATCTTTTCTCTAAGATCTGAAACAAGATGAGATGAAAGACAAGACAAACATGCCCACTTTCATCACTGTTATTCAACATCATACTGGAGGCCCTAGCTAGCACAACCAGACAAGAGAAATAATGAAGGCCATCCAAATTGAAAAGAAAGGAGTCAAATTTTTTTTTTGCAGATGATATAATCTTATAGTTGGAAAAAACTAACACCTGCATCAAAAGACTATTACAACTGATAAGCAAATTTAGTAAAGTTACAGGGTACAAAATCAACAAGCAATAATCAGTAGCATTTCTACATTCCAACAGCAAGAAATTGGAGAAAACAAAAACCAAGAAAGTGATTTTCACACCAAATTTCACTTGTGTCCATGTGAAGAGACCACCAAACAGGCTTTGTGTGAGCAACAAGGCTGTTTATTTCACCTAGGTGCAGGTAGGCTGAGTCCGAAAAGAGAGTCAGTGACGGGAGACACAGGGTGGGAGTTGGGGTGACGCGTTTTATAGGATTGGGTAGGTAGTGGAAAATTACAGTCAAAGGGGGTTGTTCTCTGGCGGGCAGAGGCAGAGGACACAAGGTGCTCAGTAGGGGAGCTTTTGAGGCAGGATGAGCCAGGATGGGCCAGGCGAAGGAATTTCACAAGGTAATGTCATTAGTTAAGACAGGAACAGGCCATTTTAGCTTGGGCTGAGAGGCCTGACAGTAATTCCATTTATGACAGTCACAAATAAAATAAAATACATAGGACCTAGTGTGGTGGCTCATGCCTGTAATCCCAGCACTTTAGGAGGCCAAATTTGGGGATCACTTGAGGTCAGGAGTTCAAGACCAGCCTAGCCAACAGGGTAAAACCCCATCTCTTACTAAAAACACAAAAATTAACCAGGTGTGGTGGCACATGCCTGTAGTCCCAGCTACTCGGGAGGCTGAGGTGGAAGGATTGCTTGAACCCAGGAGGCAAAGGTTACAGTGAGCCAGATCATGCCATTGCACTCCAGCTTGAGAGACAGAGCAAGACTCCATCTAAAAACAAACAAACAAACACTGAAAATATTAATGCACAAAATAATTGTATGCAAGCATGAGGTATAATGTGACATTTTTGCTGTATGTATATATGTTGAATGTATAAATCAAGCTAATTAGGTAAGCACATTTAAAGTATATTATTTTTAGCAATTTTGAAATATACATTACTCACGGTAGTCACCATATCATACAATTGATCTGTAAAACTCATCTCCACTGACTTATCAAAACTTTGGCCAACTCCTTCCCCTTCTTCTTTCCACCCATCTCTCCCAGTCCCTGGTAACCATCCCTTTACTCTCCACTTCCATAAGTTCAAACTTTTCAGATTCTACATATAAGTGATAACATGTGGTATTTCTATTTCTGTGCCTTGCTTATTTCACGTAACATAAACTCCCTTTGGGTTCATACACATTGTCACAAATGGAAAGATTTCCTTCTGTTTCAAGGCTGAATAGTATTACACTGTTCATTTATACCACATGTTCTTCATTTCTTCATGTGTTGATGAGCACTTAGGATGATTCTATATCTTGGCTGTTGTGAATAATGCTGCAATGAACATGAGACTGCAGATCTTCAACATACTGATTTCATTCTTTGGAGATATATCTAGGAAGGAGCTTGCTGGATTATATTGTGGTTCTATTTTTAATTCATTGAGATATGTCTATACAGCTTTCCAAAGTGGCTATACTAATTTATATTCCCACCAAGAGTATACAAGGGTTTTCTTTCCTCAACATCATCACCAATATGTTGGTAATATCTCAGTGTAGTTTTAATTTGTGTTTCCCTGATTATCAGGATTAGTGACTTAAAGCATATTTTCAGATATGCTGGCTTTTTTTTTTTTCTCTTGACATAGAGAACCTGATGTGAAGATAAAATCCAAGGCTGGTGTATGCAGCCACAGCCAAGGAATAGCAGCAAGCACAAGATGCTAAAGAGAAATGTAATGGATTCTCTCCTAGAGCCTCTGTAAGGAGCATAGTCCTGCCAACACCTTTATTTCCATCCTGAGATACTGATGTGTGAATTTTTTTATCATGTGGAACTGTGAAAAAATACATTTTATGTTGTTGTCTGCCACCAAGTTTGTGGTCACTTATTACAGCAAACACAAGAATCTATATATCCTCATAAGTATTTTCCTGTATGTAACTCCTTGTTTATTTCGCAGAAGTACCAGGCATTGATGATCCATACATAAATAAATAGGTCCTGCATGTTTCCCTGCTCCTTTATAGAAGAGCCCAACACCTAGTTTCCAAACATATGGAATAGTACCACAGTGATCCAAGTACTAAGGAATGAGAGGAGAGTTTTTGGTTTTTGTTTTGTTTTGTTTCTGTTTTTGTTTTTGAGACAGAGTCTTGCTCTGTCGTCTAGGCTGCAGTACAATAGTGTGATCTTGGCTCACTGCAACATCTGCCTCCCAGGTTCAAGCAATTCTCCAGCCTCAGCCTCCCAAGTAGCTGGGATTACAGGCATGCACCACCATGCCTGGCTAATTTTTGTATTTTTAGTAGAGATGAGTTTCACCATCTTGGTCAGGCTGGTCTCAAACTCCTGAATTCAGATGATCCTCCTGCCTTGGCCTCCCAAAGTGATGGGATTGCAGGCATGAGCCACCATGCCTGGTCAAGTTTTTGCTTTTAAGTCAACCTTAGGGAGTTTGGGAAATGCCACTAAAAGATAGTCACTAATATTTGAGCAGAGGAGGAAGCCATATTATATTCCAGGAGTGATAACAATCACATGCTTATGGTTCCCTGTGATTGAGAATCACTCTATTTCCCAGTGTAAATTTGGAGGACCCACATAATATAAGTTCTGCAAGCTTCACATTTTGTAAATAAAATATCAATTAACATTTCACACTGTATTTATTGATGGAACTTAAGCAAGAAAACAAATTATCAGAAGTAAGTTCTTCTGTGTTATTTTAACTGGCTCTTAGACAAACAAAAACCCCATCCACACTTATGATAACAAGTCCTACAATACACAGTTGCATTTTAGAAAGTAACAAATTTAATCTTATCTCTTTGAGTTCAAAAACCTTTAAGAGTAACCAAGTTTGTATTCTACCACTTTGTGTTAACAAGGTGAATAGACAACATTTACTTACGGTTTTGTCACATGTTGTTAATATCAGAGGTCAGTGTTATGCATATCACTCTACTGTTTCTTTTTTTTTTATGGATTTGTTAGGCACACCATAAAAGTTAGAAGATAAAAGATGTCATTTTAAATTGTGACAAAGTAGCAAATGTAAGTAGCCAGGCTTGCTTATTCTGCTTGCCTGCAGAAGTTTACGAAGCCCCTCACATAGTGACAGAGTGCAGCCCTCTGGAAGAATGCCCTGAAAATGATAAGCAGGACAGGTTTCTATGTCTGTTGCATGAATCACTGTATATTTAGAAAAGATAAGTCTAATGACCCTGACCCTTGCCTCTTCCTGTATATAAGATACAGGAATTCATGATTGTATGTCTATAATCTATAACCAGATGTGCCTTTGCACCCAAACTTTTGATGATATTTTGCTCTAGTGGCAACTTTTATTAAAAAATTAGATAAAATTTCTGAGCACATGCAGATGCTCCACCACCTGGGTATGGTGGTGGCTCTTGGTTGAATTACTGTGTTGGAGTAGTCTAACAAAAACTTTCCAAAAGACTTTCCTGGGTTGTAATTCTCAGTAAAACTATGAATAACATTAACTTTAATTATTTGAAAGCTTGATTTTCTTCTTTTTAGTTAAAAGTTACCCTGCTATGTGATTCTCTCAAAACATTCATTATGTTTTGCAGGAGAAAAATAGCCTAAATATTAGGAAATGGTAAATAATAAGCATCACTTATCATATAATTTCAAAAGGTATTATAAAAGACTTTTATATTTTCTAGAATATTTTATATGCTAGCATTACTAGACTGGGTTTGATGGGAATGGATTTCTTGATGATTGGACAGGTATTGGACATTAACTTTTGATTTTTATGAATACGTTATGTTTTCAAATGAGTTTATTTTCCAGTTAATTTTTAACTTAAATAACATATGCATTTTTTTGATAACTGCAAATTATGCACAATGGAATCTTTCCTGGGGAAACAAGTAAATGTGTACAAAGATGTAACATGCTTATAGAGGTTTTTTTTTTTTTTTTTGAGACGGAGTCTTGCTCTGTCACCCAGGCTGGAGTGCAGTGGCCAGATCTCAGCTCACTGCAAGCTCCGCCTCCCGGGTTCACGCCATTCTCCTGCCTCAGCCTCCGGAGTAACTGGGACTACAGGCGCCTGCCACCTCGCCCAGCTAGTTTTTTGTATTTTTTTAGTAGAGACGGGATTTCACCATGTTAGCTAGGATGATCTTGATCTTGTGACCTCGTGATCCGCCCGTCTCAGCCTCCCAAAGTAGAGTTGTTCTTAATAGAAACAGGGGAAGTAAACCTAAATATCTATAAGTAGAGATGTTAATTTTATTATATCTAAATCCATATAATTTACATAAAATTTACACAAACATTAATGAAGAGACAGTTATACTACCCTACATGTAATCTGTAAATACATTTGCAGATTGATGTCTTTTCAAGTCAGGGATGTCACCATTTCACTTTAAAATGAGAAAAGAGATAAGTAAATAGAGTTTCAGACCAGCAGACTAACTTTGATATGAGAAAAAAGAAAAATGGAAGGCAGACAGGAGGGTTAGAAGTAAGGAATCATCAAATAAATAGTTATGAAAGATACCCAGAATTAAATACGAGTTTATATATTGAGAATGGTTTCTCTGACAAGAAATGTGGGTAGAAATGCTCCACAAAATGAGATTGTAAGCCATAACAGAGCTATTACAATGCAGGATTCTGGATTCAATTTGGAAAACAGTTGAAGTAGTTTTAACATGCATAGGATGGATGTGCAGAGGGTGTTAATAGGATTTCCTTTCAAAAGATTACATTGAAGTCCCTATGTGAGGCTATACAAAAAAAGACAGTTACATGTCTGAATAGTTAGGGCTATCTGAACAAATTTCACAGAGAACTGGGCCAAAGAACAAGCCTTGACACAGGGAAAGGAAGCACACATATGCAGACACACACACACACGTATGTAATGCTATCTAGCAGTGAATACAGTTTACAGTCATAATCATGTAAAAACTGAGATTTATGTATAATCTTTTTTTTAAGGTTTTTACTGTTATTTCTTTTTCTAGCTGTTTACTTTCTTGTATAATTTTGTATTTGTAATTTTTTTTTAAGATGGAATCTTACTCTATTGCCCAGGCTGGAGTGCAGTGGTACAATCTAGCAATCTGAAAAGATTCCTGAATAAGTAGTTGTGACTAATTCACCTCTTTAAAGGTTTGTTTTTACATTTCAGAAGGTAGATGGAACCTAAGACTGTGGAGGCATTCCAGGATTTTTAAGCATCAGATGCCCCTTTTCTCCATGGAGACAGTTCCCAAAAAGAAACTATTTAGTTTGGAGAGTATAAAGCTTTCTTTCCTTCTCAAAAGAGATTAAATGGACAGAGTGTATGTATACATAAGTCAAGTTCAAAACTTCTGGGTTCCTCATCTACAGCAGAGACCATGGCTTGTGTAGAGTGACATGAAGCTAGCTCTCATCACTTTTCCTCAGAAAATGAGAGAATTGGAGTAAATGGGATCTGGAACAGTTACTGCAGCAAGTTGGTGATAGTTAATACATTCTCTTCTCCAGGAGTCTGCTTTCAGGATAATATGAATAAATGTAGATATTAAAAATGCATCGCTCATATTCTGATATGTTTCAATATACTAAAGAATATATGTGCATGAACCTCAGAGCCTCAGAACTTGGTAATGTATGTGTACATGGAGCTAAACCCAACAAAAACACAGGGGAGGGAAACACACACATACACACACATAATGCTGTCTAGCAGTGACTACAGTTTACGCAGTCATAATCATGTAAAAACTGAGATTAACATATGTCTGTTTTTTGAAAGGTATTTTACTGCTATTTCTTTTTCCAGCTGTTTACTTTCCTGTGTAATTTTGTATTTGTAATTTTTTTGAGATGGAGTCTTGCTCTGTTGCCCAGGCTGGAGTGCAGTGGCACAATCTCTGCTTACTGCAACATCCACCTCCTGGGTTCAAGCGATTCTCCTGACTCAGCCACCTGAGTAGCTGGGATTACAGGCACATGCCATCATGCCTGGATAGTTTTTGTACTTCTAGTAGAGATGGGGTTTCACCATGTTGGCCTGGCTGGTCTTGAACTCCTAGTCTCATGTGATCCACCATAGCCTCCCAAAGTGCTGGGATTACAGGAATGAGCCACTGCACCTGGCCTTGAAATTCTTGTATTTTCCCAAATAGACCCTTTGCTTGAAAAGTCATCTCTTTATATCTTATTTATGTTTTTAAAATTTATTTTATTTAAAAAACTGGATGTTCCTCTGTCACCTAGGCTGGAGTGCAACAGCAGGTCCATAGCTCACTGCAACTTGAAACTCCTGGGCTCAAGCAATCCTCTTGCCTTAGTCTTTCAAAGCACTGGGATTATAGGTATAAGCCACCATGCCCACCTATCTCTTCACATTTTCATTTCATGTTAATTTTCTGTTATCAAAGAACGTAAAATGTCTCCACAGATGAAGTCACTTTTGATCTTTCACTCTTTGTGGCTAAGACAACGCACAGGTTTTCAATGGCAGCCTCGTCAATTAGGACCACCTACTTTATGATCCTGGTTCTTGCTGTCATCTTTGAGACTCAGAAGTTGCAAATGGAACAACAGCAAAAATGGCAGCAGCAGCAGATACTTCTCCAGCTTTACAGCATTGTAAAGACGAATTTGTTCTGTCAGGGGCTCTACATTTACTTTCTGGAAAGACCTAGATTGTGACTGCTGTTTTTGGGTTGCCATGTGAGACAAGGGCTTTAGTGCCACTCTGACATACCATCATTTTGGGTTTCCCAGCTCAGCACATCATTCGCAGATTTCTTTTTCTTTTTTTTTTTTTTTTTGAGATGAAGTCTTGCTCTTGTTGCCCAGGCAAGAGTGCAGTGGCCTGATTTCGGCTCATTGCAACATCCACCTTCCAGGTTCAAGGGATTCTCCTGCCTTAGCCTCCTGAGTACCTGGGATTACAGGTGTGTGCCCCATGCCCGGCCACTTTTTTTTTATTATTATTTTTTGTATTTTTAGTAGAGACAGGGTTTCACAATGTTGGTCAGGCTGGTCTTGAACTCCTGACCTCATGATCCACCCGCTTTGGTCTCCCAAAGTGCTAGGATTATAGATGTGAGCCACCGAGCCTGGCCTGGATGCAGATTTCTTTCAGCTCTTGTCATTTCAGTTGAAGAGAGACCATGTGACATTCTAGAGATGGCTGCAGGCAAGCATTTAAAACCTTTGAGAGAACACAGCACATCAGGGAGAGTACTATCATGACTACTTGGGGGATAATACCAATAATTTGGAGTATGGTCTTTACCTAAGGTCCCCACAAACCAGACTTCTTAAGATTAAATAGATCGAAGGATAAGCTAGATAAAGAGTCTACTTACTTAACTAAGCAGTCTCTTCATTAATTCCCCTACCAGTGAATTTCTCCAATAGGCCAAGTGTACCAGCAGCTGGAGAGATACTTCTCTCTTCAGCCAATTCTGTGGGAACTCCATAAGATAATTTAAAGTTTGTTGTATCCTTTACAGTAGAATTTGCTATAGAGGCTATCATGAGCATACATTTCTTTTTTCTTTTTTTTTTGAGATGAAGTGTTGCTCTGTGGCCCAGGCTGGAGTGCAGTGGCCGGATCTCAGCTCACTGCAAGCTCCACCTCCCGGGTTCACACCGTTCTCCTGCCTCAGCCTCCAGAGTAGCTGAGACTACAGGCGCCGCCACCTCACCCGGCTTGTTTTTTGTATTTTTTAGTAGAGACGGGGTTTCACCGTGTTCGCCAGGATGGTCTCGATCTTCTGACCTTGTGATCCACCCATTTCGGCCTCCCAAAGTGCTGGTATTACAGGCTTGAGCCACCGCGCCCAGCCCCATGAGCATACATTTCTAATCATTGCTTCTTTTATTTTAAACCATGGAAGGAAAATCTAACAAATGATGCCCTTCTAGAAGAGTGAAGACCTCCTGGTAATGTTCTCTTTAACCCATGATGTGCGTTAAGAGGATTGATCTGATATTTTGTTTCTGACTGATGTACCATTAAAGTTTCTTACTGACATTGGGCATATCTACCAAAATATAAAGTTATCCATGTATAAGGCTGGCTGTAAGCACATTCTCAAATAAAAGTATACCCCATAAGTGCACATAAGAGACCTCCTTTCCATTTATATTGTTCACAGAGGCATAAGCAAGAGAAGATATTCAAAGGTAAGTTTCATGATAGTAGAAGTCTTAATCTGTGAACTTCAGAAAAGTTGCTTACATCAAGGACACCATGCTCTTCTGGGAGAAATCTCCCTGGTTAGTTTTACCTTAAGGATTCCAATGGATGTACAGTTCCAAGAGTGTGGAGGGACCCTTCTCAGCCATGAGATGATAACTTAAAGTTCAAGGTCCTTAAGTTTTGCTGTAGTATGGATGGCAAGGTCAGTTTTTCTTTGATGTTCTCAGAAGATCCAAACCGTAAAAAAGCTTTCGCAGCAAGGCTGCTGTGGCCAGACGGCCTCTCTAGATTCCTCCTCTCTAGGCAGGGCGTCTCTGAAAAAAAAGGCAGCAGCCCCAGTCATGGGCTTATAGACAAAACCCCCATCATCCTGGGACAGAACACCTGGGGGAAGGGGCAGTTTCAGCAGACTTAAACGTCCCTGCCTATCCACTCTTAAGAGAGCAGTGGATCTCCCAGCGCAGTGTTTGAGCTCTGCTAAGGGTCAGACTGCCTCCTAAAGTGGTTTCCTGACCCCTGTGTATCCTGACTAGGAGACATCTCCCAGTAGGGACACCTACTGACAGGAGAGACACCTCATACAGGAGAGTTCTGGTTGGCATCTGGTGGGTGTCGCCCTGGAATGAAGCTTCCAGAGGAAAGAACAGGCAGCAATCATTGCTGTTCTGCAGCCTCTGCTGGTGACACCCAGGCAAACAGGGTCTGGAGTGGACCTCCAGCAAACTCCAGCAGGCCTGAAGCAGAGAGGTTGACTGTTAGAAGGAAAACTAACAAACAGAAAGGAATAGCATGTCCATTCAGAGACCCCATCAGAAGGTCATCAACATCAACAACCAAAGGTGGATAAATCCATAAAGATGTGGAGAAACCAGCACAAAAAGGCTGAAAATTCCAAAAAGCAGAATGCCGCTGCTGCTCCAAACGATCACAAGTCCTCGTCCCCAAGGGAAGAAAAATGGGTGGAGAATGAGTTTGATGAATTGACAGAAGTAGGCTTCAGAAGGTAGGTAATAACAAACGGCTGAGAAGCGTCCCTCCACACTCTTAGAACTGTACATCCATTGGAACCCTTAAGGTAAAACTAACCAGGGAGGTTTCTCCCAGAAATAAAGGTTAGAGGAATTGCTAACTAGATAACCAGTTTAGAGAAGAACATAAATAACCTGATGGAGCTGAAACACACAGCACAAGAACTTTGGGAAGCACACAGAAGTATCACTAGCTGAATCAGTCAAGTGGAAGAAAGGATATCAGACATTGAAGATCGCCTTAATAAAATAAAGAGAAAAGACAAGATTAGAGAAAAAAGAATGAAAAGGAATGAATAAAGCCTCCAAGAAATACGGGACTATGTGAAAAGACCAAATCTAAATTTGATTGATGTACCTGAAAGTGATGGGGGAGAATGGAACCAAGTTTTATAACACTCTTCAGGATATTATCCAGGAGAACTTCCCCAACCTAGCAACGCCGGTTAACATTCAAATTCAGGAAATACAGGGAACACCACAAAGATGTTTCTTGAGAAGAACAGGCCGGGCGCGGTGGCTCAAGCCTGTAATCCCAGCACTTTGGGAGGCCGAGACGGGCGGATCACGAGGTCAGGAGATCGAGACCATCCTGGCGAACACGGTGAAACCCCGTCTCTACTAAAAAAAATACAAAAAACTAGCCGGGCGAGGCGGCGGGCGCCTGTAGTCCCAGCTACTCGGGAGGCTGAGGCAGGAGAATGGCGGGAACCCGGGAGGCGGAGCTTGCAGTGAGCTGAGATCTGGCCACTGCACTCCAGCCCGGGTGACAGAGCCAGACTCCGTCTCAAAAAAAAAAAAAAAAAAAAAAAAAAAAAAAAGAAGAACAACTCCAAGACACGTAATTGTTAGATTCACCAAGGTTGAAGTGAAGGAAAACATGTTAAGGACAGCCAGAGAGAAATGTCGGGTTACCCACAAACGGAAGCCTATAAGACTAACAGCGGATCTCTCTGCAGAAACCCTACAAGCCAGAAGAGAGTGGGAGCCAATATTCAACATTCTTTAAAAAAAAAAAGAATTTTCAACCCAGAATTTCACATCCAGCCAAAGTAAGCTTCATAGGTGTAGGAGAAATAATCCTTTACAGACAAGCAAATGCTGAGAGATTTTGTCACCACTAGAACTGCCTTACAAGAGCTCCTGAAAGAAGCACTAAACATGGAAAGGAACAACCAGTACCAGCCCCTGCAAAACATACCAGTTGTAAAGACCATTGACACTATGAAGAAACTGCATCAACTAATAGACAAAGTAACCAGCTAGCATCATAATGCAAGGATCAAATTTACACATAACAATATTAATCTTACATGTAAATGGGCTAAATGTCCCGATTAAAAGCTATAGACTTGCAAATTGGATAAAGACTCAAGACCCATTGGTGTGCTGTGTATACAAGAGACACATGTCACATGCAAAGACACACGTAGGCTCAAAACAAAGGGATGGAGGAATATACACCAAGCAAATGGAAAACAAAAAAAAGCAGGGTTTACAATCCTAGTCTGTGACAAAACAGACTTTAAACCAAAAAAGATCAAAAGAGACAAAGAAGGCCATTACATAATGGGAAAGGGATCAATGCACTCTAGTCACTTCCACTCAACATTGTGCTAGGGGTTCTAGTTAGGGGAATTGGGAAGGAAAAGAAATAAAAGGCATATCTATTGGAAAGAAGGAAGTAGACCTATCTCTATTTGCAGATGACATAATCTACATAGGAAGCCCTCAAGAATCCCTTAAAAAAAAAAAAAAAAAAAAAAAAAACTACTAACTAAGCAAGTTTGTGTTATATAAGACAAATGTAAAGAAATCCGTTGTATTTCTATACATTAGCAATGAACATCCAAAAAGTGACATTAAGAAAACAATGCTATTTGCAATAGAATAAAATACTTTGGAAAATTTTAACAAAAAAAAGTAAAAATTATACACTGAAAACTCTAAATAATTGTTTAAAAAAAGTTAAAAAAATCTAGATAAGTAAAAGACATCCCATGTTCATGGATAATATTAATATTGTTAAGTCTTTAAGATGCCAATGCCCCACAAATTGTTATGCAGATTCAACATAATCTCTATCAAAATTCTTGCTGCCTTTTTTTTTTTTTGGCAGAAATTGACAGGCTGAACTTAAAATTCAAAAATGCACGGGACTCAGAATGGCCTAAACAATTTTGAAAAAGAACAAAGTTGGAGGGCTCACACTTCCCAATTTCAAAACTTACTACAGAGTCATTAAGATAGTGCAATACTGGCTTGTAGATGCATATGTATATTGATAAAATAAAATTGCAAAGCCAGAAAAAAAAAAACCAAAAACTTTCTTTACCTGGTGAAAACATCCTGTACCATAATAATTTACTGTTATAACATCAACCTTCTTGCGTGCTAAAGGCTTTTATACAACCAGAAAACATGCATTGAAAATTACAACTGAAATCCCTAAAAAATGTTTAAATGGCCCACCAGCTGACCAAGTATACATAAAATTTTGTTTTCCCAGGAATATGGGACCAAACATTGGATATAAGCTATTTTAGTAATTTGTTAAGTTACTACACAAATGTATTCAATTTGGATTTTTTTATCTTTTCCATGATGAGTCATGGAATGCAGAATTTTTAATAATAAGGCTTTAAAGGTTCAGGAAGGACAAGGTGGCCATCCTGCTGGTTCTCCATGAGTCCCTATGCCTAATTAACATTAGAGCCTCTTGGCCGGGCGCGGTGGCTCAAGCCTGTAATCCCAGCACTTTGGGAGGCCGAGGCGGGTGGATCACGAGGTCAGGAGATCGAGACCATCCGGGCTAACATGGTGAAACCCCGCTCTACTAAAATAAGGAAAACCAGCCGGGCGGGTGGCTGGCTTCAGTCCCAGCTACTCGGAGGCTGGGAGGCAGAATGGCGGGAACCTGGGAGGCATGGAGCTTGCAGTGAGCCTAGATCGCTGCCCCACTGCACTCCAGCCCAGACACAGCTGAGACCTCGGCCCCAAAAAAAAAAAAAAAAAAAAAAAAAAAAAAAAAAAATAGAGCCTCTTAAATACCAGTTGATTTTCCAAATTAGGTGCATAGCACTGATAACTAATGGGTTTATCATTAGCACTGATAATTAATGGGTTATCATAGGTAATGCGACTGAGACTGTGGAGTTTATTCAAATTGTGTATTTAAACAATTTCAGTATCAGCTGGTTTAACATGAAAATCTGACAAAGTATTTTCTTGGTATTTAATTTTTTGTTCTACTTGAGTTAGTAGGTTTATATAACAAAATTTGGTTATTCTGTGATTTCAAATTGTAGCAGGACGGGCCACAGACAAAACCTCTCAGACACCAAGTTGTAGAAGGAAGGGCTTTATTCAGCTGGGAGCATCAGCAAGCTACTGTCTCAAAATCCGAGTTCCCCAAGTGCACAATTTCTGTCCCTTTTAAGGGCTTACAACACTAAAGATTTCATATGAAAGGGACGTGATTGATTGAGCAATCTAGGGGATACATGACAGGGGTTTCATGCACTGACAGAAACAGAACAGGGCAGCGAGTTTCACAATGTTCTTCTATACAATGTCTGGAATCTATGAATAACATTGGTTTCTACATTAGGAGTTGATTTTTAACTACTGGGTTTAGGCCAGGCAGACCCAGGCCTGGTTTCGGGCCTGGTGCCAGGCTGCCTGTCTTTGGTTTTCTTCCTTATTTTTCTCTTAAATCAGGTACCGAGTATAAAACAATATAAACCAATGTGAGAGGGTTTTTTTCTTTCCTCAAAATAACTTAACATAAGGCTGGGTGCAGTGGCTAATGCCTGTAATCGTACCACTTTGGGAGACTGAGGTGGGCAGATCACCTAAGGTCAGAAGTTTGAGAGCAGCCTGGCCAACATGATGAAACCCTGTATCTACTAAAAACACAAAAATTAACTGGGCATGGTGGCAGGCACCTTTAATCCAAGCTATTAGGGAGGCTGAAGCAGGAGAATTGCTTGAACCCGGGAAGTGGAGGTTGCAGTGAGCCAAGGTTGTGCCACTGCACTCCAGCCTAGGCAACAGAGCGAGACTCAAAAAACAAAAATATATATATATTTTAAAAAAACCCAGAGGCCGGGCGCGGTGGCTCAAGCCTGTAATCCCAGCACTTTGGGAGGCTGAGACGGGCGGATCACGAGGTCAGGAGATCGAGACCATCCTGGCTAACACGGTGAAACCCCGTCTCTATTAAGAAATACAAAAAACTAGCCAGGCGAGGTGGCGGGCGCCTGTAGTCCCAGCTACTCGGGAGGCTGAGGCCGGAGAATGGCGTGAACCCGGGAGGCGGAGCTTGCAGTGAGCTGAGATCTGGCCACTGCACTCCAGCCTGGGCGACAGAGCGAGACTCCGTCTCAAAAAAAAAAAACAAAACAAACAAACAAACAAAAAACCCAGAATAACCATAATTATAATGGATAGCATATATTTAGACATTAGAATTTTAGAAATTCCATACAATTTTGAAATGTATATTAGTATTATTCACCAAAATATAAAATAAAGATTGAACATCATTTTGACAATCCCAACTACCTAAGCATGTCACATAATCCTGTTAACCTGTTTTCTGGATGTTTTCAGGGGCCCTCTGATCCTTCCAAAAAGTCAGGCATTAGGAAAGACGATTTTGAAACTGCAGTTTGATTTTGGAATTCCAGATTACCATAAATTATTTTGCCAAAATGATGACTCAGAAATGTTAAAGAAGCAAAACATTTTATTTAAAAAAATTCTACTGTTCTTACACACCTTGCATATAAAACTGTTTCTATAGTCTTAATTGCATGTTACAATGTTGATTCTTAACAATTTAACTTTAATATAAAACCTGGTAAATTATGTTAATTATGTGCTAGGTGTTGATAAGGTCTTATTGTTTCCAGCATAGCTAGGGATGTGGCCAACTCCACATGTCCCCAGGACTTACCTAGCTGGAAAGCAGGCAAGTTAAACAATTCTCAAAAGCCAAAGAAGCAGCTTATAACCTTAAAGCATTTAGCACACCTAATATTTGGACATAATTTAGACAACATGTTTACATTCTGAAGACATTTGTATTTTACCAATAATTTTTTTTTTTTTTTTTTTTGAGACAGAGTCTTGCTATGTCGCCCAGGCTGGAGTGCAGTGGCACAATCTCGGCTCACTGCAAGCTCTGACTCCCGGGTTCACGCCATTCTCCTGCCTCAGCCTCCTGAGTAGCTGGGACTACAGGCGCCCGCCACTGCGCCCAGCAAATTTTTTTTTTGTATTTTTAGTAGAAACGGGGTTTCACCGTTGTCTCGATCTCCTGACCTTGTGATCCGCCCGCCTCGGCCTCCCAAAGTGCTGGGATTACAGGCGTGAGCCACCGCGCCCGGCTTTACCAATAATTTTTAAAACTGTTTATAAGATTACTAAAGTTATGTGAACTAAAAGGCATTACGCTTTTTACTTATTTAAAACAAAATATTTGATGTAAGCTCATTATTAAACCAATTAATTAAAGCTCTTTGTAGTAATTAAAACATTACAGAGGAGATAAACAGTGACTTTAGTTTGCACAAAGAGGAAGAGGCCAGAGATTGATTGGTAAGAAATTCTTAACTTCAAATTCTATTTACAAAAGTACATTCAACATGATTAAAGTATCAAGAAGCCTAAAATCCAAAAAATTAGCTTATAGTGTGCTCCATTAATTCTTGTAAGCCTGACCAAGACAGCTTAGGAATTCCAGATAAATGGAAAAAAGGGTGACTTGATAGAAATGCAACAGAAAATAACTATTCAAAGAACAAAATAAGAGCCTTCCACAGAAAACTAAAATAAAACCATGTATATATATATATGTATATATAAATGCATGCTATATATATATGTGCATACATAAGCAAAATCCAGAGGAAACAGCAAACAAATGAAAACTAGAAGCAAAATCAAACAGAAAATCAACACTAAGTTTTTCATATTTAATCTTCCCTGGAGGCTACAGTGTTACCCAGAACCCCCTCAAAAAACCATGCATAATATTTTATTGCTGATACACAACTAAATGTCCTCAAGTTTATTAATATCATCATTCATCCTGCACAATTCAGAAATTCACTTTAGACACATTTGGAAGAGTTAAAGAAAGAGGAAAGAAACATGAAATGCAGTTTAACAGTCAAAGACAGTTTTTTTTTAGAATAAACCTGAGAGGGGCTTCTGGCTGATTTCGGTCAGGAGGACTTTATCTTACAGACTATAAAAGTATATATTGGTCTTAGGGTAAGGGGGTTTATTACAAGTTTGGAATGTTTCTGTATGGGGGAGAAGTTTATGGCAGGTTTGGAATGTCTCTGGGAGCAGGGGAGGTTATCTTGGGGCTGACATCTTTCCGGCAGTAGGGTGTTATCTCTGGGCTAGCATATCTCTGGATTGGGAGAAGTTTGGAATGTTTCTTGTTGGAGATGTTATTTGTGGTTTATGGTCATGCTGACCTTTGCCGTTAGGCTGATGTTCTTTTGATTTTGGTGAATTTTGAAATGAGGTGCTTGTTCATGACGGCGATACTTCTGTTCTGTCAACATGACCAATAAGGACTCCAGTACTGGCACTATCCACATAAAATAGTAAACATAGTGTAAAGCAATGCAAGCATGTTTGTTGAAACTTGGCTCCACATTAAATCCAGCTTCAGGCTTAACTATATGTGAAAAAAAAAAGAACCGTCAAACTGCCAATGCATTTTTTTACAATACTTGTTACTTTACTTTAATCAAGACTAACAGCTTTAACTATGAAAATGTTAATTAGCCAAATGTGTCCAATTCTTTATCAGGTTTTAAAGAATATTTTATTATATAATTTTTCCACATTTTTCTCCCCTACTGAATGGTTCATTACCAATTGTTTCACAAATAACCTTTTCAAATCTGTAATTTGAACTACCTTTTGGATAACTATTGAATTAGACAATTTTTTTTTTTTTTTTGGTCTCTTTGGAGTCTGGGGAGGTACTAATAACATAATCCTAATAACATAACCTTTCCTGGCACATTTTGTATATAGAATTACATGTTAACTAGAATTCTTACCCTAAAACTTAATGAAACCCTAAAATGCTAAAACTTAATGAAACCCTAAAATGTAAGACATTCTGAACTATCAGATATGGGCGTTTAGAAATAAGAACAATTCCACAATTTTAGAACATATTTCCCCACATTACAACCCTTTCTTAATTGGAAATGACCCAGATATGAGATGAGCATCAAAAATAACTTTTAAGATATTAATTTACACAAAAAGTTTACCTAAAACATTTATTCCATTCATTGTACTCAGTTGTTACAGTTTATTATCATTATTATTATCATCATCATCATTTTCTTGAGACAGAGTCTTACTCTGTCACCCAGGCTGCAGTTCAGTGGTGTGATCTTGGCTCACTACAACTTCTGCCTCCCAGGTTCAAGTGATTCACCTTCCTCAGCTACCCAAGTAGCTGGGATTACAGGTGTCTGCCACCATGCCTGGCTAATTTTTAGTATTTTTAGTAGAGATGGGATTTCACCTTATTAGCCAGGATGATCTCGATCTCCTGACCTCATGATCCGCCTGCTTTGGCCTCCCAAATGTTACACTTTTATCAGCGGAGACTTGAGACATGAATTAACACATGTAAAATGAAAGGCAGGACAACTCAAAGTGGGGAGAGGGGTTGGAAACTTCCAGGTCACAGGCAGGTGGGAAACAAATGGTTGCATTTTTTTGAGTTTCTGAGTAGCCTTTCTGAGGGAGGCAATCAGATATCTATTTATCTTAGTGAGCAGAGGGGTGAGTTTGAATAGAATGGAAGGCAGGTTTGCCCTAAGCATTCCTAGCTTGAATTTTCTTTTCAACTTAGTGATTTTGGGGAGCCCAAAATATTTTCCTTTTGTAAGTTATTCTCCTTCATCAATAGAAAGCATGCAAACCAAAGACCATTTTGTTTTGGCTGAGTTTATAGTTTTATAACCTTCTATGCCAAACACTGACATGTCAAAATATCTAGCAAAGAGAAACATAAAATTCAAACAAAATGTATGTTGACAATTCAGAAAGCATTTCTATTTTTATTCTACCAATAAGTTGAAAACCAGCTTGTTCAGTAAAGTTATACTTGAGTCACATGAACTTGAAAATTGCTTATACTTATTTACTTAATTTATGAGCACTCTTTTTACTTATAAACCAGTTTGCCAGACACACCATATAATAATAAGTGTATATACTGATTAACACATTAGACCCGTATACACACACATAAACAAAGATCCAATAGCTTAGAACATTAGCCATGAGATAGCGACATAAGCTTGCTGATTTTACTCTGTTTGCCCTAACAGATAATTCAGTGAAATCTGTGAACCAATATTTCTGGTAAAGGAGTCTCCATGGCAGATTTTTAAAGGCCAAACCTCCCCAGACTTCAAAGAATACTGGGGCCAAACAACACCAAATGAGAGTGTCACACATTAACCAGGCACCTTGCTTAAGACAGCAGTACAAAAGCCTGGATACATGCAATGTCATCCCACTTTCCCATTCAACTGTGAGCTCCAGGTTCCAAACAATATTGGGGACGAGCAGTATCGCAACTCAGAAAATTTTAAGGAGGGCTTAGTACTAGACCTCTCTAGTACTCTGCCAAGAGTCTCTCCTTTGGAGATGTTGAGGTCTGAAGAATTCCCCTGCCTGTGCATCCCCCAGGGGGCTCCAATCTTAGAGTCAGACGTCTCTGACCTTAGGAGTATACCAGTGCCAGTTGCATGTTTTCCCTTTAGAGCGAGGGAGGAAGAGTTTTTATTTCTACAACCAGTTATAAGGAGAAGGCCTGGAAATTATTGCCAGGCCAACTCAAAATTACAAAGTTTTCCAGAGCTTTGATAGCTTCTAAGCTCTATATCTACATGTAAGTGTGCAGTCATCTAAAGACACACGTGATTACTTCTTTTAATCTATAAGCAAGGTCTGAGTCCTGAAGACCTTCCTCTGGAGTCTCAGCAAGTTTACTTAATCTCAGTGGGTATAGGTGCTGGGGTGATTACACTTGTTTCCTGCTAAATCATAAAGGTTTGGGAAGATCCTTCAGACCCCCTAATAAACTTGTTTGTGGAGGCCTGAGGAGTTTCTTCAGACTCCCATTAAGACCTGTTTAATTATGCTTTTAAGGTTCAGGAAAGGCCTGGGAAAAACTCTTGGTGGACTTTTGTTGCATTCCAGCCTTTGTATAAGGACATTGGTTTTTTCAGCTTTTAATATTTAACTTAACCCCTCAGTCAGTGCTGAAAGTGTGGTTATAGAGGCCTGTATTAGTGAGACGTGGCCTGCCACATTACCACACCCCTTAGCCTGTTTGGCTAAGGCTCTTTCAACACACTGAGGCCACGTGAAAAGTGAAAACGCATGCCTGGCACAGAATAAGTGCTCAGTAAACACATCAATTTGTTACTGTTTGGAAGGAAGCTTTATCATCCAATATCTGATTTAAGGTAAAAGCGTTTATTGCCAAGTTGTTACATTTTCTTATACCTTGATCATTTTGAAATTATGCATATGGCATTATTCAACTAAGAGAGTGTGAAAGGAAAAATAAATGTTGGAACCCCCAAATCACTAGGCCAAAGGGAAACGTCAAGCTGGGAACTGTGGCAGGCAAACCTGAGATGAGAATAAGACAGTTACAAAGCTAAAAAACGGCTACATAGGGCTGGGTGCAGTGGCTCGCGCCTGTAATCCCAGCACTTTGGGAGGCTGAGATGGGTGGATCACAAGGTGGGGAGATTGAGACCATCCTGGCTAACATGATAAAACCCCGTCTCCACTAAAAATACCAAAAAAAAAAAAAAAAAAAAAAAAATTAGCCGGGCATAGTGGCGGTGCCTGTAGTCCCCGCTATTTGGGAGGCTGAGGAAGGAGAGTGGCGTGAACCTGGGAGGCGGATCTTGCAGTGAGCCAAGATGGTACCACTGCACTCCAGCCTGGGTGACAGAGCAAGACAGACTGTCTCAAAAAAAAAAAAAAAAAAAAAAAAAGCTACATAGATTCCTCACAATTATGCCAAAAGAGAAATTCATTGTGGACCTCAAAGTCTTTTTTTCTGAGACGGAGTCTTGTTCTGTCACCCAGGCTGGAGTGCAGTGTTGTGATCTTGGCTCACTGCAACCTCTACCTCCCACGTTCAAGCAATCATCCTGCCTCAGCCTCCTGAGTAGCTGTGACTACAGGCGTGTGCCACCATGCCTGGCTACTTTTTTGTATTTTCAGTAGAGACAGGGTTTCACCGTGTTAGCCAGGATTGTCTCGATCTCCTGACCTCATGATCTGCCAGCCTCTGCTATGAGCTTTCATTTTTGTCACTACATGAAGGCCTTGACTGCTAGCATCCTTATAATTTGATAAGGCCATGATTTCCCACGCTTCCCATTCCATGAACTTTAATGATGAACTGGAGGCTGGGTTGGGTTTTTGTCCTTAGCCGGTTTAGTAGGATAACGGGAGAATAAGGAAAGGTTTACGCCTTCTGAAATATGCGCAAGTCTGCTTTGAGCTGCATCACACATAGGAATCAGAGACCACACCTGGAACAAATTTAAAAAAAAAGTCCTTCCCCCTTCTGGGCAGTACAATTATTCCCATTCACTCCTTGGCATTCAGGTAACACCAGGGAGTGATCCTAGCCAATTGCCCTCAATTTCCAAGGAGCTACTAGGAAACAGCCACTGAAAGACTGAAAAAAGAAAAGGAAAAAAAATCTGAAAAAGACCCAGATACCTTAAACAAACTGAGCAGTGGTGATTTGGTGCCTCCACAGGGAAACCCCTAGTTTCACTGCCCACAGCCAGAAACCTGCAGTTGACTCTGTGTTTAGGCGCTGCCCACCAAGGGTCACATATTGGAAAGGGCAGAGGTTCTGAGGTCTAGTACTAAGCCCTCCTTAGAATTTTCCCAAAGTGCTGGGATTACAGGCATGAGCCACCATGCCCAGCCATGCACCTCAAGATATTTACTCCAAAGCAGTTCTGTTTAATTTCACCATGGCAATGTAGCTCATCTTCATAGATGTAGGACAGAAAGTCCTCCATCTTCACATCTGCAACAAATGCGTATCTTATTGCTTCCTCTGCTACACTGTTTATGTAAAAATGTAGACTCACTGAGCCAGACTATGATAGTAACTGAGTATTCCTCTACCCCTCCTGTGTGTTTTTTTTTTTTTTTTTTGAGACAGAGTTTTCCAAGTGATTCTCCTGCCTCAGCCTCCTGAGTAGCTGGGATTACAGGCATATGCCACCATGCCGGGCTAATTTTTGCATTTTTAGTAGAAAAAGGGTTTCTCCATGTTGGTCAGGCTGGTCTCGAACTCCCAACCTCAGGTGATCCATCTGCCTTGGCTTCCCAAAGTGCTGGGATTACAGGTGTGAGCCACCTACCCGGCGTCTACCCTTTCTCTTACACTTAAATTGTGTATTTAGTGAAAGACTGATCAGAGACCCAAAAGAATGCAACCATTCATCTCTTATGACATCAAACTCTACCTCCCCACTGCCCCAACCCCCCACCAACCCACCCCAAACTCCTGCACCATATACATCTTGCATACATTTACTGAAGTCTCTTGTCTTCCTAAAATGTATGAAATCAACCTGTGCACCGGCCACCTCAGGCACATTTTGTCAGGACCTGGTGTGGCATCCTTAACCTTGCAAAATAAGCTTTCTAAATTGAGACCTGTGTCAGGTACTTTGAGTTCACCAGAGACACAAAGCAAACTGGGTTAATATATTTAACTTACTCCTACTAAGTGTTCAAAGCCTTCTCATTCTCAAAAGCTCCGAGGAGCAGCAGACAGTCAGGAACCCTCTCTGTTTAACAGAAGTGTAAACAAATTCTCACAGTAGAGTTTGGTGTAAGCCTGGATAGAGAGGATTTCATACAAATATCTATGAAAACTCACCGTCATCTGAGACACTTCATCTATCCCCATGCCCACATATGTATTTGACTAAGAATATTCTGAAAATGATCCAGTCAGAAAAGTCTGTATTAGTCAGAAAGCAGTATTCTGCACTATTCTATCTGGATGAGTGAATGCATTATTTGGGAGAACAACAAGAATGGAAAAGAATAGAAAACTGAGTGTGGAGCTGTCTGCTACCAAGAGTGGGAGGAACCAGCCCAATTAAGTGTAAGGGCTCTCCTTGGGCTGTCCAGAACAAGAACTGAAATCAGCAAGGAGACCTGAGAAATGGCAAAAGGAATCTAGGAATTTTGGAATAGAAGAGGTGAATCCTGTTACAGCACAAATAGTATGGAGTCCAAATCTATTCCAGCCTGCTCTCAGGACAGCTGGCACATACACTACCTGAAGCCTTGAGTCAAGGAATTGAATGCAAAAACAAACAAAACAAAACAAAAAAACACTTCAGGTACTGTTATGTGCTTACAAATTGGTAAAGACGATGGATCTTATGTTGTGTTCTTGCAACAGTTAAAGGAAAAGCAAAGCCAGGAAGTGATGACAGTCCCAGCACTGTGGGAGGCTGAGGTGGGAGAATTCCCTCGAGCCCCGGGAAGTCGAGGCTGCAGGGAAGCTGGGCGACACAGCGAGACCCTGCCTCATTCAAAAAGACAAGAAAAGAAAGAAAAGAAAAGGAAAAGGAAAAGAAACACTCAGAAAGGAACACAAGAAACTTTTGGAGGTGATGGAGATGTTCATTACCTCGATTGTGATGGTGGTATCGTGGGTTTTACGCCTACGTCCAAACTCGTCAAATTGTACGCATTGAGGAAATGCAGCTTCATTTGGCTGTTTTTAAATTTTATTTTTTATTATTATTATTATTGAGAAGGCGTCTCACTCTGTCACCCAGGTTGGAGTGCAGTGGTGCGATCTCGGCTCATGGCAAGCTCCGCCTCCCGGGTTCACGCCATTCTCCTGCCTCAGCCTCCCGAGTAGCTGGGACTACAGGCGCCGCCACCGCACCCGGCTAGTTTTCTTGTGGTTTTAGTGTTAGCCAGGATGGTCTTGATCTCCTGACTTCATGATCTGCCCACCTCTGCCTCCCAAAGTGCTGGGATTACAGGCGTGAGCCACAGCTTCCGGCTTGGCAGGTTGTGTTTTGTATATCAATTCTGTCAGGCGGACGCGCGGGGAAAATTCCACCTCAATAAAGCTGTGACTACACACACGCGTCCGCAGTGCAACTTACATAGCCGACTGTGAATTGTTTTGGAGGTTTTACGACATGCACAGAGCTGTGCATCCATCATGACGAGCTAATCCAAAGCAAGGTATTCAACTTAAAATTCACATGCCGTAAAATCTATCCTTTCAATGTTTACAATACAGACGATTTTAGTACATTCCCAAACCTGTGAAACTGGCCCCAATCCAGAACAACGAATGATTTGTCTCTGACCCAAATCATGATTTTGCAGTCACAGCATGTCACAGTCACAAAAGGACTCATATACGTTATTTCTTACCATTGGCATTTTTTTAAGGCTCCTAAATCGTGCTCTTTCAGGGCTTTTGCTAAATATTTTGAAGGTCGGTGACAGATAAGTTAAAGAGTGCAAACTGCGTCCTCCCAACTCAGCCGACCTGACGCAGGGGAGGCACAACAAAAAGTCCTGCGGCATAACTGGCACCTGTAAATCAGTATCAGAAACTTAAAATACTAAAAAGTGCAGTTCCAGGCTGTGAACTCTATAGCGGAAGAATAAGAAACCGGAACTGAACTTCTCACTCATCTAACTTCCTGCGGGTTACGACCACAGAGTTTCGTTGCACCGGAAAGGAAGAGGTTCTCTTCCGTTGCAGGCTTTCGCCATGGTAAGACTGATACGCCCCAACTCCGAATATATCTGCCTCCATCCTTTGAAAAAGGGCCGTTCCACCTTGGCAGTGTTTCGCTTTTTGGTCGCCCCTACTTGGTGGGTGGGAATGGTGCTGGTACTGCTTCAGGAAACCCAATTTGGAGAGCGGAGGTCTCAGAAGTGTGCGTCTAGTTGTCCTCGGCCTGGGGGCCGGCACAAGAGTCCCTCCTTGGCGCAGCCCGGCAGTGGCTTTTTCCCGTATTAGCTTATTTCCACACGTTGAAGCAGTCTCAGATTCGCTTGGAGGTCACTGTGGATGTTTTCGACGTGTGATAGGGAGACGCGCGGTTTTCAAAGGTCTGTACTTTACGCGGTCTGTGTTCTGGGGTCTGGCAGGAAGTAATATTGGCTCAAAACGGGGCGTTGAGTATGGGCTGGGCGATCTTTTTTCCTTGGATGAGGTATTACCCGTTAGCGGTTCCTGCAGCTGAAAATGAGGACGTTTTACTGTCAGCGGAGACGAATTTCTCTTGAGTTTGGTGTCCTTTTCAGGCCCGGGGCCCCAAGAAGCACTTGAAGCGTGTTGCAGCGCCGAAGCATTGGATGCTTGACAAACTAACGGGTGTATATGTGAGTATAACTTCATTTTTTTTTTTTTTTTTTTTTACTCGAGTACATGCTAAATACCTGTGGCTTGGTATTTCTTGGGAGCGGGGTTTGCTTATTTGTTATGTGGAATTTTCGTTGGTAAAGACTTCCTGCACCCGGAACTTGTCCTTGCACTTTTCTGTGCAACAAAGGGCCAGAATATCACGTCCTGGTGGTCTCCTTTGCTGTTTGAGCTCCCCACTTTAGAGGGCACTTGCTGAGCCCAGAGCCGGGTGGGTTAATGAATGTGTCCAATTTCACGTAAGAAAGGAGTTCAGTGAGAGTCCACTGAGTCCCCATTAATAAATGTTTAATTTAAAGTTACCCTTGGTTTTAGAGAGTGGAGTAACTGCTTTTTACGTTGAGCCCGAGTTACTGGTTTAGCAGTAAAGGCTACAGGAGCCACCGAAACAAGGGCAAGAAATTGTGTGAGAAACGCTGGATGCTCTTGAAGTGAACGTGAAGACCTGGCAGGATGAGGGCAGTATTCTCAGATGCACGGGGGGCAAGCATCTCACAAGGAGACTAGGCGATTTCCACATTGGTGGTGTGGTGACATTGGGAGAGAGTGGTTGAAGCCATAAAGTCTTGGTCTTCTGAGACTGAGAGGAGTCAGTGTGAAGAAGACAGAACCGAGGTGCCTAAGATGCCAACGGTTTTTTTGATTGGGAATAAATGTGGGGCATCCTTAAGAGACTGTATCTTCCCCTGAGGATCTACAGCCACATAGGAGGCACTTGGTAACTAGCTTGATTTGGCCTCTTCTTCGTACAGTTTGAACTCTGAACACAGTAGTAGAAGCTTGTCTTCCTTATCCTGATATTTTCGGAGACAACCTAGGCCATGTGTTGGCTGGGGACCTGGATTTGCAACCTGTCCTTGTCAGTTTCTGCTTCCAAGTGCTGCCTCTGCTACTGTCCACTACTATCTGACCTCCCTGGTTGGGCCATTGTTTTCTCTATTGTTATGTGGATGAGCAAGGCACTTTAAGAAGACTTGTTGGGAACTTAGTCCCTTAGTCTTGTGGGCTCCTCTCGTTTTCTCCTTGGCATTGATGAATGTGTGTGGTTAATGATTGCTAGTCCCTTTTAAGAGGGACAAAACTAAAGAGGGATCTGTAGAAGCAGCTTGAAGAACAGTCTCCATTAGAAGGGATTCCTGTGTGATCCAAGCTTAAGAGATAATTGGGGAGTGATGTTCAAGACAGACCTTGATTGAGGCTTTTGTAGGTACTGGCAGTAGATATCCAAAGGACAGTATAACACTGAAATTGCAAGAGTATAGGTTACAGGATTTGTTGCAGTGTGATTTTGATGACACTTAAGCCAGCAAGCAGCCAAGAAAGGAAGAACGCACATTGGGTGTTATGGGGTAGTCCAGCAACATCGGCAGGACTTGTGTGGAACTTTGAAGCCTGGAATGGTGAGAGAGTAGTAGAATATGTCTTAGTAGGGTTTTGGGTAAAGTATAAGTTACACTCGAGATACATGGGGTGTAGTGTTGTGTTCAAGGGAGGTTTGAGGAGGCAGTACCAGTGGCAGTGGTGCTTGGGGCAGGGCAAAATGGGGAGATTGTTGTGAGGCTGGATTTGGGGAAGGAAGGGGCATGAAATGGAATTTCCATGATTGGAGACATGACCTTCCTAACAAGACAGACCTCTCTAAATTGATGAAATAATTGCCCTCTTGTATTCCTCTTCCCCGCAAGAAGTTAAGTTCAGCTGAACTTATGCAGAGCTAAGATCTGATTCCCTAAGGACTTGGTTACATAGATCAGGTTACCTGCCCTTGTTTTCTACAGGCACCTCGTCCATCGACAGGTCCCCACAAGCTGAGGGAATGTCTTCCCCTGATCATCTTCCTCAGGAATAGACTCAAGTATGCGTTGACTGGAGATGAGGTAAAGAAGATATGTATGCAACGCTTCATCAAAATTGATGGCAAGGTTCGAGTGGATGTCACATACCCTGCTGGATTCATGGGTAAGGAAAGAGCTCTTTGTTTTGAAGAAGGAATGGGTTGAGAGAAAGACAAGGTGTAGGGCTTTCATGTTGCCAGTGATAAAACCGGACACTGAACTTTTGATTTGTACAGAAGTTACTGCTGATCCTTTCAGAAGGAGAATGAGGGATAGGGAGAGGAGTGGCAAGCCTGAAGTGAAAAGCAGGAAAGGGGTGGTCACTGTAAATGGGATGAGACAAGCAGTGGCTGCTAGCTGGTGCGTTATCAAAGTTAGGCTCCTACCCTCGCGTGAGAGATTGGGAGACAGAGCAGCTGTCCTTAGGTGTTGACTGGAACAAACAGTAAATTCTTGTGGCAGCCTTGAGTTTTCTCAGGTAGGCACTTTGAGGGGGATTGGGCTCCTCTTGAGCTTTTAGAAGCCGTGTTAGTGTTGAGGTCTTCATAGGCCAAGGTTGAAGCTTAGCCAAGAAGAGGGCCCAGAGGAATCTGGCTAATGATTGGTCGAGGAGAGACTCTGTCAGTCAACAGAGTTTTGGCTCTGTCTTCCCACTTTGTTGATGACTTAAGTATTCTGCATCTCCAAGGATGGATTTGCAGCTTGGTTTCGGGGGAGAGTGGAGGAGGGGCAGAAGGGTCACACACCTCTAGGGAAAAAGTGTACTGAGAGGGGAGGTAGGGAAAGGCGCTAAGGAATTCTGACCTAGTGGTTTGTTCACCCTTTTAATGGTGAAAGGCTCAATTTAGCCTCGTATTGTTCCAAAAGCAGGGGGATGATTAGTTTATCAGATGTGGATGCTACCAAGTGGATGGGGTTCCAGGCCAGACTTTCCCAGGATGCAGCCACTGAATTAGAAAAGACAGACCTTCCTTTTCTTACTTTCCTTCCTTCTTTTTTTTCCCCCCCATCTTGCTTTCTTCCTCAAAACCCCAAATCCCAAGTGAGGCAGGACTCCTGATAAGTCATAGAGGGAGTAAAGGGGGCCAGGCCATTGACTGCTGACCCTTGAGTCTTGCTTGCTTAAATGTGAGTTCTGCTTGTTCATTTGGTTTCCTGGTATGTGTGGGTGTGCTCATGTGTGTTTTCTCCTCAGGATCCTAAGTGCATTAACCCAGAACACAGTCTCAAGTAGCCATTGCATAAGAACATAGGAAGCGGTAGAGCAGCCTTAATTGTATTCACTTTCTTTTGCTGGATGACATGTATCGGGACAGGAGCAGGCTTTGGTTTCGTTCAAGCACCCCCATCAAGTGCTGGGTACTCCTAGCCTGCTAAAATGTTCTCAGGTTCAACCTGGCATAGAGTGTTCCTGCTGTGCAGGCAAAAGAAACTTTGTGTTAACAATGTTCTGTATACCTCTTTGTGATCAGATGTCATCAGCATCGAGAAGACAGGTGAACATTTCCGCCTGGTCTATGACACCAAGGGCCGTTTTGCTGTTCACCGCATCACAGTGGAAGAGGCAAAGGTATGTTGTACAAATTAAGTGAGGTTTGTAATTTCCAGACGCTAGGTCTGTTACCACGGTTGTCAGAGGGTGTTTAGGCCAGATTCTGGGAGTATTTCCTATCTCTGCTTGTTCATCTGGTTTTTTAATCCAGGCATGTAGGTGCCACTGATGGAAGGTAATGGATTTTTCACATGAGACTGTTTTAGAAGCAGGATACGAGTAAGCAGTTCTCTGAAGGACAAGGTGTTTCTGTACAGGAACGGTCTGTGATATTGGAACCAGGAAGGCCTGGGTACAAATCCAGACCTTTGTCATTCATTCATTATGTAACTGCAGGCAATAGTCCATAGAACCCTTTTTAAGTCTTTTGTTTTCTTTGTAAACAGTGATAATAATGCTTTCTTGCCAGCTTTCTGTGACTATGTTAGTAGTAGTGCTGCCTCGCACTTATTAGACATAGAAGATTATTGACTCCCTAATGTCTACCTCAGCCCTTAAAACTCCCTCTTCCCTCCCCAGATTTAATGGCTGAAGTTTCAAGGAAACTTTCACAGGAGCTCCTTTCTGTCTGTATAGGACTTTCCATTTTTCTGTGTAGGGAAGACCTCTTTGGAAACCACAATCACCCCTCAGTCATCCATTCCTCTTTTTCCTGAATTTAGGGTCGTGGGATGACTTTGTTTTTCACATAACCAAATCACCTTTACAGTGACTAGATGCCATCTGAATATGAGATGCATTCTGTAAGTGAATCACAACATGTTTTATTGGATATTGTTTCCACTTAGTTTAACCGGCTTGCCTTTTTCTCTGTATACTTCTTTGGAACACATTAGAGTCCCTACAGGAATTGACAAATACTTTCATCTCTGAATAGTTACTTAATTGATCAGTTGTTTGGTTGTTTCTGACTTCTTTGGTCATGTCCCTTGATAGAGTCTATCCTGTTTTTGTGGATTGCTCCCATAGGCGGTGCTTTGTTTTAGCTGGTAGTAGTAGGCCTTGAATCCTGCAGGGTGTTCAGTCGCGTAGGCTGTCACGTTCTGTTGTACATAAAAGCTAGAAAGCACGGGGGAAATCTTAAATCTGATGACCGGTTTCTGCTTTTGTAAGGAATTTGGATCTCAAGAGACAACGCACATTGGTAGTCCCTGTGAATTTTTAAGTAGGGAGAGGTGGAGTGGGACAAGGAGATACTTGTGGGACAAGGAGTGTTGTCATACCTAGTGCTTGCCCTAACGGATTGGCCAGCCACTGTGTAAAAATGGTTACCCTGGGTTAGGGTACGGGCCTTACCCTTGTATAACAGGTGAGAGACTTGGGGAAGTTTTAGTTGAGCTTACTTGTTTGCTGATTGTTTCTTTGAGCACCTGGAAGGGAGCATTCCTTATTACAAACCCAGGTTAGCTTGGCTTGAGCCAAGAGTTGAAGGACACAGTGAGTTCACAGTGGAGAATCACAGGCTCCTGGTTGTCAGTTATGTCAGGGACACACCAGGGAGCCTTTTCGTAGTTTATTAGTTCACCAGGTAGCATAGGTTAGTGGAGAGACAGAACATCCAAATAGCCCTCCACCCTTGAAAATAAGACAGAAAAGGGGTATTTTGTGGGTCTTGGGAAAACAGCCCGATGGATTTCAGACATAATTTTTCCCTTTAACAACTTGGTATTTGTTGAAGACCAAGGAAATAGAAGTCACTGGATTTAGGAGTGGGAGATTACATCTGTTTCTGTGGGTGATTGCCACTACAGTGGATGGGAGAAAAAGAAAGATTTTGGGTGAGCCCATGATGAGCCTGCACAAGAATAATGGGAACTAAGGCAGTGCCTGTTCCCATTGCGAGTAGGGGTAGAGAGCACAAGTATCACCTGGGAGATGCAAAGAAGACGGGGGTTTAGGATATATATCCCCTGCTGTGGTATGGAGGAAGCACATGTGGAACAGGGTGATTGAATATTTGGTGGTAGGATAAGGAGATGGTAGCTCCAGATCTTGACGAAATACACGGATGCTTGAGAGAGTTGTGGATGGAAGGACAGTACCATAATGCTTTCGGTTCAGCTTGCCTTGTAGCTTGCAAGTACATAATAAGACAGAAAAAAGTAGGAGCTGACTGAAATAGAGGACTGAAACACTGCTCAAAGGAGTTACAGTAGATGCTGTCTGAATAGTTGGCATAGTATCCTCATTGATGTTGGGCAGCTTGTGTTCAGTGATAGGTGTGTATAAGGAGAGGGAGATTTTGTATTGCAGAAGGTTTATGAACAGGATCTAGGTGGTGCAGGTTCTTTTTCCTGAAAAGTGGAAAACACTGGTTAAAGAAATCGAAAACAGGAAATCAGAGAGTAACCAACCAACCAGAGACTTGGGTTTATGTATTACCATTCTTGAATGTTGAGAAGACTGAATCTCATAAAGGTGACCGTTATTCTCAAAGTAGAAGATACAGGACAGTGGCTAGAAAGAGGCAGAAAAAGGGAGTTTCTTTTAAGATAGTGGGTAATGTTTGCTCATTTGTTTTAGAAAATTGGAGACTAGTGCAAAAGGAGGTGTTCAAGACCATGAGTGTGGAGACTAGTGCTTTTTTTGGTGGGCAAGGAAGAAGACATGTGGGAGGGAATAGGCAGTTGAAGTTTAAGTTTCAGAAAAGATGGAACCTGGGCAGTTAGATTTATTTCTAAGGGAGGCCAGCTGAGAAAGATTTCATATTGGTTTGTGTACGTGTTGTACAAAGGGCAGTGGAAACGTGAAGCCAAGAGTTAATCTTGGTTCGAGAGGGACAGGGTAGAATGCTCTCAGTGGAGCCTCACATTTGACATTCATTTTGGAGAATGACAGGAAGCCTCACCTTGCAGTCAAGATTGTATGGAAAGGGTGTCAGTGGGGCAGGCATGTTGCAGTAGGTGGTGATGTGATTACAAGTTATGACTGGGAGTCAAGATTGCTGAGCAGAGAGAAGGCAGAGTTGAGGTTTTCTTGTGGTAGAGCGCTATTCAACAGTTAAGAATAAACTCTTTTTCTCTGTAGTTCTTTTAAAAAAAAGAAATTTGAAAATATTCAGTAACTTTTTGGATACAAGTGTTTTTTGGGTTACATGGATGAATTATCTGGTGGTTAATTCTGAGATTGTAGTGCACCCATCACTGTAATAGTGTACATTGTACCTAATATGTATTATTTTTATCTCTGGCCCCCTCCCAACCTTCAGATACTCGAGAGTATCTGAAGTATCTGAGTATCTGAAGCCCGTTGTATCACTCTGTATGTGTTTGCATACTCATAGCCTGGCTCCCACTTACAGGTGAGAACATAGGGGTTTTGGTTTTCCACTCCTGTGTTATTTCACTTTGAATAATGGCTTCCTGGTCCCTTCATGTTGCTGCAAAAGACATTATTTTGTTCCTTTCAATGGCTGTTTTTCTCCAAATGTCTGTCTCTGTGAGTGCTCAGAAACTGACATGTTCTGGAGACTACCCTGTCTAAGCATTTTGCTTAGATACGCCCGTGGCTTACATATACCTAGGCTCAACTGCTTTTTATTTCCCTGGCTCCCACCCCTCTCCTTTTCTGTCAGACATTTCCATTTGTCTTAGACATTTTATTATAAGCAGTTGGTTTGTTGTACTCCAACTCATACTGTCTTGTTTTCATCCATTATATCCTTGCCTTCATGGCTTTTAGGCTGCCTCCTTGGAGGACTCAATGCGAACTCTGATTCCTGTTCTGGAATCATGCCACACAGAGGCTGAGCCCCATGCTAGGAACTGAGGATTGAACCCAGAGCAGTCTCCTGTTTGCTGTCATTGTTGTGCTTTGCTCACTGGCCGGTGGTGACCCAGAGGGCCCTACAGTCGTTGGGGCTGGAGGGAAGTCTTGGGGCTGGAGGACAGAAGGTGATGGGGGTATCACATCTTTAAAATCTGAAGTCAGTCTTTTCAGCCGTGGGACAAAGGAAAAATAATTGGTTTTCTGCAGATGTTGAGCTACCCCTGTGGTAAGAGGTTTAGCTCAACTGAAAGTTCCCCTCATGATACCGCCAGCCTTATCCTTAGTGAACCTCTAGTTTTCTCACAGGATGGGCCTCTACCAAGCAAGAGTACCCAAGATCTAAATCCTGAACGGTTTTGGCCACATAAAGGTTTGGTGCACAGGTAATAAAAGTCGTTTGAGGTGGATATGAGGAAAGCGTGCTGAGGTTGGCTTTTGCAGGAACTCTCCACCTAATAAAAGTGTTCAAAAGTTTTGAGCCTACTTTAGTCCTGGTCTTGAAGCACTGCAAACCTGGTCAGGCAGCTCTGTATAGAGATTAGACATGGAACTGTTACCTGTTAATGTGCTAGCATGCTTACAGGCATTTCGCTCACTCATGCATAGTTGCTCTCTGTCATCTCTATTTCACAGTCATCTCTGGATCCTTCAGGGACAGACGTGCATCGTGAAGTTTGGGTTAATGGTTCCAGAGGGAACCATCTGACAGGATGGAGGGGGAGGCCCCTTGGAAGTGGAGGCACCCGGAGAGGCCATGTCTTTTTCAGAGGGTGTTTCACGTGTGCAGTTAAAGGCAAAGGACCTTTGGGCCCAAGGGTTCAAGTTTGTTGCTGTGATGTAGCAGTGAACAGCATGGTGCTGTTGCTGTCTATGTAGATACTTGGTTAGTGAGAGGATCTGTGGAGGATACAGGAAAATAAAATGTTTTTACTTGTTTTGTTGTTGCTTTCTTTCCTTTCTCCTCACTGTCAGCAGTACCTGATGACTATTGTGACTCCCTTAGCACCATTCTCAGCTCAGCTGAGACAGTACACTGCCCAGGATGTATGTGAAAAGTAGAGGGCAGCAGGTAGGCTTTGAGGTGTGAATAGGCTTTCTGTGAGTTCGTAGCCATAGAACTTAGTTGGACTTGTCTTACCTGGGATATTTGGGGCTAATGAGCAAGGGTGGAAAGGGGAAGGGTTAACTTTGACTGGGAACATTTTAGAATCACCCAAGAAGGTTTAGGATGTCATGTACAAAAAATGTGGAGGGCAGTTGGGTGGCAAGAATGCATTCAGCAGGCCATGATGCAAAGACTTGCCTTGTGAAGTTGGAGGGGCAGAGGTAGAGAGGGCCAGATTTTATTCTGAACAGGGAGCAGTGATTGTAATAGGGGTGTCAGTAATAGTGACCTCAGTAACTGTGTGTAGAGCCATTTCAGAACTGGAGCTTGCATTTCAGTTCTTCCTCTGGTTATCAAAGACAGTGGGTTTCTTAAATCTAGCATGGAGGAGAGCTGGAGAGATTGAAAATTCCCCTAGTAGCCTTAGGTTGATTAAAGTAACACTGCATTAGTAAGTAGTCAGTGGGTTGGTACTGGATTGAATAGTACATTTTAAAGGTGAAGTGCAAGTTGCACTTCTAAGTGGGGATGGAAGAGTGAAGTCAACAGATTGTTTTCAAGTCTGGCTCCACTGGTTGCAGAATGTATGCTGTGTGTTGTAATCTTTCTTATGCTTTGGTCCCAGGGCCTTTGGAGGTATAAGGGGAAAAAGTGTTTTCTGTCTCTGCATACCCAGCTTTACTTACCCTGGACTGAAACAAGCTTAGATTCTTCACCCACTGCTTTAGTGCTTATGGACTATAGCTTGGTAGTTTTCCACTTTGTTTTTTTTTTTTTTTTTTTTTTTTTTTTTTTTTATTCGGAGCCTGGCTCTATCGCCCAGGCTGGAGTGCGATGGCCGGATCTCAGCTCACTGCAAGCTCCGCCTCCCGGGTTCACGCCATTCTCCTGCCTCAGCCTCCCGAGTAGCTGGGACCACAGGCGCCCGCCACTTCGCCCGGCTAGTTTTTTGTATTTTTTAGTAGAGACGGGGTTTCACCGTGTTAGCCAGGATGGTCTCGATCTCCTGACCTCGTGATCCACCCGTCTCGGCCTCCCAAAGTGCTGGGATTACAGGCTTGAGCCACCGCGCCCGGCTAGTTTTCCACTTTGAAATAGAGGGCAAAGAGAAGAATGGACTTTGATAGTCATATTATACCTCATCCACATGTATTCACCCTGAAGTTCGGCAGGTTAGTAACCCTCTGTGCCTGTGGTATACCATTTATTGTCTGAGGCAATTCTGCTTGGCTCCTCAGTGAACCTCAAAGACCTCCTTTCAGTACCCTGGACACTCTATGTCTGTGTCCATATTCTCCCTCTGCCTCATCACACTTAAGTATTTTGCCTACTGTAACACAATAGCTTGATGATTTTCTGTTCTGGCACATAATCTTATCAGCTGAATTTGGTTGTTTATTGGATCTGTCTTCTCTTATGGGGATATTATACCTGGTTGGAAGGAATGTGCCAAGTTGTATTCAGTATCTTAATGACAGCACCCCCTACCCTGCCTCTGCACACATTACCTTCATTACACTTGCTTATGGATGGCCAAGTACTTACATCCCTGGGTGGTGGGGCCATTCCTGTAGTCACCTTGGTTTGCACTGTGTTTGTTTTGCTTTCCTTCTGCCACCATTCGTTCTTTCCAAGTCCCATCCATACGTTCAAAGGGCTTCTGTCCTGCTGTGCCTTGCTGTGACAGGCAATAGAACAAAAGTTTTAAACACTGCAGGCTTTTTGTGTGTGTGCAAGCAGGTTTCTGATGTCTTGTCCTTTAGGGCCAAGTTCTGGACCCAAAGGCATTCCTAAAGTTAATTTGGGCGTGGTGCACACACTGGCAGGGCAGCAGGAAAGGAGAATGTGATTTTCCTTTTCCTTTTGAAGTAAGAGGGCTCAATCAGCCTAATTGTCCCTTGGAGTGCTTCCGACTTTTCTTTAAGAGCTTCAATTGGTATGTTTGCATGCAGCATCTGGGTGTTTCTTAAATTTCTACATTTATGTGTAACTTCTGTATTACAGTCTCTAAGGTTTTCAGTTGGTTGGTCCAGTAGGCAGCTCTGATTGGGGAGCTAGGCAGCTTTTGATTCTTTGCTTAATTCACTGGCCAGGAAAGCTGGAAATGATCTTGAGTTTGTATTTGTAGTGGTGGTAAATGTGAAGTGGTGGTGGTAAACAAACTGAACACTCAACTGAAGAATGCCTAGAGGAATGTGTCAACTGTGAAGTTTTGAGTTGAAGAGAGTGCTCTCATTAGATTGACTGCATAGGTTCTAGGCCTTAACATGGATAAGTGGGGTTGGATATGCCAGGCTGGTGAATTCCAGATTTACTTTAACTGATGGAGTTAATGTGGCCTAAGTTCCACATGTGGAATAAAAGTCTTTTGTCACCTTCTTGGACTGCTGGCTTATATTAAATGGTTTCACATCTCCATAGCACCTTGAATGGCGCTGGATCTATAGTAGCAGCAGGAATAATATTAGCTGACATTTAGTGCTTTGCCAGGTCCTTTATGTTCCATTATCTCATAAACATTAGATGTAGTAGTGTGCAATAATTATTCCCATCCTACACCTGTGAAGCCTAAGGGGACAGTATTTCAACTTGCACCTTTTTTATAGAAGAGTGAGCCCAAGCTCTGGTTACTTTACTTACTTTGCTTCTCTTTCCACTCCTAGGCAGGTCAAAAGCAATGATAGAGAGAAGCTGGCAAACCTAGTTAGTCCTGAGAGCCCAAATATAGGGGAGAGAGTTGAAATATCTGTAGAGGAAATGCAGGAGCTGATTAAAAAAAAAACAAAAAACAGTGGCTCCTTCAGTTCATTCATTGTACAGTTTTTGGACTGTTTCTGTCATCTTCAGGGGGCTCTTTCTGTCATCTGGCAGTCTGCATTTGTCCTTGTTATTTTTACATTTACCCAGAGAGTTTGTCCTGAGACTTCAGAGGACTGTACTCAGTTTAATTGTGGGGTTTTTAATATCTTTTAACTTTCTATAAGCCTTTTCTTCCAACAAAACTGAAAGAAAACCCACTTTGTCACTTCTGAGCAGTGACACTCTGTGGGGAGCCTGGATGTGGGGAGCCTGGTACGTAGGATGAGCATTGGCAACCACAAATGGATTATGTTTGTTTGAATTACATAGTGTACCATTTGAAGCTCCTGAAAATTGCTTCTAGAACAAAATGGGGCTTGGATAACTCTTGGGCTGATACTTGTATTTGGTATGAGACATTTTGAACTGCTCCTGCTGGTAGATGTCACAAGCAACACCAGAGTGGTAAATGTTAACAAGGAAATAAAGCAAGTATATAATGGGTTGTGCCATTTAAAAGTGAGATGAGGAAGAGCAGCATTGTGTACTGAAAGCATGTAGCTGGCTGGCACAGCTGTTTTTACCTAACCTGGTCATAAAAGCCTCATGTTTTTCTTTTCTTTTTTTTTTCTTTGAGACAGAGTTTCGCTCTTGTTGCCCAGGCTGGAGTGCAGTGGCGCAATCTTGGCTCACCGCAACCTCCACTTCCCAGGTTCAAGCAATTCTCCTGCCTCAGCCTCCCGAGTAGCTGAGATTACAGGCATGCGCCACTACCCTGGCTAATTTAGTATTTTTAGTAGAGACAGGGTTTCTCCGTGTTGGTCAGGCTGGTCTTGAACTCTCAACCTTAGGTGGTCTGCCTGCCTTGGTCTCCCAAAGTGCTGGGATTACAGGCCTGAGCCACTGCGCCCAGCAAAAGCCACACATGTTCTTAGCAGTTCTTAGTAGTGGTAGAGTTAGGTTTGTCTCTGGGGCTCTTTATTACCACCACTCCAGAGTTGCTGGATGAGAACTATCAATTGGAAATATGTCCCTGAGGAGGAAATGATATACCAGTTGACTGTGTGTTACCACTCAGATACACAGGCAACAAGCTTTTAGGGTGTGATAAAGGACCAGAGGTTAGTTCAGCTGAGCACTCTTCCAGTAGCCACTAGAGAGTTCTGAAACAGATTCCTTCTTGGTGAGATTTCCCAGATGTCTAAATTACTAAATCAGTATGGGAGATCATCAGCTCTGTGACTGGTTAATGTAGTTTTTCCCAGGAGCTTTCCTCTGTCTGAGGACATGCTGGAAATCGATGGGATAGGAAATATTTGGGTGACTGCTTTAGGCTGGCTTTGTGTTTACATATTAAATTGGTTTTCCTTGCTGTGTTTATAGTACAAGTTGTGCAAAGTGAGGAAGATCACTATGGGAATGAAGGGAATCCCTCACCTGGTGACTCATGATGCTCGTACCATCCGCTACCCAGATCCTCTCATTAAGGTGAATGATACTGTGCAGATTGATTTAGGGACTGGCAAGATAATCAACTTTATCAAATTTGAGACGGGTAAGTTTTTTTTTCCCTTGTGTTGTCTGCTACCTCTCTCCTTGTCTTTTCTTTTTCTATCTTTCTATTTTATTCTATTTTGTCTGTACAACCATTATGATTAGAGAGAACTAAATAAAACACATTTGGTTCTCCCTAAGAGAGAGCATATTGTGTCATGGTCTCCTGGGTTTGCAGTGGGTTCTTGATGTTGAGTAGGGGTGTGATGTCCCTTTGGGCTATCTGCAATAGCCTAGCGTCATTCAAGAATGTAAACCATAGCTGTGTAAACTCTGTGTCCATTCTGTCACCAGAGGGGAACTGTTTTAAATGAGATAAACTTTAAGTGTGTTCCTTGAGGTGAAGGGCTGAAGTTGTCCAGATAACCTTAAACTAGTTATGAGGAAAAGATGTGTCTACAGCTTTGTTTCTCCTCTCTACACCACAGGCTCCGTCTCCTGACAGGTGTACACCCAAGTGCTTGGTAATACCTGATCAGCTAAGGAAGTAAAATATTTTGCTCTACTTGTTTTAACGGAAATTTCTAGAAATGCAGAAACACTGAAAAAACAGGACAGGGACAACAAACAGTGGCAACTCCTTTTGTGCCAACCTTCAGTGACTTTGCATTTTGTTATGTTGCCTATCTGCCCTCCCTGTTTACCTGCTTATGGCACCCCCACAGTCCCCACTTGGACCGTGATTTAAGACCTAGCCAAAGTCCTCAAGTTGCGTTGGTGTTTGAGCCCAGGCTGGCTGTCTTGAATTCAGTACTGCACAGGCTGGGGTTGTCTGATTGTTTGACCACTATGACCTTCTACCTGCGCTGCCTGCACTTCTGTTATTTACTGTTGACCTGGAAATTTTAGCCAAGAATGTTTCTTGGCTGTGAAAGTTGAGAGGCCTTCTCATTAGGGGAAAACATTGAGAGAGGGGATATTTAACGGGATGTGTCATGCTTGTGATACCTAAACCTGTTGTTTGATGTCATTGTGACCACAAAAGAGATAACTAGACATCTTGCATCTCCTAGTAATAGCAGGAAGTAATAGCAGGGATACTTCCATTCAGGAAGTATTCTTGTGAAAGAATCAAGACAAACTTGGATAAAGGGACAAAGGAAAGCATGTATATATTGGAACACACTTAAGACACCTAGAAATAATTTGCAGAGTTACTTAGATTTTCAAGTGGCTTGCCAGATACTTCAGATTCAAATGATTTGGTACTGCCCATTTGTTTCTAAGTGATCCAGCGAAGGACTGCAGGAGTTTAAAAATGTTACGAAGCTGGAGAGTGTAGCTAGGGTCATATTGTGCTTGTGTCCCAACTTTTGCATACCTTTGAGAATAATTTTTTAAATGGGTGTGGACTTCTTATCTCCAATTAAATGATAATGTTCTTTCTCATTTATTAAATCAAATTCTAAGTTAAAATTCAACAGATTTTTTTCTCCCCCACTTGTTTTTTGTTTTGTTTTTTTTGGGGGGTTTTGTTTTGTTTTGAGACAAGAGTCTTGCCCCATTGCCCAGGCTGATGTGCAGTGGTGTAGTCTCAGCTGACTGCAAGCTCTGCCTCCTGAGTTCAAGTGATTCTCCTGCCTCAGCCTCCCAGGTAAAGACAGGGTTTCACCATGTTGACCAGGCTGGTTTCAAACTTCTGACCTCAGGTGATCCACTGCCGTGGCTTCCCACAGTGCTGGGATTACAGGCGTGAGCCATTGCCCTTGGCCCTAACTTTGTTTATTTGAAATATATATCCCTTTGTCTTACACAAACATGCTTGGTATTAATTTGTTTGCTTATTTGCTTATTACTTGTTTATTAGTTTACTTAGTTTACTCCTGGGAGTTTACATAAAATCTCAGAATGACAAAGCCAATATTCCTAGTAATAAGAAACCAAGTGAGGGCAAAGGTTTCTGTGTGGTTCTTGGTTTGTTTGGTTTTAAATGCTTAACGAATTTTTAATTGTGGTTTAAAAACAAAAAACAAGATAACTTCCGAAATTTAGCACCTTAACCGTTTTTAAGTGTACAGTTCATTAGTGTTGTTAACTATATTCACATTTTTGTGTGGCAGATCTCCAGAACTCCCTCATCTGCTTTAACCAACTCCGCCACTTTCTGCTTTCTGTAACCTCTGACAACCACCATATCACTCTTTGCTTCTGTGAATTTGACTTTTTTGAGTGGTTTCTTTTTTTTTTTTTTTTTTTTTTTGAGACGGAGTCTCGCTCTGCTGCCCAGGCTAGAGTGCAGTGGCCGGATCTCAGCTCACTGCAAGCTCCGCCTCCCGGGTTTACGCCATTCTCCTGCCTCAGCCTCCCAAGTAGCTGGGACTACAGGCGCCCACCACCTCGCCCGGCTAGTTTTTTGTATTTTTTAGTAGAGACGGGGTTTCACCGTGTTAGCCAGGATGGTCTCGATCTCCTGACCTCGCGATCCGCCCGTCTCGGCTTCCCAAAGTGCTGGGATTACAGGCCTGAGCCACCGCGCCCGGCCGAGTGGTTTCTTAATAAGTGGAAATGATAGTGTTTGTCCTTTTTGACCAGTTAACTTTACTTGGCCTAATGTCCTCAGGCTTCATGCATGTTGTGGCATGTGAAAGTATTTCTTTCCTCTTTTTTTGAGACAGTTTCACTCTTGTCGCCCAGGCTGGCATGCAGTGATGCTATCTCCACTCACTGCAGCCTCCATCTCCTGGTGTCAAGTGATTCTCCTGCCTCAGCCTCCTGAGTAGTTGAGATTTCTGGCAGCTGTCACAACACCCAGTTAATTTTTGTATTTTTAGTAGAGATGGGGTTTCGCCATGTTGGCCAGGCTGGACTCAAAACTCTTGACCTTAGGTGATCCACCTGCTTTAACCTCCCAAAGTGCTGGTATTATAGGCGTGAGCCACTGCACTTGGCCAGTGTTTCCTTCCTCTTTAAAGGCGGAGTAATACTCAGTTGTGTATATATACCACATTTTGTTTATCCATTCCTCTGTGGATGGACCTTTAGGTTGTCTCTACTTCTTGCCTATTGTGAGTAGTGCTGCTAGGAACACGGCTGTGCAGACAGCTCTCCCAGATCCTGCTGGATATTTCTGTGTACATACTCAGAAGTGGCATTGCTGGACCATATGTGATAGTTTTGAAATTTTTGAGAAACCTTTGTGCTGTTTTTTTTATAGCAGCCTTGCCGTTTTACATTCTCACCAACAGTGCAGAAGAATTTCAGTTTCTTCACATTCCTTCCCACACTTTGCTGTTGTTTGCTTTTGATATTTTTTCTTTTTTTTCTTGTGGCTATCCTGATAGGTATGAGGTCATATCTCATTATTATTTTTTTAATTTGGAGTTCTGTGATGAGTAGACACATTGAACATCTTTTTTTTTTTTTTTTTTTTTGAGACGGAGTCTCGCTCTGTCACCCAGGCTGGAGTGCAGTGGCCGGATCTCAGCTCACTGCAAGCTCCGCCTCCCGGGTTCCCGCCATTCTCCTGCCTCAGCCTCCCGAGTAGCTGGGACTACAGGCGCCCGCCACATCGCCCGGCTAGTTTCTTGTATTTTTTTTTTTTAGTAGAGACGGGGTTTCACCGTGTTAGCCCGGATGGTCTCGATCTCCTGACCTCGTGATCCACCCGTCTCGGCCTCCCAAAGTGCTGGGATTACAGGCTTGAGCCACCGCGCCCGGCCTTGAACATCTTTTTGAGTGCTTGTATGTTTTTGGAGAAAGGTCTTATGTCCTTTGTCCAGTATTTAGCCAGGTTGTTTCTGGTATTGTTGAGTTGTAGGACATCTTTAAATTGTATCAAATGTAAGATTTGTGGATGTTTTTTCCCATTCCATAGGTCGCCTTTTCACCATTACTGATTGTTTCTTTTGGTTGACAGGCTTTTTAAAATTTGTCTGTTTTTGCTTTTGCTGTCCTGTCCAGGAAATCGTATCTCTTATGTCACTTGTGGTTTCTGTGTGTGTCTTGGGAGCTTTACAGTTTGAGGCCTTACTTTTAATCTGTTTAGAGCTGGTTTTTGTATATGGTGTAATGTAAGGTATTCTCCTTGTTGTTCATTTATGTGGGGACCTAGTTTTACCAACACCACTTGTTGAAGTGACTGTCTTTTCTCCATTGAGAGGTCTGGGCACCCTTGTTGAAGATCATTTGGCATATACGCTTGGGTTTATTTCTGGGCTCTGTTTTCTTCGTTTGGTCTGTTTGCCCGTGTTTTATGCCAGTATCACACTGTTGGATTGCTGTCATTTTGTATTTCGTTTTCAAATTAGGAAGTGTGTTATCCAAGTTTGTGTTTATTTTTCAGAATTGTTTTGGCTGTCTTTGGTGCTTGTAGAGGAGGTGTGTCCCTTGAGATTCCATATGAATTTTAGTGATTTTTTATTTCTGCAAAAAGAAAAAATGCTATTGGTATTTTCATGGTGATTACATTAAATCTATAGGTTGCTTTGGGTTATATGGACTTCTAAAAGATACTAAGTTTCTGCATCAGTGGAGATGACTGAGTGGTTTTTGTCTTTTGTTCTGTTAATGTAACACTGATTTTTTTATGTTTCATCATTCCGTGCATTCCAGGAGTAAATCCTACTTGATTGTGGTTATGTATTGCTGTTGAATTTGATTTGCCAGCATTTTGGTCACAATTTCTGCATTGTATTTATTAAGGACAGTGGCATGTAGTTTTCATTGTGGTATGCTTGTCTAGGTTTTATATCAGGTTGATGCTGGCCTCACAGAATGTACTTGAAAGTGTTACCTCCTTCCCAGCCACAGAATGTACTTGAAAGTGTTACCTCCTTCCCAGCCTTTTCAGGAGGATTGGTGGTAATTATTATTCTGATGTTCTCAGGTCCTGGGCTTTTATTTATGGCGAGGTTTTTGGTTACTGATTCAAACTGCAAGTCTAGCTATAGGTCTGTTCAGATTTTTTTAAAGTTTTAAATTTTTGTTTTTTTTTTTTACTTTTGAGACAGTCTGACTCTGTCGCTCAGACTCTAGATCTTGGCTCACTGCAACCTCTGCCTCCCAGGTTCGAGCGATTCTCCTGCCTCAGCATCCCGAGTTGCTGGGATTAGACGGCAGTGCCACCACGCCTGGCTAATTTTTGTGTTTTTGTTAGAGACAGGGTTTCATTTCACCCTGTTGGCCAGGCCGGTGTTGAACTCCTGACCTCAGTTGATCTGCCCGCCTTGCCTCCTGAAGTACTCAGATTACAAAGGTGTGAGCGAGCCACTGTGCTTGGCCTCAATTTTTTTTTACTTCTTAACGAGTCAGTCTTGGTCCATTGTATGTTTTTAGGAATTTTCCTCAGTTTCTTCTAGGTTCTCCCAATTTGTTGGTGTATTCATGGTATTCTTATGATACTTTTATTTCTATGACATTGGTTGTAATATCTTCTCTTTCATTTCTGATTTTAATTTTTTTGAATCTTTTTCTTAATTTGGCTAAACTTTTGTCAAGGTTCTTTTTTTGTTTTTTTTTGGGAACAGGGCCTCACTCTGTCATCCAGCCTGGAATGCAGTGGTGTGATCACTGCTTACTGCAGCTCAACCTCCTTGGGCTTGGATAATCTTCCTGCCTTACCTTCCCGAGTAGCTGGGATCACAGGCACGCACCACCACACCTGGCTAATCTTTGTAATTTTTTATAGAGATGGGGTTTCACCATGTTGCTTAGGCTGATCTTGAGCTCCTGGGATAAAGCGATCCTGTTTGTTTTTGCCTACCAAAGCAGAGTCAACCACGCTCAACTTTGGTTTTGTCAGTTTTGTTAATCTGTTTTAAGAAATCAACCCTTAGTTTTTTTTCTTTTTTCTTACTGTTTTTTCTTATGTCTGCTCCGGTCTTTCTTTAATTTCCTTCCTTCTGCCAACCTTGAGTTTATTCTGTTCTTTTTCTAGTTTCTTGTAGTGTAGTTAGGCTATTCATTTGAGGTCATTCTTCTTTTGTAACATAAGCATTTTTGAGCTGCCTTGTCTTGTGTGAAAATTTTTGACTTACAGTTTGTTTTGTCTGACCCAAGTTTGGTCAGCCCTGCTGTCTTCTGGTTACCATTTGCTTGGAACATCAACTTCAGCCTTTCACTTTCAGCCTGTATGTGTCCTTAAATCTGAAACTAGTCTTTTGTTAACAGCATATAGTTATAACTTGTTTGGTTGGTTATATGGTTTTATTCCTTTAGCTAGTCTTTGTCCTTAGATTGGGGTGAGGAGTTAATCTATTTTACAGTCAAAATAGTTAACTGTTAAGGAAGGTGTTAGTATAGCTCTGTTGATTATTTTCAGTATGTTCTGTAGCTATTTTATACCAATTTTTTCTCCCTTAATTACCTGCCTTTTTGTGTTTTGCTGCTCTTTACTTTTTGTAGTGACAAGGAATAAAATAATGCTTTGAATTCTTTCTGTTTTTGTTTTGTGTGTCTTCCATGGTTTTTTTCTTTGTAGTTACCAAGGGGATTACATAAATTATCTTAAAGTGAAAACAGTCTGTTTTCAACTGTTACCTGCAGTTGCATTGCCATATTCTCTCAGACCAATTTTGTTATTGATGGCATACATGAATTTTTTTTATTGTGTATCCTTTTACATTGGTTTGTGGTTATATACATGCTTTTGTGATTTAAGTTCTATACCAGATTTAAAAGTGATTTATACACTTTTGTGATCCAGGATTCTCTTTATTTCTTTGTATATTTACCTTTATCAGAAAGCTTTATGTTTTCTTTTTTTTCTCCTTTTTTTTAGAGAAGGGGTCTCGCTGTGTTGCCCAGGCTAGAGTACAGTGACACCATCTCAGCTCACTGCAACCGAGGCCTCCCGGATTCTAGGAGTTTTCCTTCCTCAGCCTCCCAAGTGACTGGGACTACAGGCACATGCCGCCACACCTGACCAATTTTTTTGTATTTTAGTAGAGACGGGTTTTCACTGTTGCCTAGGCTGGTCTCGAACTCCTGAGCTCAGGCAGTCCCCTCTCAAAATGCTAGGATTATAGGCGTAAGCCACCATGCCCAGCCAAACTTTATATTTTCATATGGTTTTGTGTCTGACATTCTTTTGTTTCATCTTGTAGGACTTCTTTCCGCATTTCTTGCAGGGCAAGCCTAGTGGCTTTGCTTACCTCGGAAGGTCTTATCTTTTTCTTTAATTTTGAAAGATACGGTATTCTTGTGAGGAGTAAACCCTGATTATTATCTTGTCCCAATCTCTATCTAAAGGATCTGGGAGTTATGCCCTACAAATGGGCATGACTAATCATCAGATGAGTTTTATTTAACCCTATATTTCACGACTGACTTTCCAGTCTGACTCTGGGATAACATTACGAGACAATGAAGAAAATAAAAATATTGTACTCCAAAACATTTTTGTTTGCTGTATTTTGAAATGACCCTTTGAAGCTCTTCTTTGTGGGAATGGGGGAAATCTGCATCTGTAAAGAATCTCTGTTAAAATTGTTACATCTTTTTCTTCCAGACCCTCCCATTCCTAAAGAGATAAACTAAAATCTGAATAAGAAACATTGATCATCTATTGTCTCTAAGGGCAGCCACTTTAAGACTTCAGAAGAACTTTGGTCTACATCATCTTTTATCTTAACCTGAGCATTCCGTTTCCCTTCTTACCAATCCCAGGCAAACTCAGACTTCAACCAGAAAAATATTTAAATTCACCAATAGACTAGACCCGATAACCCCCACAACCCTGCTTTTTCTGGACCAAACCAGTGTATTTCTTAAATGTATTTGATTGATGCCTCATGCTTCTCTAAAATGTATAAAACCAAGCTGTGTGCCCTGACCACCTTGGTTACATGTTCTCAGGGCCTCCTCCTAAGGGTTATGTCATGGGCCATGATGACTCATATTTGGCTGTTTGATAGCCTCTTTTAGTTGTCACTTGGTTGACAGTTTGTTCCTTTGAGCACGTTGAATATGTCATCCCACTGTCCTCTGGATTGCAGAGTTACAGCTTATCTAGCAGGAGTTCCCCCGTAAATCATGAGTCACTTTTTACCTGCTGCTTCTAAGATGCTTTCTTTGTGACTCTTGACAGTTTGATTATATTGTCTCTTGATGTGTATCTCTTTGGGCTTGTCCTAGTTGGAGTTCAGCTTCTTGAATTTGTATGTCTGTCTTCTCACAATTGGGGAGCTTGGGCCATTATTCTTTTCTAGTAGGCTTTTTGCCCCTCCCTGTCTTCCCCCCAAATGTCGTTCTCATTTTCTCTGTTTCTGTCTATTCTCTTTCTGGGACTCTTGTAATTTGTATATTGTTCCTCTTGATAGTGTCTCCTCCTCCCTGTCTTAGGCTTACCTTTATTATTACTTTTTCCTTTTTGCGCCTCTGACTTGTTAATTTCAATGGCCTGTCTTCAAGTTTGCAGATTCTTTCTGGATCTGTGAATTTTTAAATTCAGTTCAGTTGTATTCAGCTCCAGAGTTCGATCCTTTTTTTGTGGGTTTCCTTTACGTTGTTGATAATTCTTACGTTGTTTATGGGTTGTTTTCTGATTTTGTTTGTATCTGTGTTTCCTTAGTTTGATGTGCATCTTTAAGATGGTTAGTTTGAATTCTTTGATAATCATTTCTTTAGGCTCATTTTTCTAAAGAAATATAGTCACCTCTTCCAGTCTTCACCAAGTATCTTCATACAGGGAGTATAACCTTCACCACTCAGCCAGGCTAGAGGTTTTAGGGCTCTCAACTCAGGGCTTGCATGTGTACTTCCTTGGCTGTGCTTTTCTGAAGCCCCTAACATCTTGCTTTGCCTGATGCCTGTCTGTGATACTATGGCCTCTCTGCTATTGTAAAAACTGTCTTGTACACCCAGCTCCCACCCCAATCCCTGCATGTCTTTTTTTTTTTTTTTTGAGATGGGGTTTCATTCTTGTTGCCTGGGCAGTACTGCAATGGTGTCATCTCGGCTCACTGCAACCATCGCCTTTCAGGTTGAAGCGATTCTCCTGCCTCAGCCTCCTGAGTAGCTGGGATTATAGGCATGTGCCACCATCCCCGGCTAATTTTGTACTTTCAGTAGAGATGGGATTTCTCCATATTGGTCAGGCTGGTCTTGAACTCCCAACCTCAGGTGATCCTCCCACCTCAGCCTTCCAAAGTGATGGGATTACAGGCGTGAGCCACAGTGCCTGCCAATTTTTGTAATTTGTAGTAGAGACAGTTTCATCATGTTAGCCAGGCTGGTGTTGAACTCCTGACCTCAGGTGATCTGCCTGCCTTGGCCTCCCAAAGTGCTAGGATTACAGGCATGAGCCACCATGCCTGGCTTTTTTTTTTTTTTCCGAGACAAGAGTTTTGCTCTGTCACCCAGGCTGGAGAGCAGCGGCATGATCTCGGCTCATTGCAACCCCTGCCTCTGAGGTTCAAGCATTCTACTTCAGCCTCCCAAGTAGCTGGGGTTACCAGGTGTGTGCCACCATGCCTAGCTGTGATCCATTGCAGTAGAACATGTTGTTTTCACATACTGCTTTGTCCATAACCTTCATGTCACTTCAGTGTTTGGGACTTGTATTAGAGCTTTTCACAGTAGACCCACTCGTCCAGTCTTCTCTGTTTTTCATCTTTTTATCTTTCTATAGTGCATCATGAACAGTTCTTTTCAGCACCTTCTGTTTTTCTCATTCTCTCTTCAACCAACTGTAGACATGTTTCTTTAAACCCATTCCTTTCCATTCTTAATTTTGGTAACCACATTTTTCATTATTTGTTTGTTTTTCAAATCCAGTAGGTTACTCTGCAAAGGTGGGCTTCTTGTTGATTTGCGTTAGTTTTATTATGTTTTGTTTTTGCTCTTACCCTTGTAGACCCTTTCAGGACAGTTACAAGTTCTGCATTTGGTTTGATGCTGTGTTGAGGGTGGTGGTCTTTATCATGATGTCTTAGTTCCTTCCATGCTAGATACTACATGTAAAGTACTGACACATACAAGAATAGTATGTGGTCAAGACAAGGTAGCCGGTGCCCTATATAGTTTGCTTATAATAGATGGTTATGTCCCACAAAAATAACTCTAGATATCTGAAACAAATGTATTCTTCCTGGGGCCGCCTGAGAGCCCTTAGAACATTGGAAGATTCCCCCTCGAAAGACTGGATTAGCTAGCCATCCAGTTAAAGGCCTTTCGTTGTTGTCTAGTGCCTTTCTTATAGCCTGAATTTCTCCAGTTCTCCCTCCCTCTCAGTCATCCTCACTATCTCTCCACCCACCCACCTACCCAGTGCTGCTCTATGCTGTCTTTGTCAACCCCAAAATGATTATTTATTCAACCTTTGAAGAATTATTGTTGGACAAACAATGCAGGGAAAGCTTATGATTTGAAAAATCCTTAGGGGCTTGCCTTTAAATGATGACTGCAGTGTAATTCACAAATAGCATTCATTTACAGTGACAAGAGTTCTTGAAATTACAATTTTGGGGTGATGCTCCATTTTTGTTGCCTGGTGAGCCCATCTGTGTTAATTGGTTTTAAAGGCAGCAGGCTTCTGTCTGGTTTTAAAATGACTCCTCTTCTGTTTATTTTCCTTTCCCTCTAGGCAATGTGTGTATGGTGATTGGTGGAGCTAACCTCGGTCGTGTTGGTGTGATCACAAACAGGGAAAGACATCCTGGTTCTTTCGATGTGGTGCATGTGAAGGATGCCAATGGCAACAGCTTTGCCACGAGGCTTTCCAACATTTTTGTCATTGGCAATGTAAGACTTCCACTATCTTTACTTCTTTCTAAGAAGACTCACCCTAAAAAGCATAAAGACCTGCATCCGCTACTGGTGTTTGTCTGTCTGTTGTTGTTCTTGTGTTAAGGTTCACAGAGTGCAGCAAGCTTTCTATTTAGAGTCTCAGAGAAGAAACAAGATTAGATCTAGAGCCTTACGCCTGCCTCTTCAGGTGGTCTATGTGAGATGCCAGCAGTGTCATGCAGTAAATTAAGTTAAACTCAGCCTTGCAACTTTTGCAGGGCTACACCACTGGTATGGGCTGGATTAAGGCCACTGGCTGCAATCCTGGTAGTACCATGCCCCCTTACTTTTGTAACTAAGTCTGCTAAACCCCTCTGAGACTCCCATGATATAGCTCATCAGAGAACATGGTGGAGTTTGATGCAAGGGGGCTATGAATGAGTTCCTAATTTGAGAATAAGAGCATTTACAAGGCATATAACACTCGTTAGTTTCCTTTACTTGTTCAAGATGATCTTGCTCTCGGATCTTTTGAGACCTTTTCAGTGAAGGAGCACCTGTAAAGTCACGCAGTATCCTTACATGGGAGTCAGTTACCCCAAGACTTAAGGAAAGGGCAAGGGACGTAATTTAAAAGCTTTTCATCAAGCTATTCAGCCATGGGAGCAGCATCTTTCACTTGTACCCTGGCAGTCCTTAGAATATTTGAGAGGTGGTACAGAGGCGAAGCCTGCTGTTGTTTTTTTGGCTATGCCAGCAGCTCTATAGTTGGTCCATTCCTTTTCTCAGTATTGAATTATGACACCTCAGTTTGTATCTTTGAAAGCAAGGGATCAGGGAAGTGAGTAAATGCATGTAAAAGTTCTTTAAAGCTGATGATGGGGTGCTGACAGTTCATGACTTCAAAACTATGAGAACCTGAAGTTAGTGTCCTTGCCTTTAAAGATGCTTATGAAAAACTTGTTGGCTGGTTGCTTCATATAAAATAGAAGCAGGAAGACCTTTATTTAGCAGCTCAGCAGTGAGGAGTGGGAGGGAATGTGAGAGGCAGATAACCTCTCAGGAGACATGTATAAGGAAATCTTTTATTTTGTTTCAAATTTTGTTTGGCGGTGTTCTGTTAGCTGGCTCTTAATGTAAAGGAAGGTATGAGGCGTGTGTGTTTTGGTGGGATGTTGTTTTTCTCTCCTCCCTCTCTTTCTGTACTTATTTTATCTCCTTCTCAATTACAGGGCAATAAACCTTGGATTTCTCTGCCCAAGGGAAAGGGTGTTCGACTTACTATTGCTGAAGAGAGAGACAAGAGGCTGGCCACCAAACAGAGCAGTGGCTAAATTGCAGTAGCAGTGTATCTTTTTTCTTTGCCAAAATAAACAGTGAATTCTCGTTTCCTAATGTGTTTTTTTCCCCCTGTGGATAATAGTAGGGTTTGAATTTGCGTATGGTTTTGGCACTATCTTAAGATCTCTAGGAATACCACCTATACTTCCTCTGACCCTCCAGTAAGTAAACCTTTACTTCCCTCATACATGTTACCCACACCATGTCTGTGGGCAGAGTGATGGAGTAGCATTACAAACCAAGTACAAAAAGCATATGACGTTTCTGGTGCCTCAGAGAATGAGCATTAGTCGAAATCTTAGAAGAAACAAGTGTTTGTAAATTAGGGAGTTTAATTTTTCTTTACCAGGGACATGCTTTCCGTACCTCCCCCTCCCCCACCCCAGTTCTTTAGGTCAGAAGTCCAGCCTGTCTCAGAAAGGATGGCATTCTTTTGTGGAAGCTGTGGGCGATGGTCTTAGTTTCCTTGGTTGTTCACATTATTGGCAGAAATTAAATCCCATGGCTGTAGGACTGAGGTCCCTTTTTCCTTGCTGACTGGCAATCTGAGGGCTTTTCTCAGCTTCTGGAGGCCATGTGCATTCTTTGCCTAATGGTCCCATTTCTCCATCTTGTTCAAAGTCAGCAGTGGCAGGTCAGGTCCTTCATGTACAGAGTGTTTGGTCTTTGACCCAGTCAGGAATGTTTCTCCACTTAAGGCACCATTAGAGTAACCTCTTATTCTCATGGATTGTCACTTTAATGTCATATTTATAGGATCTTTGGATACTGCTTTTCTTACCTGAAACCTCTATGGCTGGTGGCGCCTTTGCCTGAGTTTTATTTTGGCTTGCTGGGCTCGTTCTGCCCACTTGGCATGGCAGGCTAAGCTTTGTCCTATAATATTATCTGAGATCCCATGCCTGCCAAGGGCAAGTCAGGCGTGGAACAGTTAGGGGTGTATGAGCAAGCATGGGGTCTGGCCATTGTGCAGTCCCACATGCTGGCTGCTGCCGCAGGGCAGGCAGCTCTAGGTGCCAGGATGGGCGCTGGCTCTCTGCAGAGCTCCAGCTGGTGCACCGCAACAGCTTCCACAGCTGGCTCTGGGGAACACGGTAGCACTCAGAAACTTGGAGATGCCAGAACTGCACAGCCTCAAATGGGGAGCTCAGCCCTGGCTCAGGGAGCTCCCAGGTCTTGGCTCCCGGAAGTACTGCAGGGCTTCTTTCCTCATCACCTGCAATGTGGCAACCAAGGGGAATGTGTCAGCTCTTTTTGTGTTACAGGTATTTTAGAATTCACATTTGGTGGGTCCTGAGTGCTTGTCCTGTGTCCAGGAAGAATGAGGTACGTGGATAAGTGGAGGGTGAGGAAGACAAAGAGGAGCTTTATTGAGCAACAAGACAGCTCAGAGGAGACCCACGGGCAACTTCAGTCCTCACCCAAGATTGGAGCAGGCTTTGGGAGCCAGGAGAGGTCAGTGGGAGCAGACACCCTGATTCTGGGGAGCCAGGAGAGGTCAGTGGGAGCAGACACCCTGATTCTGGGGACCGGGGGTGCCTTCCGAGGCCCCCAAGGTTGCAGAGTGCAGAGACAGTGTTGGAAGCAGGGGTGATATATCTGGCAAGTCGTTCTGTAGCTCCAGTGCTCCCCTCTGACAGGCCCCTGACCCTGGAGGGGAGTGGGGGTGTAGGGGGACCAGGGTGCCTCCAGGAGCGGATCACCATTGCTTGATGGTCACCCCTTGGGCCCCAGAGACAGCCTTAGGAGGCCGTGGCAGAGCCAGGTGTATGTGTGCATACACCTGTGATAATCAGATTTTTTTTTTGGGCGGAGTCTCACTCTTTCCCAGGCTGCAGTGCAGTGGTGTGATCTTGGCTTACTGCAACCTCCCCTTCTTGGTTTCAAGCGATTCTTGTACCTCTCAACCTCCCAGGTAACTGGGACTACAGGCACATACCACCATGCCTGGCTGATTTTTGTATTTTTAGTATACAAAATTGGCCAGTGTGGTCTCAAAACTCCTGACCTCAAGTGATCCACCCATTTTGGCTTCCCAAAGTACTGGGATTACAGGCATGAGCCGTTGTGCCTGGCTGATAATCAAAATTTTGACTCAAGTACAGCAAAGATACTACACTGGAAAGAAGTGGGATAATAATTCCCTTGAGTACTGTGTTTATTGTAGTCTCATAGACACATCTATTTCAGTGTCCCTTCATCTCCTTATGACTGACTAATGCAAAACTGAGTATGATGCTCAAAAATGTTTTCTCTTACCAGCCCTTCCTCCCTGATGTAAGGACATCTTATTCCTCATCACACTTGAGAACCTACGGTTATTGTTACCTTATTTCTCACCTTCATGTCGTCATCTCCCTCAAATCCTTTCTGTAAGTGGGTGAATTTTAAATGATGTTAGTAAAACTAATCAGCTACCAAACATTACCAGCTGGTGTAACTCTCTTTCTATCCATTGCCACTGTCACTCCTTGGGAGGATTTTATCCCAGAAATATTTCTATGACTTCTCCCCCTCCAACCACTGCCTGTTACTTGAGTTTGGTCTTCCTGTATTTAACTAGGTGGTGAGCTCAAAGAGCTACAGTGTGAATCCCTGACTTTGTTTCTGAGCCTCTTTCAGGTTTGCCCTGGGGCTCAAAGGCAGGAAGTCTTGCCCTCACAAAATACCGCTCCTTGGTTATTTGGTATCTTAAACTCTCAAGTAGATGGCTGCGCATTGGTGCTTATCTTTGCCTTACACAGGCCCAGCACCTGACAGCCTCTTTCTGCAGATATTAAGCCCTCAGGCCTTTGTGCTCAGGCTTTGAAGGTCTAATTTTCCTCCCAACTCTTTCCTACCAGGAGGGGTGGTAGAGCAGGAATAAGAACTCACCTTCTGGCAACTGAGACAAACTGAAACAAAAACACACTCATCAGTATCTGGGAAAATCGAACTCAGTCCCGTGACTCTTCATGCAGTAAGTCCAAATACTTAATCACAGAGACAGATGAAAGGGAAGAAGGGAGGAAAAGTGGAGTAAGAAAGGAGTGAGCACCATCAGTGTCAAAAACACTTGACCATACAAAAAAATCTGTATTCCTGAATTAAACATTAGTTTCTCATATCTATTCTTGAGATGTTTTTTGAGTACCTACTGTTTGACATGGGCTGAACAGAATAGACAGAAAACACTAAAGCTTGAACTCAGGTGTGGGAAATTGATGATTTAAAAAGTTAGCAGCGCTGAGCAAGGTTGTGTCAGTGACAAGTCTGTGAATGAATAAAATAGAATTGGGATAGAGACCTGTTGAGGCAGTCCACAAGGCCTCTCTGAGCATTGACATTTGTGAGTCAGTAGAATAAAGAGTCGACCAATAATGCAAATTAAGGGCACATTGATAGATTTCCTCTATAAAAAAACAGTAGATGCATGCTTCCCATTTGTATTATTAGTTTGCTGAGCCACGAAATGGGTAAGACAAATGAAGGACCGGTGTGGTGAACACTTGTCATCCCAGCACTTTGGGAGGCAAAGGTGGGTGGATCATGAGGCCAGGGGTTCAAGACCAGTCTGGTCAACATGATGAAACTCCATCGCTATTAAAAACCAAAAAATTAGCCAGGCATGGTGGCAGGCACCTGTAATCCCAGCTACTCGGGAGGCTAAGGCAGGAAAATCGCTTGAAAGTCGCTTGAACCCGCGAGGGAGAGGTTGTAGTGAGCCGAGATCATGCCACTGCACTCTAGCCTGGGCAACAGAGCAAGACTCCATCTCAAAAATAAATACAGAAATTAGTTGTCTCCTAATTCTAGATGCAAGAAGTCTCCTAATTCTTGACAGGACCATGCTCCCTCAATGGATAGGAGGGATCTGTTCTAGGCCTCTCCTATTTCTGGTAGTTCCTTGGCTAGTGGCAGCATAACTAGCCTTCACATGGCATTCTCCCTGTGTGCTGGAGATACACTTAAGTGAAACTTAAACTTGTTTTGTTTTGTTCTGTTTTGAGACAGTCTGGTTCTGTCGCCCAGGCTGCAGCGCGATGACACGGTCTGGACTCACTGCAAGCTCCGCCACCCGGGCTCACGCCATTTTCCTGCCTCAGCCTCTGGAGTAGCTGGGACTACAGGCGCCTGCCACTGCCCGCGCTAATTTTTTGTGTTTTTAGTAGTGACGGGGTTTCATCTGTCAGTCAGGATAGTTTCAATCTCCTGACCTCGTGATCCGCCCACCTCGGCCTCCCAAAGTGCTAGGATTACAGGTGTGAGCCACCACGCCTGGCGCTATTTACTTTTAGGGGAGCTTGTATGGTCTTAAAGATTACAAATGACTTCAGTTTGGTACTACTGCCTTGATCCATTCGTGGTAGGAAGCCAGGAGTCTCAACCACCACTGCCTTTGCATCTTCAGTGCAAACATCAGCATGGTGAAAAGGGCAGATAATGTTTGCATGTGAAAATAATTGTGACTTTTTAAGTATTCCTGGAAAGAGTCCTGGGACCTTGATTTTAGGGATGGCTATGTTGAAACAGGCATTGGAAACTCCTATAAATTGATGATCTTCAATAGTTCGTTTTCTAGTAAGAAAGTCAACCAAATACCATATACCTACCAGTGCACAATGTCACTTATGAAGAATTTGTGTGTGTGTATCCATATAGTTACATATATGGATATGTTCTGAATACAGTCAGGCAGATCTAACAGTATATATGAGAAAATCAAGAGAAGTAGTTTAAAGGGTATAATATGGCATAAACAAACGACACAAGCAATAAAAAGGAAAGCACTTCTAAAACACTGAGCAACATAAAAGAGTATCACTAAGTGGTTTAGAGGAAAGGAATATAACTCAAAAAGTTCTAATTTATATGTTACCCAAGAACATAACACCTGTGATACCCAGGTGTGAGCCACTGCTCTCGGCCTTGTTTTTTGATGTACCTTCATTGCTATGGAATTCCCTCTTAGGAGTGTGTTTGCTGTAACTCTTGTTTTCTCAAAGAGATTATGTAGAACTGATTATGTTCTTAAAGATATGTGGTAGATTCTCTTATATTTTTTATAGAATTAGGTAGAATTGATGTTATTTCTTTAGATGGTATCTTTTGAGTTGAGTTTTTTTTTTTTAGGTGTCAAAATTTTGCATTATACATTTAATTCTGTGAATAGTTACGGGACAATTTAAAGTATTTTATATCGATGGGTTGAAGTGCTGTGTCTGTTGTTGGTTTTTGTTTTGTTTTGAGACAAAGTCTCAGTCTGTCATTCAGTCTGAACTGTGGTGGTACAGTCATGGCTCTCAATAGCCTCAAACTCCTGATCTCAAGTGAGCTTCCTGTCTCAGTCGCCGGAGTAGCTGGGACCACAGCCACACACCACCATGCCAGGCTAATTTTTTTTTAAGTTATTTGTAGAGGTGGTGTCTCACCATTTTGCCCCGGGTGGTTTTGAACTGGACTGAAGCAGTCTTGCCTCAGCCTCCCAAAGTGTTGGGGTTACAAGGGTGAGCCACTGTGCCCGGCAGTTGTGTGTTTTCTGAGAAATTTGTCCATTTTGTCAAATATTCAAATTTATGTGTGTATAATTGTTTATAGTATTCCCTTATTGTGTGTATATGTATGTGTGTGTAAGGTGTGAGGGTCTGTAAAACAGAATACCCTGTTTTATCCTGATCATGATAATTTATTTTTTCTTTTTGTCAGTCTTACTAGAAAAAGGTTGGTTAATTTTGTCGATCTTTACACAGAACCATTCTTTGTTTCACTGACTTTTTTTTTTTTTTTTAAAAGATGATCTCACTCTGGCTGCAGCGCAGTGGCACATTCTTGGCTCACTGCAACCTCCGCGTCCCCAGTTCAAGTGATTCTCCTGCTTCAGCCTCCCAAGTAGCTGGGATTACAGGTGCCCACCTTCACCCCAGCTAATTTTTGTGTTTATTTTTAGTAGAGATGGGGTTTCACCATGTTGACCAGGCTAGCCTCGAACTCCTGAACTCAAGTGATCCACTTGCGTTGGATCAAAGTGCTACGGTTGCAGGTGTGACCCACCGTGCCCAGCCTGTTTCATTGATTATTATCTATTGTTTCTCTTTTCTATTTGATGGATTTGTGTACTTTATTGTTTTTTTCCTTTTGCTTGCTTTGGGTTATTTTTGCCCTTCTCTATACAAGTTACTAAAATGGAAGTGTACATTATTGAAAGGTATTATCTTTTCTCATGTTTTAATTTAATGCCATAATTTTACCTGTCAGCACTCCTTCTCCTTTTACCTTCATCTGATCTGAAATGTATTTTCACATTTATCCAGCTCAATGTATTATTTTATTTTTTGTTGACACTTTTCCTTTAACCCTCTGTTTATTTGAAGTATTCTTGCTTGACCCAGCGATGATCTTCCCAGTGTATGGAGATTTTCCTGTTACCGTTTTCTTATTGATTTCTACTTTACTTCTGTTGTGGTTTGGGAGCACACTGGATTATTGTAATTCTTTTTTATTTGTTGAGTTTTGTTTGATCACACAGGAACCTTGAAAATAATATGTATTTTGCATTTAGCAGAGTGTTCCATAAATGTTCATTAGATTGTTTTGGTTGATGGTGTTACTGAGAGGTCTCTTTGTTGATTTTCTTTCTAGTTGTCCTGTCAATTGATAAAGGATGTTGGCCTTTCAAACTGTAATAGATTTGTATTTTTCTTTTATATTTTTAGGTTTTGCTTGACATATTTTCAGTTTTGTTTCTTTCTGCATGGACAGTTCAGACTGCTCTTCTAGATTAATTGTTCATTTAGCATTATATAATATCCTTTACATAGCTGGTAATTTTATCTTCTCTCGTTTACTTTATCTGGTAATATATCTATCCACTCCTGTTTTCCTTTTCACTTTTGAACTTTTCAGCCTGTCTGTACTTTTATATGAAAGTGAATTTCTTGTTGTAAATATGTGGGGCAGGTTGTTAAATCTACACTGCTAGTCTCCATATTTTAGTTGGTGCATTTAAACTATTTAGTGTTTACATTTAGTATTAATTTTTGATATGTTCATAGTGTACTTGGAACCAAGCGAGGTCTGGCTGCATTTTCTCATGGCCTAATAACTAGAAGCAGACAAACTACATAAGAAGGGAATTTATTGCTGTAACTAGATACAGGGAGAAGACTAGAGATACTTCCAGGAGACCAACTGAAAGTGTTAAAATTTTTTGGTGGTTATATAGGTTGGGCTTATGTGCCTACATGCAGTACACCTTTTGCCTAAGTCTATTGGCAGCTTATTTTGTTTCACCTAAGTCAGAGGCTAAAAGAAAAAAAGGCTTGTTAAGTCCGATTCAAAGGGCCCCGGTGCCTTCAAGGGCTGTCTACTGTGATATAGCAGTGATTACTTGTAGCTTATGTCCTTTAGAGCTTGATCTGGAGAGCTGCCTTTGACTCTCCGGTGAATCCATTCAAACAGCTGCCTCTATTACCTTGACTCTTCTCAGGTTTTGTTGACCCGAGATGGGTCCTGGCACTAGGAATGTAGGGCTGTCTCTATTATTTTGGTTGGCTCCACGTTAGGGAGAGACCCATGCAAGGCTCCTAATGACCATGTTTCATTTCTAGCTTTGATGTCTGGACACTGATTTCTGTAGGTTTAACTTTGCTCACTGTTAAGGCAGCGCTGTGGAAATTTGTCTGTAACTGGGTTGTTGCACAGGCCTGTGTAAGAACTGTCATGCCATAATAACCATTCATTTTCTCTCTGCTGGTTTTTTTTTTTCTTCCGGGTTTTATTTTTTGTCCTTTGGGCGGGTTATTTGAAGAGATTTGAGATACTCATTTTGACGTATTTGTTATCTTTTTCAGTGTACCTGAAGAGATATAAAGATATGCCTTTTTTGGTTGTCTTTTTGGTGTTACATTCTATAAACATAATTTGTCACAGTCTACTGACATAATTTTACCTTACCTCCTGTTAGTCCCTTTTAATTTCCCTTTTTATACTTGCCTTATATATTTTCTCTACATACATTTAGGATGAGCTCAGACTGTTACATAATTTTTGTTATAGATTTTAGTTTTAAAATGTCCTTTTCTTTGTTGAAACCTGTAATTTTTGTGCTTTATACTTACTAGTTTTAAGCATGTTCATAATTCTTCATTTAATTATTTTTATGATGGCAGTTTAGGAATCTTTCTCCCATATTCCTGATAACATTGATATTTCTGTATTAACATTTATCGTGTTGTTTCTTTGAGGTGGAGGCCTTCCTATTGCTTGATTTTTATTTGAAATGAAACTTGAACTTTTCAGGCACTGTTAGGAGACTCTGGACCTTATTATGATGTTCATTTTTATCTGGCTTTGTCTAATACCACCCTAACAGAGGAAAGGGTGTGCTTGTCTAGTAGGGGCACAATTCCAAATTCCCTTCTTCATTTCCTTTGACACCCAAGGCAGGGCTCCTCATTACTGATAAATAAATATGTAGTTTCCAGTGTCACACAAAGCCTTACTTGCACCTCCTAGGGCAGGGTGTCTTGTTAACACATGAAAACTCTAGCTGTCTACTCTGCCTTCTCTGATTCCACTCCAGCAGAGGATTGGAGTGCTTCATTACTCTCTATACAATGGATGCTCACACTTGGACTTTGTTGACCTGGGTAGGTTTTTTGTTTTGCCTTGTTTTTGTCATGCGTGTCATGTGAAGAGACCACCAAACAGGCTTTGTGTGAGCAACATGGCTGTTTATTTCACCTGGGTGCAGGTGGGCTGAGTCCGAAAACAGAGTCAGCGAAGGGAGGTAAGGGTGGGGCCGAAGGGAGGTAAGGGTAGGGCCGTTTTATAGGATTTGGGTAGGTAAGGGAAAATTACAGTCAGAGGGGGGTTGTTCTTTGGCAGGCAGGAGTGGGGGTCACAAGGTGCTCAGTAGGGGAGTTTTTGAGCCAGGATGAGCCAGGAAAAGGAGTTTCACAAGATAATATTGCTTAAGGCAAGGACCGGCCATTTTCACTTCTTTTGTGGTGGAATATCATCAGTTAAGGGGAGGCAGGGCATTTGCACTTCTTTTGTGATTCTTCAGTTACTTCAGGCCATCTAGATGTATATGTGCAAGTCACAGGGGAAGGGATGGCTTGGCTTGGGCTCAAGAGGCCTGACAGTTTTGTGTTGTGTTGTGTTGTGTTGTTTGGCTAAAGTAGGGTGACTGTTGTATAAAAGCTTTTTGTCTTAGCAAGATGTCTTTTTCCTAACCCTGTGGCTAGAGAAGGCGGGCTTGGGAGAACATTTTTGTCTGTGCCTATTTACATTTTTGCAGAACATTTGTACTCCTTTTGGGCAGAAAATTCAAAGTAATTTTTGCATCAAAACGTTTTCAACGAATTTAACCTCAATAGAGACAGACTACTTTACAAGGTACAGTGTCAGTTGGGCACAGTGGGTCATGGCTCTAATCCCAGCAGTTTGGGAGGCCGAGGCAGGTGGATCACTCAAGGTCATGGTCATGTTGAGACCAGCCTGGTCAACATGGTGAAATCCCATCTCTACTAAAAATACACACACAAAAAATTAACTGGCCGTTGTGGTGCAGACCTGTAATCCCAGCTATTTGGGAAGTTGAGGCAGGAGAATCACTTGAACCCGGGAGGTGGAGGTTGCAGTGAGACAGGATCGCACCACTGAACTCCAGCCTGGATGACAGAGCAAGACTCCATCTAAAAAAAAAAAAAAAAAAGAGGTACAGTGTCTTTGAATCTTAGAGGAAGCTAGGATAGTTTCTAGGTTAAGTTGCTCAGAACATAAAGAGTTTGCAGAGCATGGGGACACAAATTCTAATCATGTTGACCACTTTATTTTTTGCATTTGTTTACTCCTTGCTCCTTCCCCCTCTGTCTTCCCCTCCCTGCATTTGTTTCATTGTTGCTGTTGTTGTTTGTGTGACACTTGCCTTATTTTGGCCTTAACTTTACAATGTTGTATTCCACATTTAACCTTTTTCCATCCTCTTGTTACCTTTTCCTGCTTCTTCTAAAATTTAATTTTCTTTTCCTTTGTTCCCCTAGTATTTACCCAAGTTAGTCTGTTCACTTTTCATCCTTTTAGGCGTCGTACTTTTTTTTGTTTAAAAAAAAAAAATCATGTTCAACATTTAATCATGTTTACCACACTACCCTATGAAAATACAGCTTGAAAACTAAAAAGTGGGCCAGGCATAGTGGCTAATGCCTGTGATTCCAGCATTTTGGGAGGCTGATGTGGGTGGATCACCTAAGGTCAGGAGTTCAAAAAGCCTGGCCAACATGGTGAAACCCCGTCTCTAAAAATATAAAAATTAGCCAGTGGCTCGTACATGTAGTTTCAGCTATTTGGGAGGCTGAGGCAGTAGAATTGCTTGAACCTGAGAGGCAGAGGTTTCAGTAAGCAGAGATGGCATCACTATACTCCAGCCTGGGCAACAGAGCAAGACTCTGTTAAGGGAGGAGACCACCCTTCTTATCGTCGTATGCCCAATTTCTGCCTCCAAAGAAAGAAGAAGTAAAAACTAAAAGGCAGAAATGATATCCACAGGCAGACAGCCTGGCGCTGCACCCTGGGCCTGGTAGTTAAAGATCGACCCCTGATCTAATTGGTTATGTTATCTATGGATTACAGACATTGTATAGAAATGCACTGTGAAAATCCCTATCTTGTTTTGTTCCAGTCTAATTACTGGTGCATGCAGCCCCCAGTCACGTACCCCCTTGCTTGCTCAATCAATCACGACCCTCTCATATGCACCCCTTTAGAGTTGTGAGCCCTTAAAAAGGGCAGGAATTGCTCCCTCAGGGAGCTCGGCTCTTGAGACAGAAGTCTTGCCAATGCCCCCGGCTGAATAAACCCCTTCCTTTTTTAACTGGGTGTCTGAGGAGTTTTGTCTGACGCTTGTCCTGCTACATTTCTTGGTTCCCTGACCGGGAAGTGAGGTGAATGGTGGATGGTCAAAGCAGCTCCTTAGGCGGCTTAAGCCTGCCCTGTGGAACATCCCTGCTGGGGACTCCGACCAGCCTGAGCGACAGGGATCCTGAGAGCACTCCCGGATGGGCATTTGCCCTGGTGGGACACCTTGCCAGAGCAGTGTGTGGCAGGCCGCCGTGGAGGATCAGCGCAGTGGGTGAACACCAGGAAGGAATGGACACTTGGAGTCTGGACATCTAAAACTTGGTAAGACTAGTTTTTGAAACTTGCCCACTCTGTTTGAGTGGGAGCGTGGCCTGATCACCCATGGCGTGCCTTTATGGGCACTTTGGTTTTGGTTTTGACTTGAATTGCTTGACAGGATTGGTCTCGGGAACTTGCCTACTCCATCTGAGTGGAAATGTGGTCTGATCACCCATGGCGTGCCTTTATGGGCACTTTGGTTTTGGTTTTGATTTGGTTTGAATTGCTTGACGGGACCGGTCTTGGGATCTTGCCCACTTTGTTTGAGTGGAAGCGTGGCCTGAACACCCACGGTGTGCTTTTAGCGGCACTTTGGTTTTGGTTTTGGTTTTGACTTGAATTGCTTGACAGGATTGGTCTTGGGAACTTGCCCACTCCATTTGAGTGGAAGCGTGGCCTGATCCCCCATGGTGTGCCTCTACCGGCACTTTGGTTTTTGTTTTTGACTTCATTTGGATTGCTTGATATTTTGGTTTTGGTTTTGACCTGGCTTGGATTTCTGGACACTCTTGATTTTGGTTTTGATTTTGGTTTGGTATAAACTACCAAGTGTATATGTGCCCTTTCTACCTGTTCTTTTTGTGGTGTGCATCTGGTGTGAGCGTGGTGTTTTGTCTAGAGGATACATGGGTGAGGCACATAGTAAGCCCACCCCACTAGGAACTATGTTGAAAATGTTCAAAAAAAAAAAGGATTTAAGGGAGACTATGGATTACTGTGACACCAGGAAAACTTAAAACTTTGTGTAAGATAGACTGGCCAGGATTAGAAGTAGGTTGGTCATTAGAGGGAAACCTGGACAGGTCCCTTGTTTCAAAGGTATAGCACAAGGTAACATGTAAGCCAGGGAATCCAGACCAGTTCCTAGATATAGACACTTGGTTACAGCTTGTTTTAGACCCCCTGCGACCAACACACAGTGGTTGAAAGAACAGCAGCATAAGCGGCTGACAGAGGCAAGGAAAAACCAGCAGAGAGAGAGAAAGGAAAGAGACAGGAAAAGAGGCAAAGAGAGAGAGAGGAAGAGACAAAGAGGGAGTCAAGGAGAGAGAGAAAGACAGAGGCAGAGAGAGAAAGGAAGAGACCAAGGCAAAAGGAAAGTCAGAGAGTGACAAAGTCAGAGAAAGAGAGAAATATACAAGTAGTTAAGAAAAAAAGTGTACCCTATTGCTTTAAAAGCCATTATACCAATTCTAATTTGTACAAAACAAGGTCTTATTAATAGCAAAGGATAATTAAAAACCCAAACTTACAAGGTTTTCAACAAAAGTAAAGTTGGCTAAAAGTAAAGTTGGCTAAAAGTTAACAGTGTAACATGTATAATAGTAACTTTTTTTTTTTTTTTTTTTTTTTTTTTTGAGACGGAGTCTCGCTCTGTCACCCAGGCTGGAGTAGTGCAGTGGCCAGATCTCAGCTCACTGCAAGCTCTGCCTCCCAGGTTTATGCCATTCTCCTGCCTCAGCCTCCCGAGTAGCTGGGACCACAGACGCCCACCACCTCGCCCGGCTAGTTTTTTGTATTTTTTAGTAGAAACAGGGTTTCACCGTGTTAGCCAGGATGGTCTCGATCTCCTGACCTTGTGATCCACCCATCTCGGCCTCCCAAAGTGCTGGGATTACAGGCTTGAGCCACCGCACCCGGCCAATAGTAACTTCTATTCTTGTGGACTTAGACAGTCTAGTCCACAAACATAAAGAAAGGTTCGCTTTGGAAAAGAATGGTTATCATCTTCGAAAAAAAAAGAACGAAAAAAAAAAACGGGGGGTGGAATTTTTATCAAAAGAGTGTTATATGGTAAATTCTTGTCCTGAAATAAATTAACTGGTTGTTTAAAGAAAGAAATGTTTGCAATAAGTCAGAAAGTTAAGGCATGTTGAAAAATTGCCTGTAAAAGTCGTGGAAGAAAAATAAAAAAGATTTTTAAAAAAGTGTGTTAAAAAAAGAATTTATGCAAAAAATGTTGTGTAATTTAAAAGTAATTAGGCCTCTTGAATGTAAAACTATTAAAAAAAACCAGTTTATATGCAAAGGGTATAAGAAAAGCAAAATATACCTTTGGTAAAAAGATTATAAGGAGGCATAACACTGTACATTTTTACCTACATTAAAAAGTTAAAAATTATTGTTTTGAAGGTTTCAGCAATTTTTAAAAATGTTAATTTGTAAAGAACATTCTGTGTGTAAACATATTAGCTAAAGTTAAAGAAGTATCATCCAGTTTTTCTGTGAACTGGACATTAAAGTAAAAGCATAACAGGTTTTTCTTAAAGCACCAACCTGCTCTTTAGCAAAAACTGTAAAAGGTTAAAAAGAGTCTATAAAATCTTATCTAATGGTCAGACATTAAAAATTAAATATGTCTACATGGTTTTGTTAAAATTAGGTTTACATTAATAACACACCAATTATATTATAACATTTAGCTTATCTGGTATAAAAATCATACGAGAAGCATTCTTAAATCTAAAATGGTATTTGGCTTTCTTTGGTTTAAAAACTAATAAAAATAGGTGCTAAAGGAAATTTCTCAGTGAAAAGGCACTAACGACCATAAAGTCCACTGCCAAGGTCCCCACATTTAAAACAAAAGGTCAGTTTCTTAAAAATTATATACTTGGTTTATCTTCCACTTTCCTTTCTCGCAAAAAAAAAAAAAAGAAAACAACAACTAAAAATCTTTTAGCACATGTACCACCCCTAGAATTTCCAGTAAAGCAGCACCAGCCTGAAGACCACGTTCTCATCGAAAGGTGGAAAGAAGAAAAACTTGAGCCAGCCTGGGAAGGACCCTACCTTGTACTGCTAACCACTAAGACTGCTGTTAGTACAGCAAAAAAAGGGATGGACTCATCACACCCAAGTCAAGAAAACGCCACCCCCTCCAGTGTCATGGGCCATAGTCCCAGGGGAAAACCCTACCAAACTAAAGCTAAGAGAAATTTAACTCTTTTAATCTATTCTGTTACTCTTTCTTCTTTCCTTGTTCTATTGCTGACCATCTAGTTATTAATATAACCAAGTCAATTTCGCCTCAAACTATTGCATTTAATGCTTGCCTTGTTATACCGTGCGGGGACTTGCCAAGTCAAAGATAAGCTTTCTACTTCAGAAAAGTACTTCTGTCGCTCCTGACTCTCCTCAGACTGGGCATTAGCAAACTAGAACCATTTAATCCGGGGCGATTTCGATAAAGACCCCAGTGCCAACCAGGAGTGTTGCCCCCTGACGTACAGCTTTCATGCCATAGTTGGTCCAACATTCTGTGGACCACTACAGAGAGAGGATGGACTGCCCCAACTAGTTTTTGTAATTTCCTAAAACCATACATTCATTTTACTAGAGGATCATAGAAATTAAGGAACTTAAGTTTAGCAATTAACACAGGATACCAAGATGCAAATATACCTGGTTAAAATGGATCAAATGTTCCATCTGCATGTTTAAAAAGCAATTGTTAGGCTTATGCACATGGCAGGCCAGAGGCCTAGATTGTCCCTCTTCCACTAGGGTGGTCCTCCAGTCGATCAGGCGTAGGCTGTATGGTAGCTCTTTTCCAGGATTCTTTTTTTTTTTTTTTTTTTTTTTTTTTTTTTTTTTTTGAGACTGGAGTCTGGCTCTGTCGCCCAGGCTGGAGTGCAGTGGCGGATCTCAGCTCACTGCAAGCTCCGCCCCTCCCGGGTTTCACGCCATTCTCCTGCCTCCAGCCTCGGAGTAGCTGGGACCACAGGCGCCCGCCACCTACGCCCGGCTAGTTTTTTGTATTTTTTAGTAGAGGCAGGGGTTTCACCGTGTTAGCCAGGATGGTCGATCTCCTGACCTTGTGATCCACCCCGTCTCAGCCTCCCGAGTGCGGGATTACAGGCAGGCCACCGCGCCCGGCCTTTTCCAGGATTCTATAGCCTGGAGTAACAAGTCATGCCAAGCTCTCTCTGCTATATCCCAAAGTCCCTGCGGGTCAGTCCCCGACGGCCATCCAGCTTCTGTCTCCCAACACTAAGTTCACTTCGTGTCTCTCACAACAGGGAGGAAACTTAGCATTCCTTGGAGACCTGAAAGAATTCAGTGAGCTTAAGAATTTTCAAGAGCTTATCAATTAGCCCTTGTTCATCCCTGAGCGGATGTGTGGTAGTATTGTGGTGGACCTTTACTGGGCACTCTGCTGAATAACTGGAGTGGCACTTGTATTTTAGTCCAATTGGCTATCCTTTTCACCCTGGCATTTCATCAACCGGAAGGAGAAAAAATAAATCATAAAGTGAGGGAAGCCCCTTATGGGTCTTTCGACTCTCATGCCTATTTAGATGCAATTGGAGTCCCACAAGGAATACCAGATCAATTTAAAGCTGTAAATCAAATAGCTGCAGGATGTAAGTCAATTATTTTGGTGGGTGACAGTTAATAAAAATCTAGATTAAATAAACTACATCTATTACAACCAACAGCAACAAGCTTTTCATGAGTTAAAAGAAAAACTCATGTTGGCCCCAGCCCTGAGGCTTGCTGACCTGACAAAACTCTTTACACTCTGTGTGTCAGAAAGAAAAAAATGGCAGTTGAAGTTTTAACCCAGACTGTGGGATCCTGGCCAAGGCTAGTGGCCTATCTCTCAAAACAACTAGACAGGGTTTCCAAAGACTGGCCCCTAGGTCTAAGGGCCCTGGCAGCAATGCCCTATTAGCACAAGAAGCAGGTAAACTAACCCTAGGCAGAACCTGAATATAAAGCCCCCCTATGGCCGGGCGCGGTGGCTCAAGCCTGTAATCCCAGCACTTTGGGAGGCCGAGACGGGTGGATCACAAGGTCAGGAGATCGAGACCATCCTGGCTAACACCGTGAAACCCCATCTCTACTAAAAATACAAAAAACTAGCCGGGCGAGGTGGCGGGCGCCTGTAGTCCCAGCTACTTGGGAGGCTGAGCCAGGAGAATGGCGTAAACCCGGGAGGCGGAGCTTGCAGTGAGCTGAGATCCGGCCACTGCACTCCAGCCCGGGCTACCGAGCAAGACTCCGTCTCAAAAGAAAAAATAAATAAATAAAAAAATAAAGCCCCCCTATGCTGTGGTAACTTTAATAAATACCAAAGGACATCATTGGTTAACAAATGCTAGATTAACCGAGTACCAAAGCTTGCTATGTGAAAATCCCTACATAACCACTAAAGTTTGCAACATCCTAAACCCCACGACCTTGCTCCTGGTATCAGAGAGCCCAATTGAACATAACTATGTAGAGGTGTTGAACTCAGTTTATTCTAGCAGGCCCAACCTCTAATACCATCCTTAAACATCAGTAGGTTGTGAGTAGTATGTGGATGGGAGCAGCTTCACCAGTCCTTGCAAAGTGACTCTGAAGAAGATGACAAGCCCTGCTCCAGTCACATCCGGAAGCTGACTGGAGCACGCACAGCCGAAGCATGAGGAAACTCATCATGGGACTCATTTTTCTTAAAATTTGGACTTGTGCAGTAAGGACTTCAACTGACCTTCCTCAGACTGAGGGCTGTTCCCAGTGTATACATCAAGTCACTGAGGTAGGACAAAAGGTTGCTACGGTCCTATTTTATGGTTATTATAAATGTACTGGAATTCTAAAAAGAACTTTTTGTATAATGTTATTCTATACAAGGTATGTAGCCCAGGAAATGACCAACCTGATGTGTGTGATGACCCATCTGAGCCTCCCATGACCACAGTTTTAAAAATAAGATTAAGGACTGAGGACTGGTGGGGGCTCATAAACGATACGAGTAAAGTGTTAGCCAAAACAGAAGAAAAAGGGGTGCCCAAACAAGTCACCTTAAAATTTGATGCATGTGCTGTCATTAATAGTAATAAGTTAGGAATAGGTGTAGTTCTCTTAATTAGAAAAGAGGCTATATGGCAGAAAATAAGTACATCTATCATAAATTAGGACTGTGTGGAAATAAATGTAAATACTGATCTTGTGTCATTTAGGCCACTTGGATTAAAAAAAAAAAAAAAAGGAAAGGATCCAGTCCACCTTCAGAAAGGAAAAAAATGGCCATTCTTGTACTAAGGGACAGTGTAGCCCCTTAGAGCTAGTAATAACCAATCCCCTTGATCCTCACTGGAAAAAAAGGGGAACGTGTGACCCTAAAAATTGATGGGCTTGAGACTGGATCTTCAAGTAAACTCTCGTGGTTTGAAAAAGTTTATAAATGCTCTCCCTGAGCCAGTATTTCAAACCTTCTTTTTTTTTTTGAGGCGGAGTCTGCGCTTTGTTGCCAGGCTAGAGTGCAGTGGCGGATCTCAGCTCACTGTAGCTCCACCTCCCGGGTTTCGCCATTCTCCTGCCTCAGCCTCCCCAAGTAGCTGGACTGCAAGGCCCACCACCCCTGCGCCCGGCTAGCTTTTTGTATTTTTTAGTAGAGACGGGGTTTCACCGGGTTAGCTAGGATGGTCTCGATCTCCTGACCTTGTGATCCGCCCGTCTCGGCCTCCCAAAGTGCTGGGATTACAGGCTTGAGCCACCGCGCCCGGCCTCAAACCTTCTATGATAAACTAAAAGTGCCAGTACCAGAAATTCCAGGAAAATCAAGAAATTTGTTTTTGCAATTAATCGAGCATGTAGCCCAGTCTCTCAGTGTCACTTCCTGTTATGTATGTGGAGGAATTGTAATGGGAGATCAACGGCCATGGGAAGGCCAAGAATTAGTACCGATGGATCCAGTTCCTGATGAATTCCTGGCTCAGAAGAATCACCCTGATAATTTCTGGGTCCTAAAAGCCTCAATTATTGGACAATATTGCATAGCTAGAGAAGGAAAAGAATTCACTCACCCGGTAGGATGACTTAGTTGTCTGAGACAGAAACTGTATAATGGTACCACAAAAACAGTCACTTGGTGGAGTTCAAATCACACAGAGAGGAATCCATTTAGTAAATTCCCAAAGTTGTCCCACTCCAAATGTGGACCCACCTGGAGTTCCACTGGGACTGGACAGCCCTCACTGGATTATACTGGATATGTGGGCATAGAGCTTATGCCAAATTACCTGACCAGTGGGCAGGTCGTTGTGTTATTGGCACTATTAAACCGTCTTTCTTCCTACTGCCCATAAAAGCAGGCGAACTCCTGGGCTTCCCTGTCTATGCTTCCCGCAAAAAGAGAAGTGTAGCTATAAGAAATTGAAAAAATGATAAATAGCCCCCTGAGAGAATCATACAATATTATAGGCCTGCTGCTTAGGCACAAGACGGCTCGTGGGGAAACTGGACCGCCATTTACATGATCAACCGAATCACACGGTTACAAGCTGTCTTAGAAATAATCACTTCACGAGGTCAGGAGATCGAGACCATCCTGGCTAACACCGTGAAACGCCGTCTCTACTGAAAAATACAAAACACTAGCCGGGCATGGTGGCGGGCGCCTGTAGTCCCAGCTACTCAGGAGGCTGAGGCAGGAGAATGACGTGAACCTGGGGGGCGGAGCTTGCAGTGAGCCGAGATTGCGCCACTGCAGTGCAGCCTGGGGCACAGAGCAAGACTCCGTCTTAAAAAAAAAAAGAAAAGAAATAATCACTAATAAAACCAGCAGAGCCTTGACTATTCTGGCCCAGGAAGAAAGATGAGAAATTCTATCAAAATAGATTAGGTCTCAACTACTTGCTAGCAGCTGAAGAAGAGGTCTGTAGGAAATTTAACCTTACTAATAGCTGCCTACACATAGATAATCAAGGGCAAGTAGTTGAAGACAGAGATATGACAAAACTGGCACATGTGCCCGTGCAAGTGTGGCATGGCTTCGATCCTGGGGCCATGTTTAGAAAATGGTTCCTAGCGTTAGGAGAATTTAAAACTTATAAAAAGAGTTATAATAGTAATAGGAACCTGCCTACTACTCCCTTGTTTGCTACCTGTACTTCTTCAAACAATTAAAAGCTTCATCGCTACCTTAGTTCACCAAAATGCTTAGCACAAGTGTACTATATGAATCAATATTGATCTCTCTTGCAAGAAGACATGGGTAGTGAGGATGAAAGTGAGAACTCCCACTAATGAGTGAGAGCCTCAAAAGGGGGGAATAAGGGAGGAGACCACCCTTTATATCATCTTATGCCCAATTTCTGCCTCCAAAGAAAGAAGAAGTAAAAACTAAAAGGCAGAAATGAAATCCACAAGCAGACAGTCCAGTGCCACATCCTGGGCCTGGTAGTTAAAGATCAACCCCTGACCTAATGGGTTATATTATCTATAGATTATAGACATCGTATAGAAATGCACTGTGAAAATCCCAATCTTATTTTGTTCTGATCTAATTACCGGTGCATGCAGCCCCCATTCAGGTACCCCCTGCTTGCTCAGTCAATCACGACCCTCTCACACGCACCCTCTTAAGAGTTGTAAGCTGTTAAAAGGGACAGGAATTGCCCACTAGGGGAGCTCAGCTCTTGAGACAGAAGTCTTGCCGATGTCCCCGTCCAAATAAATCCCTTCCTTCTTTAACTTGATGTCTGAGGAGTTTTGTCTGCTGTATGTCCTGCTACACATCTCAAAAAAACAATAACAAAAAAGAAAACTAAAAAGTGGTATTATATTTTAATGGCATGTGGACATAGGTGAAATGGCCATTGTTTTGTGTCATAGTATGCCAGCATAAGGAATCAGGATTCCCTGTATAGATCATGGGTTATTCATTCCAAACTTTTCCTACTTAGGCACAATTTGAAAATATATGTATATGGTCAAGTGGCAGCAGTAAGTTTCCAGCCTGAGAAATCTTGACTGTACAAATCCATACACCATCTCAACTTCAGCTTTCCCAGAAAACTGAGTGATGAATCTTGTCAGGTTTTAGCTTGTGACACCAGCAGATTTATAGTATACAAAATCCACTGTGAATTCTGCTTCTGAACTGTTGCATAGCTGGGATCCCCAGTGTAATCCATTTCAGCACAACAACTGGGAATCCCTGCCGCAAATAAAGGAAGACATGGTAAGTATGCAGCTGGTTCTTTCAGGCAAGGACCTGGCAGTTAAAGCAGAAGATAGAAAAGAAATTTTAGAAGAGGCAGGGGAAAATCAGCACATTTCAGTGAGATAAAAGGAAAGAAGCCTTTATGGTGGTATTGCTGAAAGTATGCAGATTTGCATAGTGGTCAGATAACTGGAAGCTAAAAAGAAAGCATGATAGTGGAATTGATAACCAGTGACAGTTTCAGTAAGTCAAAATTGTTCCAACTCTAGTGAAAACTGCTTTGGCCTACCCCTTAAAGGTTGTGGAGAAGAGCAATGAGGAAAATTAATGCCTAAACACCATGAATGTTTGTTTTTGACAATGAAAGTAGATTTTAATGGATTTCAGTCCATAGTCAATATTAACTGATTCACACACACACATATATATAAACATACATACATATATCAGACACTGTTAGGTCTCTGCTGGGTGTCCAAGACAGATAAGAAAATTAATGTGATAGATAAGAAACATCTCCTGGAAGGAGTGATATCTGTGCTCTAGGAGTCTTAAGTAGTTAAAGAGAGAGAGGGCCTTTTATGTCCAGGAAAGAAATGGGGCAAAAAGTACAATATGGGAAAGGGCGTGGCTGAAAGTGGTTTGTTTGAATCTTGCTCCAGAAAAACAGAAAGACATGAAGCTGAAAGGCAGACAAATATCAGATGTTGAAGTGATTTATTCAGCCATCCTGAGGACCTGGGCTTAGAATCTAGAAGGTATTAAATGCCAACCCAAGAAATTGAGTATTTGGGTGGAGCATGAAACCAGTGTGATGAAAGTGTGCATTAGAGGCTAGGTGTGGTGATTCATGGCTGTTATCCCAGCACTTTGGGAGGCAAAGGCGAGTGGATCACCTAAGGTCAGGAGAGCCTGGCCAACATGGCAAAACCCCATCTCTAATAAAAATACAAAAATTAGCCCAGTTGGCCGGGCGCGGTGGCTCAAGCCTGTAATCCCAGCACTTTGGGAGGCCGAGGCAGGCGGATCACGAGGTCAGGAGATCAAGACCATCCTGGCTAACATGGTGAAACCCCGTCTCTACTAAAAATACAAAAAACTAGCCGGGCGTGGTGGCGGGCGCCTGTGGTCCCAGCTACTCGGAGGCTGAGGCAGGAGAATGGCCTGAACCTGGGAGGCGGAGCTTGCAGTGAGCCGAGATCGCGCCACTGCACTCCAGCCTGGGTGACACAGTGCGAGACTCCGTCTCAAAAAAAAAAAAAAAAAAAAAAAAAAAAATTAGCCCAGCGTAGTGCTGCACCTCTGTAACCCTAGCTACTTGGGAGGCTGAGGCATGAGAATCACTTGAACCCAGAGGTGGAGGATGCAGTGAGCTGAGATCACTCCACTGCACTCTGGCCTGATGACACCGTGAGACTGTCTCAAAAAATAAATAAAAAAAAATAAAATGTGCACTAGAAAAGGTGAAAGGTGGACTCTTACAGGAGGTAATTAAAGTCACAAGCCTGTTGGAATGCTTTGACAGAACGTCAAAAATGGCCATTGCTGATGCCAGCTGTGAAATTCCAGCATGTCCTGACAGTGATGCAATCCATGAGCAAAATATCATGTGAAGTTTATTACCCAAGTGATGACACAAATAATTGTGATCATGGTTACTGAGCTCACTAGGTACGAACTGTAATGAAGATGATCTTTGCCATCTAAAATCCAAGTTTAAAATAACTAGGGAAATGTAACAAAATACTGAAGTAAATAATATGTATTAACCTTTCTCTGGAGTTTTTGTATGTGCATGTGTGTGTAGGTGTGTGTGTGCATCTGTTTCCTCCTTTGTGCCATCCTAATTTAGACCCTCATTTGATTTAGGCCAGATTTTGAGAAGTTGCTTATTACCTTTTCCTAACTCCACTTCCTTTTTTTGCCCTTGCTCAATGCCATGGTTTTGAACGCCCCCTCCACATCTCACACTGAAATTCTGTGGCCATTGTAATAGTGTTGGGAGATGGGACCTTTAAGAAATGACTAGCTGTGAGGGTGCAACCTATCATGACTGGATTGATGGCATTATGTTGAGAATAAGTTAGTTATTGTGCAAGTGGACTTTGGATCAAAGGATGAGTTTGGCCCTTATTTTCTGTTTTTCACGTCTTTTACCATATGATGCGCTCCTGCCATGTTATAACATAGAAAGAAGGCCTCGCCAGATGCAGCCCCTTGGACTTCCCCAGCCTCCAGAAACATGAGTATAATGAGTCTTTTTACAAATTACCCAGTCAATGGTATTCTGTTGTTGCAGCAGTGAATGGACTAAAGCACTTTATTTTTTTTTCCTCTTTAGAGAACGAAATAAACTTACAAAGAGACATGTCAAATTTCCTGTCAAATGATCAAAAAGGCCATATAGGTTTTAAAAATTGTACAATAGCCCACCACTGAAATAAAGCACCATTTTTCTCTTCACCTAGTTTTTAGAAATAAGGGAAAAGCAACCATAAATGTAAACATGTAATTGTATTGTTTAATAGAATTACAGGAATTTAAAAATTTTTTATCAATGCAAATTTCAGTCCCTGTTGTCCTGCCTAATCTGTTACCTCTTTGGTGGAAGATCAGTTGTGATTAGGGTGATGTTTGTCCAGTGAAGATGATTGATCAGATGGCCTGCAAAGACAGGCAGCCGATGTATCAAATGTCATAGGCATTTGGAACCACTGGTTGCCTGCTGGTAGCAGGTTAGGATAAGGAGCCTCACTGACTGATACCTCAAAATATCTGGTTGGAAAAATAGATGGTTCCACGGTCAGCCCCCAAAAACTATTCTGTAAGGGAGGTGATATGGTATTGAGAAGTTGTGGTGATAACAAAATTCACATATGTCCATTTGTTTGCATGTAGGTGCTATGAAAGTGCATATGAATGTTGGTCAATTGATTTAAATGTTGATCTGTGGCAATTGGTCTGACGGTCCAACTGAAGTTGAAGATGGAGGAGGAAAACCGCTTCTGATTGGGTCAGTTGAACTAGCAGTTCTCTAGCTGACACAATATTTCCTTGTTAGAGGCATATTTAAATTTGTAGAGGGTGGAAATAAACTTTCTTCACTAGGTTTAGCAGCTAAGCCAGAATTACAATTACCCATGTTACCCCCTGCTCTGAAGTGCTTCTTGTTGAAATCTTCAGCAAATAAAGTAGATACAGGAGAAGGATTTTTAATCGCAACTTTTCATTCTTACTGAAAGTTGGGGACAGTCACATTTGAAATTTGGATTATGAGAACTGTAACTAAAACCAAAGGAGAAGTTGATTTAGTGCCATTTTAACCAAGAGGCAAGCGACTATCACAAATCTGACATGTAAAGTCTCAGATTTCTGTTGTACCACACAAAGTTAATGTTATCAACTAATAAATGCACATTGTTGACTATTTTTAAGAATGCACTTTTTGGGAAAAAAGCATTCAATTAGTAAAGCCCTCAAGTGAAAACATGTTATACATTGACAGTGACATTTCACTAGTGGCTTTGGTATCTTTATTTGGAGTTCACTGATAAGATTCAAAGTTGTTGGCAAAGTTTTTTCACACGCTGAAAGTTTAATGCTTAAGCTGCACTCAATGATTTCAAAAAATTAAATAATTTTTACCTTAATATTTTATATAATTTTTAAAATCTGGTCTTACTTCATATATTAGTGTGTTTACTGATGTACAAAATAAAATTATATATATACTCTACATAAAGTGGTAACTGAAAATATTTTGAATTCCTTGCTTGAAACAGAGACTTGTTTTTCTTCTGCCAGAAAGTTGGCCAAAGAAGCAGATCTTTGAAAATTCTGTCGAATTTTACTAAATCCATAAAGGTTGAGCTGTCGAACTAAACTTTTGATACTGTCAGTTTGAAATATTCTGTAAGGAGCCTTTCTTTCCAAAATTTCTTTCTTGAAGAGTTCTTCATTAATCATCATGCAAGTTCCATTCTCATCCCATGAAATAGACTTGAATTGGTCACTTTCAACTATTTTCCAAAGTTTTCTGGGAAAGGTCAGAGAAAGAAAATCATTATCTTTATCTGGCTCAGAGTCACAAACTGTGTAACGTGGCCTTTTTATCAAGGATCCTTGTGACAAAACCTGAAAAGCATTTTCTTCAATCATTGACCTTAAGTCTGAGTCGCCAGGGAATGTGTGTTCACACAATGGAGACCTAGTGGAGGCTTCTGAACCAGTTAATTCATCTTTGGAGAAACATCTTGAGTTTCTGAAGAAACATGTGCCATCTCAAGTAAATATTTCTTTAGCTACTCTTCCAGGCTGCATGGTTTTCAAGACTGCAGCTTCAAATGCTGCTTCAGAAGGCCTAGGCAGGTAAAGTAATCTAGACCATCACAGTGGTTCCCAAGCTGAGTAGCAATGACATCACAAGAGGACTTTGGTCTCCTAGTAACATATGTAAAAAATTCAGCCAAGTATGAGAAATGAAAATTCTTCCCAGAAATGTATCCAGTAAAAACGAAATGTGAACTTACTACTTATACAATGTGATCTCCAGAATCTCATTCCTGCAGAATCTTTTAAGTAAACAAGGAAATAAATGAATAATGTCCTCAATCCCTGAAATAAAAGTGATTTTCTCCGTTACACATACACACATACTATATTGGTGCCAGGAGTGTAGGGCCTGGTAATTGGACAATGCAAAAAAACAACAATAACAAAAAAAGATTTTAAAAGCTGTGTCAGTTTGGCATGTTGGATTGGAAATTGATGCAGTGTAGAACCTATATGTTAAAAATCCTGTCTCTACTAAGATACAAAAAATTAGCTGAGCATGATGGGGCATGCACTCAGGTGGCTGAGGCAAGGGAATCGCTTGAACCTGGGAGGTGGAGACTGTGGTGAGCCAAGATCACACCACTGCACTCCAGCCTGGTGACAGAGCAAGACTCTCAAAACAAAACACAACACAACAAAACAAAAAAATGCATGGCCTTAGAGATAAAAAGTAGGTTACCGGTTGCTGGGGAGGGGCGGGGGAATACAAAGAACTGTTTAGTAGATAAGAGGTTTCCTATTGGGTGATAGAAATGTTTAAGAACTAGAGTGAGGTGATAATTGTACAACATCATAAGCATATGAAATTCCATTGAATTGTACACTTTAAAATAATTTTATATTATGTGAAACTTGCTTTAAAAAATTAAGGGCCGGGTGCAGTGAGTCACGCTTGTAATCCCAGCACTTTGGGAGGCTGAGGCAGGCAGATCACGAGGTCAGGAGATCCACACCACCCTGGCTAACACAGTGAAACCCCATCTCTACTAAAAAAACCAAAAAATTAGCCGGGCGTGGTGGCAGGCACCTGTAGTCCCAGCTACTCAGGAGGCTAAGGCAGGAGAATGGCGTGAACCCAGGAGGTGGAGCTTGCAGTGAGCCAAGATCACACCACTGCACTCCAGCCTGGGTGACAGAGCAAGGCTCCGTCTCAACAACAACAACAACGGCAAAAAAAAACTACTTGAATTTCTCCCTCATAATCAGAGTCAACAACTTCTGGGACTACAGTAATGCCCTGTAAGTTAAGATGGCTTTTGCCTAAATTTAGTCCTGTGTATCCTGTTGGTAAAGGTCCCCAAAAACCAGTGGGAACTTTGATGGGTTTGTATCCCACAACTAACTTGATTCTTTCTCTTGGGGGGTAGATCTAATCTTGCACTTCCTGGTGTTCCTGGGGTGGGGGAATCAATGTGCCTTTAGGAACCCAAGCCTGAAACAGTGTTGAGGACTGAACTGGGAACGCCCTTATTGTTTGAGGGGCCTGGGTCCCGGCCCCCATCCCGTTTCCCGACAGCGGGGTGCCATTCTGATGAAATCTTGAGTGGCACTGATTAGCCCAGTGATATCCTTTGTTACAGTGAGGACAAAGTCCTGGCACTTTTTCTGCTGGGTGGGATAATGCATTGTAAGGTCCTTTCTGTCTTGAGGTCTGGCGGCATTCCTTTTTAAAATGTCGTTTTTCCACAATTACAACATTTTCCCATTTTAGGGTTTGATTCTTGGCTCCTTTTAGATTTGACTGTCAGGCCTCTGAGCCCAAGCCAAGCCATCGCATCCCCTGTGACTTGCACGTATAGGCCCAGATGGCCTGAAGTAACTGAAGAGTCACAAAAGAGGTGAAAACACCCTGCCCCTGCCTTAACTGATGACATTCCACCACAAAACAAATGAAAATGACTGGTCCTTGCCTTCAGTGATGACGTTACCTTGTGAAATTCCCTTTCCTGGCTCATCCTGGCACAGAAAGCTCCCCCACTGAACACCTTGTGACCCCCCACTCCTGCCCTCCAGAGAACAACCCCCCTTTGACTGTAATTTCCCTTTACCTACCCAAATATGATAAAGGCCGAGCTAGGTCCCAATTTTTCCTCAGCCTCCACTTCCCCACCCTATAATCCTTTTATCACCTTCCCTCCTCACACCCAGTCTGGCTTCCAGTTTTGTTCCACGACTAGCTCTCCCCAACATGCCCAGCAATTTCCTCTTAAAAAGGTGACTTCAGCTAAAGACATAGTCAAGGTTAATGCTCCTTTTTCTTTATCCGACTTCTCCCAAATCAGTTAGCGTTTAGGCTCTTTTTCATCAAATATGAAAAACCCAGCCCATTTCATGGCTCATTTGGCGGCAATCCCGAGACGCTTTACAGCCCTAGACCCTAAAAGGTCAAAAGGCCATCTTAATGTACATCTTGTTCCCAATCTGCTCCCGACATTAAATAAAGCCCCCAAAATGAAATTCTGGCCCTCAAACCCCACAACAGAACTTAATTAACCCGCCTTCAGGGTGTACCATAATAAAGTAGAGGCAGCCAAGTAGCAATGTATTTTTGAGTTGCAATTCCTTGCTTCCACTGTGAGACAAACCCCAGCCACATCTCCAGCGCACAAGAACTTCCAAATGCCTGAACCACAGCAGCCGGGTGTTCCTCCAGGACTGCCTCCCCCAGGAGCTTGCTACAAGTGCCAGAAATCTGGCAATGAGGCCAAGGAATATCTGCAGTCCAGGATTCCTCCTAAGCCATGTCCCATCTGTGTGGGACCCCACTAAAAATTAGATTGTTCAACTCACCTGGCAGCCACTTCCAGAGCCCCTGGAACTCTGGCCCAAGGCTCTTGACTGACTTCTTCCCAGATCTCAGCTTAGCAGCTGAAGGCTGACACTGCCCAATTGCCTTGGAAGCCTACAGGACCATCACAGACGCTCTGGTTAACTCTCACAGTGGAGAGTAAGTTCGTCCCCTTAATCAATACGGAGGCTACCAACTCCACATTACCTTCTTTTCAAGAGTCTGTTTCCCATTGCCTCCATAACTGTTGTGGGTATTGACAGCCAGGGTTCTAAACCTCTTAAAACTCCCCAACTCTGGTGCCAACTTTGACAACATTCTTAATGCACTCCATTTTAGTTATCCCCACCTGCCCAATTCCCTTATTAGGCTGACACATTTTAACTAAATTATCTGCTTCCCTGACGATTCCTAGGCTATAGTCACACCTCTTCGCCACCTTTTCCGCCAGTTCAAAGCTTCCTTCACATGGCACACGTCGTTGTCACCTTTTCCCCCAGTTCAAAGCCTCCTTCGCATCCTCTGCTTGTATCGCCCCCACCTTAACCCACAAGTATAGGATACCTCTACTCCCTTCTTGGCGACTGATCATCTACCCCTTACCATCTCATTAAAACTTAATCACCCTTACACCATCAATGCCAATATCCCATCCCACAGCATGATTTAAAAGGATTAAAGCCTGTTATCACCAACCTGTTAGACCATGGCCTTTTAAAGCCTGTAAACTCCTTTTACAATTCCCCCACCTGTCCTAAAACCAGACAAGGCTTGCAAGTTAGTTCAGGATCTGCACGTTATCAACCAAATTGTTTTGCCTATCCACCCCGGGGTGCCAAAGCCATATACTCTCCTATCCTCCATATCTCCCTCCACAACCTATTATTCTGTTCTAGATCTCAAACATACTTTTCTTTACTATTCCTTTGCACCCTTCATCCTATCTTCACTTTCACTTGGACTGACCCTGGCACCCAACAGGCTCAGCACATTACCTGGGCTGTACTGCTGGAGGTTTTGCCCCCGGCCCAGGACGGGCAAATTGACTTTACTCACATGCTTTTAGGCTTCAGACAACCCCTATTACTAAAAGTTAGCTTAAAAAGCAGCTAGCGTTCCAACTTCTATTCCTTATGGCAGTTTTCCTGCTTCACATCAGTCACATGCCACAAGGCTTCAGACAGCCCCCATTACTTCAGTCAAGCCCAGATTTCTTCCTCATCTGTTACCTATCCCTCGACATAATTCTCATAAAAACACATGTCCCTGCTGATCATGTCTGGCTAATCTCTTTAATACTGTTAGAGTCTCTAAAAAATCACAAGCTGTGCTCAACTCACTCTCTACAGTTCTCATAACTTCCAAAATCTATTTTCTTTCCCCCACCATTGCTCAAGACAACGCTTTTTCTGATAAATTAGCTAAAAAAGCAGCCATCAAAAGGCATCAGATCCCATCGCTGAGGACAATGCTTATGCTGATAAGTTAGCTAAAAAAGCAGCTAGCATTCCAACTTGTATTCCTCATGGCAGTGTTCCTCCTTAACATCGGTCACTCCCACCTACTCCCCATCTGAAACTTCCACCTATCAATCTCTTCCCACACAAGGCAAATGGTTCTTGGACCAAGGAAAATATCTCCTTCCAGCCTCACAGGCCCATTCTATTCTGTCGTCATTTCATAACCTCTTGCATGTAAGTTATAAGCTGCTAGCCCACCTCGTAGAACCTCTCATTTCCTTTCCATAGTAGAAATCTATCCTCAAGGAAATCACTTATCAGTGTTCCATCTGCTATTCTACTACTACTCAGGAATTTCTCAGGCCCCCTCCCTTCCCTACACATCAAGCTGGAGGTTTTGCCCCCAGCCCAGGATGGGCAAATTGACTTTACTCACATGCCTTTAGTCAGGAAACTAAAATACCTCTTGGTCTAGGTAGACACTTTCAATGGATAGGTAGAGGCCCTTCCCACAGGGTCTGAGAAGGTCACCATGGTCATTTCTTCCCTTCTGTCAGACACAGTTCCTCGGTTTGACCTTCCACCTCTATACAGTCTGATAATGGACCAGCCTTTACTAGTCAAATTACCCAAGCAGTTTTTCAGGCTCTTGGTATTCAGTGAAACCTTTATATCCTTTACCGTTCTCAATCTTCAGGAAAGGTAAAACAGATAATAGTCTGTTAAAAATACACCTCAGCAAGCTCAGTCACCAATTTAAAAAAGACTGGACAACACTTTTACCACTTTCCCTTCTCAGAATTCAGCCCGTTCCTTGGAATGCTACAGGGTACAGCCCATTTGAGCTGTATAGACGCTCCTTTTTATTAGGCCCTGATCTCATTCCATACACCAGCCCAACTTGAATTGCACCCCAAAAACTTAGAGCCTAAAAACTCACCAACCAAGCAAGTAATTATGCAGAACCCCCTTAGGCTCTCTCTAATTAGATGTCCTGGGTCCTCCCAATTCTTAGTCCTTTAATACCTGTTTTTTCTCTTTCTCTTATTCAGACTTTGTGTCTTCCATTTAGTTTCTCAATTCATACAAAACTGCATCCAGGTCATCACCAATCATTGTATACGACAAATGTTCCTTCTAACAACTCCACAATATCGCCTGTTACCACAAAATCTTCCTTCAGCTTAATCTTTCCCACTCTAGGTTCCCATGCCACCCCTAATCCCCCTTGAAGCAGCCCTGAGAAACATCACCCATTATCTCTCCATGCCACCCCCCAAAAATTTTCGCCATCCCAACACTTCAACACTATTTTATTTTTCTTATTAATATAAAAAGGCAGGAATGTTAGGCCTCTGAGCCCAAGCCAAGCCATTGCATCCCCTGTGACTTGCATGTATACACCCAGATGGCCTGAAGTACCTGAAGAATCACAGAAGTGAAAATGCCCTGCCCCTGCCATAACTGATGAAATTCCATCACACAAGAAGTGAAAATTTCCGGTCCTTGCCGTAAGCGATGACATTACCTTGTGAAATTTCCTTTCCTGGCTCATCGTGGCTCAAAAAACTCCCCCACTGAGCACCTTGTGACCCCCACACCTGCCTGGCAGAGAACAACCCCCCTTTGACTATAATTTTCCTTTACCTACCCAAATCGTATAAAACAGCCCCCCCCTTACCTCCCTTAGCTGACTCTTTTTCGGACTCAGCCCACCTGCACCCAGGTGATTAAAAGGCTTTACTGCTCACACAAAGCCTGTTTGGTGGCCTCTTCACACAAACGCACATGACATTGACAATTCTGAATTAGCCATTGCTTGCGCTAACATTGCAGATGGATGGAGCTCAGTTCCTATATCCCGACAAGCTCTGAGAAAATTTCCCAAGTTTTTTGTACACCTTGCTGGTGCTAGTGCATGTTTATAATCCTTGTTTGCATTCTCAAAATCTAGAGTTAAGGTTAGCACTTCTGCAGCTGCAGTATGAGGAATCTGATGCTTCGTTGCCTCTTGTAATCTTGTAAGAAATTGTGAATAGGACTTCTGTGACCCTTGCATGATATGTAAAAAGGATTGTACTGGGACTTCTTCTTCAGGAATTGTGGCCCAGCACATTTAGTGGCCTATGCACACTGCTGATAAGCAGAGTGTGGGAGTGCCATTTGTCACTCCAGGTCTGAATAATGGCCATTACCTAACAGCATATCCTCTGTAAAGTCTCCGTGTCCAGCAACATTATTTTATCTAGCCTGTGTCTGCACACGTCTTGCCAATTTAAATTCCATGTAAGATATGCGCTAGCAGACAGATAAGTTTGTGCCAAGTGTTTTACATCAAAGGGTAAAAGACGCATAGCACCAAACACAGATTCTAGCAATCCTAAAGTGAATGGACTCTGTTTGCCATTATTTATCACACTTGCTTTTTATTTTTTTTATTTTTTTTTTATTTTTATTTTTTTTGAGACGGAGTCTCGCTCTGTCGCCCAGGCTGGAGTGCAGTGGCGGATCTCAGCTCACTGCAAGCTCCGCCTCCCGGGTTCACGCCATTCTCCGGCCTCAGCCTCCCGAGTAGCTGAGACTACAGGCGCCCACCACCTCGCCTGGCTAGTTTTTTGTATTTCTTAATAGAGACGGGGTTTCACCGTGTTAGCCAGGATGGTCTCGATCTCCTGACCTCGTGATCCGCCCGTCTCGGCCTCCCAAAGTGCTGGGATTACAGGCTTGAGCCACCGCGCCCGGCCTGCCATTATTTATCACACTTGCTTTTTAATTCCTTCAACAACTTAAACTCTAGTGGAGTGTGTTCATGAATAACTTGCTGTGGATCAGGCCTTATGGAAATAGGAAAAGCACAAGGTCCTAAGGGCTCTCCACCTATGGCAGCAGAGCATAAAATTCTTTGTATTGGGGTTTCTATTTCTGCTACTGAAGGAGGCCGTACAGATGTTTCTGCAATTGGAGGAGGTGGTATAGGCCAATTTTTATCCTCCCTGTCATGTTTTTTATTTTCAATCGATGCTGTGGGCGGGACAACAGATTCAGATTTTTAGACTCAGCATACTGTCCTGTAGCATAATAAAAAGATAATGATAGAATTACAGTATGAATTAAACTCCAAGTGGAAAAAACAGAAGAATCAACTTTAAGACTTTTTTGATGAGCCCATTTTAATTCTTTTCCTGGTCTGTCCCAATTTTCCATATCAAGAGTGCCTGCTTGGCCGGGCGCGGTGGCTCAAGCCTGTAATCCCAGCACTTTGGGAGGCCGAGACGGGCGGATCACGAGGTCAGGAGATCGAGACCATCCTGGCTAACACGGTGAAACCCCGTCTCTACTAAAAAATGCAAAAAAAAACTAGCCGGGCGAGGTGGCGGGCGCCTGTAGTCCCAGCCATCGGAGGCTGAGGCAGAGAATGGCGAACTCCGGAGGCGTGGAGGCTTGCAGTGAGCTGAGATCCCACGCACTCCAGCCTGGGTGACAGAGCAAAGACTACCTCAAAAAAAAAAAAAAAAAAAGAGTGCCTGCCTGTGGAAACCATGAATTACGCCTAGTAACCTCCTGCAGCATCTTAGTTAATGTCTGAGAACTAATCTGAGCATCAGTTTGTTTCAACAGAACTTTAAGCAACTGCACATAATGTTTTCCTTCAGTAGACAAATTCTGCCCTATGTTACCCTGATTCAGAAAACTTCCCATTCCCAGTATTTCTTTAAAGCACTGCTCCCAGTACCTCTTTAGGGCACTGACCTTATACCCACTAACGGCAGACTTGTCCTGGGTCCCCCTTCACCTTGTCAATTTCAGTTCCTCTGCTCCAGCAGATCTTCTTCATTCACATCCTTGAAGTCCTGTGTCTGGATGCCACTTGTAACCTGCACAGACCTTGCAGGACTGAACAAAGGAGGATGAATGTGGGGATGAAAGACAAAGACAAAAGAGTATATTTGGAAGAAGGGGTTGGGGGAACCTTGCCTCTAGTGGAGATGGGCCCAGAGCTTTTTCAGCCCTCTGAATTTATTAAGTTAGCAAGAAAGTGGTGGGCGGGGAGGGGGGAGGTGTTGGGTAGTGATTGTTGGGTAATTGTCAGTCAGCCATTTGGTTCACAGCAGGCTTGCAAGACGGCATCCTTGAAACAATAGGTGATAGATTTCCCAGCAGATAACTTCCAGGAGCCTGGTGCCAGGGAGTGTCTGCCCTCAGCAAACCTTTCGGTAGCAGGCACAGTGTGAGTTTGCCCATATCCTGCATTCATGATAAACAGTTTGCTATTTGATCATATATCCTCCAGTGGAATGCTGATTTGGTGAGCATTCCTTTGCTGGCTCTCTACAGAAGCTACTTTAATGATTTTCTGCATAGGACCCATGCTGTATTACACAAGAAAATTAGACATTTCTATTTGAGGGTTTGGGAGTCAAAGTTGTCTCAATGCTTTAGAATATTGCCAAGAGGTGAGTATGAAGGAATAGACGGGCTTTGTCCCATGGTGGGACTGGAAAACACACTGCTCAGGAGCTTTCATGAATTGCAGTTTTCTTGAGTTTGCTGCCAAGATGAAAAGTGTTTCACTTGTGTCTGCTCAGAGACTTGGGTACATTTCCTAAAAGGGCATTCCACCTATTAGAAAATACCTCTTGGCTGCTCAGGAGGCTTATGCTGGGTAATTGGTGAGGAAAATGGGTACACAGAATAGTCAGTCTGCGCTAGGTCAGCAGATGGGGTGGGTGAGGGAAGACTCATTGTTTGGAGGTTGTCTGACATCACCTGATCTAGCAGCGTCCACAGCAGGATGGCTGAACAACTCAAGAAGATAATTCAGAATGAGAAAGAGAGTCTGAGTTACCTAAAACAACTCTGAATGAGCTTCTGCTGTCAGTCATATCCGATGTGGGGATTAGGGACCTTCTACTACAAAAGATAGAATAGAGTTTTAGTTCTTTTTAGGCAAGGCAGTTAGCCCTGTTCACACTTCGGCCTTCATGCAACAACAGAACACAGGGCAGTTACCAGAGTTGCCAGAGGGATACTGGAAGCCAGCTGTTGCAAGACTTAAACAGAAAATAAACTTAGGTCCTTCACCTGCATGAATGGTCATTGGTGGTCAGATGCTTCCACATGAACATTTTTCAGTACTACTGGAATGTAGTTTCAGCCAGAGATGTTCACTTGTCTCTGTGCTTAGGTGCTGTTCACTGAGGATCCTGAGTTGGGAAAGAGAAAGGCAAGTGGGTTCCCCATAAGGAGAGTCCCTGTATGGACTCCCAAAATGTCATTGCTTATCAGCTACTGTCTATGGCTGGTATCACACAGGTAGTAAGAAGAATTTACCAGAATAGTTTTAAAGAAAGGCAGATTTATTAGGAAAAGTACGGAGCTATGTTTCAAGGATGCAACAAGCAGGGCAGCAAAAAGGATCCTACTGTAAGGAAACAAAGGCTTGCTGAGAATTTTATGGAAGAGTGTTTATGTTGTGTACTGAAGAGGGCTTTGTGCAGTATTGATAACACCACAACCAAAGTTGCACTGAGCTAACTTGCATTTTCCTATCAGCTGAGGGTTTGGTCATAGCTGCAGAAAGCTGCAGAAAGACTTATTTGTCCAGGAGGGCTGTGTATCCTGAAACAATGAAGAAAGGTAGACTTATAGCTTATTTGCCTTCTTTTTTTGCCTTTCTTCTGTCCCACTGGCTAGAATAATCCTTCCTTATTAGGACTTGGCAATTTCTTCATACTATGCTTAATAATTTATAATAGTTCCTCACCTCCTCCATAGTATTTCAGGCCCTTATAAAAGAAGTCTGATTCAACCTAACCTTTTTTTTTTTCGTGTTTTTTTTCCCCCCAATATAAGCCCCTCGTTGAACTTTTCTATGTTTTCATTATTCCAGAATCATTCAGGTTACACTTGGCTCTCTGCCTGTTCTTTCTTCCTTCCCACCCCTCTTCTCCCCTCGCCCTCCCTCCCTCCCTCCCTTTTCTTTCTCCCTTCCTTCTCTTCCTTCCTTCTTTCTTTCCTTTTTCTTCCTTTCTTTCTTTTCTTCATTTTAATAGGGATGGAATCTTTGTCACCTAGGCTGTGATAACAGTTGTGCCATCACAGTTTGCTGCAGACTTGATTTTCCAAGCTCAAGCAATCTTCCCACCTTGGCCTCCCAAGTAGATTGGACCACAGGTAGGAACCAGCATGCTAGGCTAAAATTATTTTTTGTAGAGACAGGGTCTCACTCTATTACCCAGGCTGGCCTCAGACAGACTCCAGGCAGTCCTCCCACCTCAACCTCCCAAAATGCTGGGATTACAGGCATGAACCACTGTGCTTGGCCTCTGTTCTTTTCTTACTGTCTGCCTCCTTATGAAGCCTTCCATGAATACTTTGCCCCAAGATCTGTCATCATTTATCATCAGCTACATTAGTATAAGTATCTAATTTATACTAATAATTAAAAGGTTAAGTTTCATTGCCTTTTGAGAAAATAATCTGGCTTTGTGGTGGTTTTATACCTACTTGATTTTATTATTTCCTCTTTTATGATCTTAGTGTTTCCAGTGTGTTTAAAAATAAGTATAAATAGGCCAGGCGTGGTGGCTCACACCTGTAATCCAAGATTTTGGGAGGCTGAGGCAGGCGGATCAGGAGGTCAGGAGTTCAAGACCAGCCTGGCCAACATGGTGAAACCCCATGTCTACTAAAAATAAAAAAATTAGCCAGGCATGCTGGTGGGTGCCTGTAATCCCAGCTACTGGGGAGGCTGAAGCAGGGAATTGCTTGAACCCAGGAGGTGGAGGTTGCAGTGCATAGAGATCATGCCACTGCACTCCAACCTGGGTGACAGAGTGATATTTCATTTCAAAAAGAAAAAAAATAGATTATGCGCAGTGGCTGACACCTGTAATCCTACACTTTGGGAGGCTGAGTGGGGCAGATCACTTGAGCCTAGGAGTTTGAGATCAGCCTGGCCAACATGGAGAAATCCCATTTCTACAAAAAATTTAAAAATTAGCAAGACGTGATGGGGCATACCTGTAATTCCAGCCACTTGGGAGGCTGAGGTGGAAAGATTGCTTGGGCCTAGTAGGTTAAGGCTACAGTGAGCAGTCATCAGGCCACTGTACTGCAGCTTGGGCAACAGTGTGAGACCCTGCCTCAAAAAATAATAAGTCTCTTTGTGAGGCTGAGGAGAGTGGATCTCTTGAGGTCAGGTGTTCGAGACCAGCCTGTGCAACATGGCAAAACTCTGTCTGTACAAAAAGTACAAAAATTAGTTGGGTGTGGTGGCATGTGCCTGTAGTCCCAGGTACTTGGAAGGCTAGGGTGAGAGGATTACTTGAGCCCAGGAGGTGAAGGTTGCAATGATCTGAGATTGTGCCACTGCACCATAGCCTGGGTGACAGAGCCAGACCTTTTCTCAAAAAAAAAAAAAGAAAAAGGAGAAGGGGCAAGAGGAAGGAAGAAGGAAGAGGGAGGAAAAGCGAGAAGAAGCAGGAGAAGAAAGAAGGAGGAGGAGGAAGAGGAGGAGGAGCAAGAAGAAAAAGAAGAGGGGAAAGCAGCATAAATAATATCAAGCCTTCAAAGACCTTTACAATGGAATATATTACTCAGCATGAATGGACATTTTCTGCATTAGAACCCATTTTTAAAACAAAGGATCTTTAGGCCAGGCATGGTGGCTCATGTCTAATCTCAGCAATTTGAGAGGCCTGGGTAGAAGGATCACTTGAGTCTAGGAGTTTGAGACCAGCCGGAGCAACACAGCAAGAACTCATCTTAATTTTTAAAACATAGTAATAATAAGAAAATAAGGATTTTTTGTCTTCTCACTATTATGAGAGAATTCTTTTCAAATGAAATTTTAGACCTTGAACATTTTTAAATGTTACATAGGCCAGGCGTGATGGCTTGTGCCTATAATCCCAGTCCTTTGGGAGACTGAGGTGGGAGGATCACCAGGTCAGGAGTTCCAGACAAGCCAGGCCAACATGGTGAAACCCTGTGTCTACTGAAAATACAAAAATTAGCCAGGCCTGGTGGCACCCGCTTGTAATCCCAGCTACTCAGGAGGCTGAAGCAGGAGAATTGCGGCACTGCACTCCAGCCTGAGTGACAAAGCGAGATTCTATCTTAAAAAAAAAAAATAATAAAATAAAATAAAAATGTTACATAAAGGAATATCTGAATTATTGCTTTATAGTCTTAAAAAATTATATATATATAATGTGTGTGTGTGTGTATATATATATATATATAGAGAGAGAGAGAGACGGAATCTGGCTCTGTTGCCCAGGCTGGAGTGCAGTGGCGTCATCTTGACTCACTGCAAGCTCTGCCTCCCTGGTTCATGCCATTCTCCTGCCTCAGCCTCCCAAGTAGCTGGGACTACAGGTGTGCATCACCACACCTGGCTAATTTTTTGTATTTTTAGTAGAGATGGGGTTTCATCATATTAGCCAGGATGGTCTGGATCGCCTGACCTCGTGATCCACCCGCCTTGGCCTCCCAAAGTGCTGGGATTACAGGTCAAGAGCCACCACACAGGTGCAAAAGTTATATTGTATTGCTATGCAAACTATTGCTTTGTATTCATTGTTAAAATTATGCTAAAATACAAATAACATAAACTTGGTTATCTTAATCACTGTTTGTACAGTTCAGTAGTGTTGAATGCAATCACATTGTTGTACCATCACCACCATCCATCTTCAGAGCTTTTCGAAAAATCTCGTCAAAGTGAAAATTTACCCATTAAACGATAAGTCTACCTGCTTTTAACCCTGGCAGTCACTGGTTTCTGTGTCCTGTTTATGAATTTTACTACATTCAGCACCTGTTACAAGTAGAGTTATACTTTTGTCTTTTTGTTACTTGATTGTCACACTTAGCACAATGTGCTCAAGGTTCATGTTGCAACATGTAAAAAAATTCCCTTCCTTTCTTGGGAGGGTGAGGCAGGAGAATTGCTTGAACCTGGGAGGCAGAGGTTGCAGTGAGCTGAGATCACACAACTGCACTCCAGCCTGGGTGACAAAGTAAAACGATATATCAGAAAAACAAACAAAAAAATTTCCTTCCTTTTAAAAACTGAATAATATTAATATTCTATGTATATAACATATTTGGCTTATCCAGGTATCTGTCAGTGGACATGTGGGTTGCTTCTACCTTTCAACTTTTGTGAATAAAACTATTATGAGTGTGGGTATACAGGTATCTCTTGAAGACCCTGCTTTCAATGCTTTTGATGTATACCCTGGAATAGAATTGCTGGATTGTATGGGAATTGTATTAGCTGCTTCAGTATTATCTGCCCACAAATTTTGGTAGGTTGTGTTTCCATTTTCTTTTTGTCTCAAGATATTGTGTAATTTCTCATGATTTCTTCTATGATTTATTGATTGGTTAAGTGTATTGTTTAATTTTCACATATGTGTAGATTTTCTAATAGTTGTCCTATTGATTTTTTTGTAATCAGAAATAAAATTGTAAATTGTGCAATTTCCATCATTTTAAATTTATGAAAGTGATTTGTGGTCTGATTCATGGTGTGTACTGGAAAACGCTTAATTGACACTTGGAAAAATGCACATATAGATGTTGTTGGGTGGAGACTTATATAAGTCTTAGATCCATTTGGTGTGCAGTGTTTTTCATGATCCTATTTCCTTATTGATCTTTTGTCTGAACGTTGTACCTGTTATTGAAAGTTAGTTATAGAAGTCTCTTATTATAGAGCCATTTATCCCTTTGATTCTGTCATTATTTGCTTTGTGTATTTGATACCTCGGATGTTTGGTGTGTGTTTGTACTTCTTATATCTTTGTGGCAAATTGATCTCTTTATCATAATATAGTATCTTTCTTTGTGTCTTATAAGAGTTTTTATGCTAACATCCATGTTAGCATGTGATATCAGAATAGTTGTCCTATTCTGTTTTGGTTACTGTTTGAATGAAATGCCTTTTTCTGCTCTTTCATTTTCAACCTTTGTGTGTTTTTGCATCTAAAGTGAGTCTCTTTTAGACAGTATGCAGTTTTTTTCTTGATTTTTAATCTCTTTAGTAAATTCTTTTCATTAGCAAGTTACACAATTAATTACTATTATGAAGAACATATGATTGATGTTTTATTATTTGTTTTGTGTAAACAGATGGAATATTAATATTCAAAATGCTTGGGTTCAGAATGGTATTGGATTTCAAAATTTTTTTTGGTATTAGAATATTTCTGTTACACTTAATGCTTGATCATCCTAATTCAAAATTTGAAATACTCCAGTGAGCATATTTGAGCATCACATCAGCACTCAAAAAGTTGTAGATTGTACAGATTTTGAGTTTTGGATTTTTTTATTAGGGATATGCAATGTGTACTGTACACATTTTTTGCTCCTCATTTTTCTCCCCTCACTCTGGTTTAGCTCATTTTTTGTAGTGACTTTCAATTTTTCTATCACTTCCTTTTATGTATATTCTATAGATACTTTCTAGTTATCATGAACTTTACATACAACATCTTAAAAGTTAACAGCTTGTTTTATTTTTTTCAAGTTTTACTTAACGTTTAGTACAAGTTTGCTTTTAGTGTTTAGTTTTTCTGCTTTTTACTTATTTTATTTTATTTTTTAATCTTTAAAAACGAGGTCTCACTTGATCAGGTCTTACTCAGTGCCCAGGCAGGAGTGCAGCTGTGCAATCGTGGCTTACTGTAACTTCTACTTTGCAGGCTGAAGAGATCCTCCCACCTTGGCCTGCCAAGTGCTGAGTTTATAAGATGTGTCACTGCGCCCAGCCCTAACAACTTATTTTAAACTAAAACCTTTAATTACACACAAAAAACTTTTTTATAGCTTGCTGCTCCCCCTTGTTATTAAAGTCGCGAATTTTATATCCTTATCTATTATACACCAGTTAATATAGATTTATAATTTATATTCTGTCTTTTAAATACTATAGAAAATCAAAAGTGGGCCGGGTGCGGTGGCTCACGCCTGTAATCCCAGCACTTTGGGAGGCCGAGATGGGGGGAGCACTAGGTCAGGAGATCGAGACCATTCTGGCTAATGCGGTGAAACCCCATCTCTACTAAAAATACAAAAAAATTAGCTGGGTATGGCAGCGTGGGTCTGTAGTCCCAGCAACTCAGGAGGCTGAGGCAGGAGAATGGCGTGAACCTGGGAGGTGGAGCCTGCAGTGACAGAGCACTCCAGCCTGGGCCACAAAGGGAGACTCCATCTCAAAAGAAAAAAAAAGAAAAAAAAAAGAAAAGTGGAGTTATGAATCAAAATTCCAATAGTACTGTTTCTGATGTTTATGCACTTACTTTTACCAAAGAACTTCTAATTTTCATATGGCTCCAGGTTATTATCTAGCATCCTTTTGTTTTAACTTGAAGACTCCCTTTTAAGATTTCTTCTAGGACAGCTCTAGTGGGAATGAACCTTCCTCAGTTTTTATCTCTGAAAGTTGTTATCTTTCATTTTTGAGAATAACTTTGCTACGTACTGAACTCTCAGGTTTTTTTTTTTCTTTCAGCACTTAAAATAGTTTACCCTACTGCCTTCTGGCTTGCAAAGTTTCTCCTGAGAAATATCTGCTGATAATGCCTGTTTTGTTTCTGGTGTTCATAATCTTATTGAGAATTCTTTGTACATGATGAATCACTTTTCTTCTGACGCTTTGAAGATTTTCTGTGTCTGTGATTTTTCCCCTCCCTCTCCCTTCCCTTTCCTTCCCCTCCCCTCCTCTCCTTTCCTTTCTTCTTCTTTTTTTTTTTTTGACAGGGTGTCTCTCTGTTGCCCAGTCTGGACTGAAACTTTTGGCTCAACTAATCCTCCTGTCTCAGCCTATTGAGTAGCTGGGAATACAGTCATGTGCCATCACAGTCAATTCCTTGTTTATAACTTTAGATGTGATTATAATATGTCTCTGAATGGGTCTCTGGGTTTTTCATACTTCCATTTCTTTGATGCTTGTATTTGTATATCTTTGTCTTCATATTTGGGAAGTTTGTGGGTATTATTTATTCAAAGAAGTTCTGTAATCCTTATTTTGTATCTTCTCCTTTAGGGACTTTCATAATGTATATATTGGATTGCTTGATGCTATCCATAAATCTCATAGGCTTTGTTCACTTATCTTCATTCTTTCCTGTTTTGATTCATCAGCCTGATAATTTCAAATGATCTTTCTTTAGGTTTGCTGAATCTTTGCTGAATCTTTTTCTTCAGGTTTGTTTAACCTTTCTAATAAATTTTTCAATGCAGTCATTATATTTTCAGCTTCAGAATATCTTTTTAGTTCTTTTTTTATAATTTGTCTCTTTTTGTTTTTTGGATTTCACTTCTGTTTCTGTTCATATTCTCCCTTAGGTCTTTGAGAATATTAAAGACAATGTCATACCAAGTAAATCTGAGGTTTACTTTTTCTTCAGGGTTGATTTCTGGAGATTTATTTGCTTCATGTGAATGAGCCATATTTCTCTGATTCTTTGTATCCTTTGAGATCTTTTGTTATAAATTGAGCATTTGAAAAAACAGCTGCCTCTCTATTTATGCAAACTAGCACTATGTAGGGAATGACTTTCAGTAATCAGCCCAGAATGAAGGCTTTGTGGTTGACCTGAGCTTGTGTGTTTGCCTTATTCCCCAATTTTCTCATAATTGTGGCTACTTTTAAATGTCTTTATTTCCCCCAGAGTCATACCCTTGCCACCTCTCTAAAGCTTGCTGTTCTATTATGTTCCTGTTCCTGTAATTGAGGCCCCAAGATGCAGGATTTACTGTAGCTCTCAGGCTCTCAGTCCCAGGATTGTTGCGAGTAGCTTCCAACTGATACCCAAACTATGCTGCAGTTTTTCTCCAGGGCTTTAAAAAATCAGGCAAAGCACAAACTATTAAGAGCGCTTTGGCAGCCCTCAGACAAGCTAACACGTTGAAAATGAGTTTCATTCTCTCTCTCTCTTTTTTGGGTGGGGGAAACAGAGTCTCGGTCTGTCACCCAGGCTGGAGTGCAGTGACCCTATCTCGGCTCACTGCAAGCTCCGCTTCCCAGGTTCAGACCATTCTCCTGCCTCAGCCTCCCAAGTAGCTGGGACTATAGGTGTCCGCCACCACGCCCGGCTAATATTTTTTTTGTATTTTTAGCGGAGAAGAGGTTTCACCGTGTTAGCCAGGATAGTCTAGATCTTCTGACCTCGTGATGCGCCCGTCTCGACCTCCCAAAGTGCTGGGATTACAGGTGTGAGCCACCACGCCCGGCTGAGTTTCACTCTTTTTCTTATATCTTGAGGAGAGCAGCTGGGAAAAGGTGTCATCACTGCACCAGACTGCATGCTGTAGATGATAGGGCAAAAGCAAGCAAAAATGACTTTCATGATTCCGGTGTTAGTATTTCCAGGCTCGAAGAACTGTGGTACCAGGAGAAATTTCCTGCCATTTCCTGTGTGCTTTTTCTTGAGTGAACACCTTGTTAGTTGCAGAAGATCCCTAATTACTTTCTAAATTTCCCACAGAGTACTTTTGTTTACTTTGTGTTTCTTTTGGGAGAACAAGGACTTACAGACTTCAAGTCTCCAACTCTTCTGATTTTTCTCCTTCTCTTATATTTTTACAGTTGTAACTTTTACCCATGTTAAAGTGAGTTTTGTTTTTCCTAAATGATTGGCCTGGTTATTGGACAGAACAAACTTGAAGAACACAGCATAATTTGCTCTGCTATTAAGACTAATCTGCTTATGAAAAATATGATTTTCCAGTTGTTTACTTGTTTTCATTTAAAGCTATTCTAATCTTTTCAGCTCCTGATGAGCTTAAGAAAATATTTTTGCATTTTTAAAGGAGAAAAGAATATATAATGAGATTTTTAAAAAATTAGGCTGAAGTATTTTGTGTATTGTCAGGGTTTCTTAAAGGGACTTAAAGTGCTCTTTATTTGCTGGTTTCTAATATCATAGGAATATCATGATATTCCTAATGTGTAGGAATATTGTGATAGAGGAAGATGAGCATATATATAGCAGCAACATCTTGCTGGCTTGCTGTCTTATATATGCTGACCAGAACTTATCTGAAGAGATAATACAGACCTTTGTGTATACAAGGGCATATAATGAGAACAAGTTTAAATGTAGAATTATGTAGGTAAAACCAGTTATGTCATGATTATGTGGCAATGCTGACTAAATGGATTTAAAATTTATGTCTTCATTTACTTTCATTTTGCAATTTAATTGGATGGGGTCAGAACAGAAGAGGAACGACCATTAAGCCAAAAGTAGATGGTGACTGAAGAATCAAAATTAAATAATATATTTTGATGAAGTCAGAATTTCTCTTAGCAACTTCAGGTTATATATTTAAAGCAAAATTAGTTTTTTTGTGTGTGACAGAAATTCAACTTCTATTACTTAAATAGTAGAATCTAAAATAAATGTCAAACTCAGCATATTGGTGATTTTAATCTACATTTGAGCATACTTTGATAATTGCTAAACATTTCCAGATTTGTAAAAACACAGTTTTGAAATGAAACTGTTTATTACAACTGGCCTTTGCCTTATCACAAATACCACTGGACCTAGTTGAAATGAAGTTTTTCTTTTTATTTTTTCATGATTCATTTTTTAGTATGTCCAGGCTCAAAGGACTGTGGCACCAGTAGAAACTGGAGGACAAAAACTGTCTTTCAGAACTGGCTCCTGTTTTGCCCATATATGCTACCTTTCCTTATCTTTAAAATTTATGGTGAAAATGAAATTAATAGGGTCCAATTAATTTTTTAAAATTTTGATTTGGAGCGTGAGCACTAATATGCATAAACAGACTTTCAGAACTCACTTGACTCTGTTCTTAGATTGCAAAATTGGAAGATCAAGACAATTCTAGTCACCTTCTCCTTGATGCCCTGCACTTATTTCTTGTTGGTTACTCCTAAAATTCAGCAGACTTTTCTTATTGAAAAATATGGTTACAAACACCAAATGCTTCTACATAAGTAATGAGGGTCTTTCCAGTTCTTTTATATCTTATCTTAACTTATTAACTGATAATCTTAGAAAACAGATTCTAATCCTAGCAATTTTTTCTGCTATGAAATAGCAAGAATTTGTCTTTTTTCTTAAAATAATCATGTGAAGTTAATGCTTGAAAAAAATCAGAGCTTGTAGATCCTGATACTTCGTTTTAAACAATACCCCAAGATAAGCAAATTATAGTTTTATTTAATGATTCACTTTTATTAGGCAACAAATAGTGAATGATTGTGAGTCCACTTATAATTGACTTTTTGATTAGCTACTCAATAACTAGTGTTTAGAAAATTGGTAGTTTGTGATATTATAGACCGGGCGGCTCAAAAGGATCTTTTGAATTGTTGATTATAGTGTGAAAAGAAGCTTGAAGATGGCATTAACATTTAAGGTCTTGGAGGCACAGGGACCATAAATTTAAATTTCTTTTAAGAGCAAGTAGGTGTGGTTTTCCCCCCGGATAAATACATTAAGCCAAGCAGTTTTGCATATGATTTTACTGGTTTCATAGAGCCTTAGGAGTCATTCCATAAATGTCACATTAATTAGGATTCATATAATTTAAGCATTTCACAATGTACACTTATATCAGAACACGACATTTACAATGCTTGTAAACTATCTTAATTTATTTATTTTTAATTTTTTTTTGAGACAGAGTCTCACTCTGTCTCCATGGCTGGAGTGCAGTGGCATGATCTTGGTTCACTGCAACCTACTACTGGGTTCAAGCAATTCTCCTGCCTCAGCCTCCTGAGTAGTTGGGATTACAGGCACACACCACCACACCCAGCTAACTTTTGTATTTTTAGTGGAGAGGAGGTTTCACCATGTTGGCCAGGTTGATCTTGTTATGCCCAGACCCTCTATTCCCCAAAGAAGACCACCAGAGTCCAGAGTCGAAGCCAAGCGGCAAGGATCTTTACGACAAGTTCGAACTTGGTCCCTCCATTACACAGCATACAAGAGGGCCCCGAACAATGCGAGTGTTTGCTTTTTATAGCCCGAAAGTTACAGGGGAACAAAGGAATTCTTTTGGTTCCCGCGCTTTCAGTAAAACTCTGAATGGCTGCCTCCTTATCGGAGACCTTCCAGGTGGTGTTTGTACTGGGCTCAGGAAGTTTGAGAGATATATGGCGATATGTGGTGGGATGGGAGGATGGGATGTGTTTGTACTGGGCTCAGGAAGTTTGAGAGATACATGGCGATATGTGGTGGGATGGGAGGATGGGATGTGTTTGTACTGGGCTTGTTTGTTTTGAGCCCGGGGCTGAGGAATGTGCCCAGCTCCTCTCAATCTCAAACCCTGGACCTCAGGTGATCTGCCCGCCTCGGCCTCCCCAAGTGCTGGGATTACAGGAGAGAGCCACCGCACCCAGCCTCTTGTATCTTAGTTTTTAAAAAATGAATGCCTGTAATGCAACCTGACCCTGAAAATATGACTACTAAAGCATTTATGGAACACTTACTTTATGCTTGCCACAAGGTACAGCTACTCATTCTATGAATTCTCTTTTGAAAATGGAGTGAGGTGAGAGGTAATGATAAAAAAAAATTGCAAATCACTTTTTCTTTAGTATATTTTCTTGTTTGAAAATATGCAAATGGTGAAAATAGTGCTTTGGAAGATATTTTCTTTGTCATTGGTAGTTCATTCTGGTATAGGTACAACCAACCTTTGGGCTCTTACCGGTGACATGTAGAAGTGAGCCAAAGGGCCCAAACCAAAACTGTTACTGCATTTTAAGTAAGAAGGGAAAAAGAGGCCACGGATGTTGGCTCAAGCCTGTAATACCAGCAGTTTGAGAGGCTGAGGTAAGAGAATTGCTTGAGGCCGGGAGTTCAAGACCGCTATAGCCAACATATCTAGACCGCATTTCAATTTGAAAAAAAAAAAAGCAGCTTTGTTTTTTGTTTTGAAATTGGTCTCACCTGGTCACCCAGGCTGGAGTGCAATGTTGCCATCTGAGCTCTCCGCATCCTTGACCTGCTGGGCATGTAGTTGGGATTATGGGCATGTGCCACCATGCTAATTTCTGTATTTTTTTGTAGAGAAGGGTTTTTCCCATGTTGCCCTGGGTGGTCTTGAAATCCTGAGCTTGTGGATTTCAGGATCATGGTGGACAGGAAGCAGGACTAGATTGCAGATCCAGATAGAGCAGCATGCAGAGGCTTGCATTGTAAATTTTAGCTCCAGATTGACTCCAAGAACAAACCAGCAATCCTGAGAGGAACCACAGATGCTGTGAAGGAAGCAGATGGCCCCTGCAGGACCCAGGAGACACCCCAAATACTGTGAGTGTCCCAACAGTGGAAGTGGGAAAGAGATACCCTCCTCTCCTGAACACATGCCCCTACTGGAGAAGCTGAAAGTGTTTGTGGGAGAGCAGTTTCTGACTTTACCTAGAGCTAAGTCAAGTTAGCCAACCCAAGCAAAATACAGGGATAGAGGCAGCAGAAAGTCCATAGGAGCTCGCTGGGTCCCCAAGCAACAAGTAGAAGAAAGAAATTCAGAGCTTGAAGACATGGACTTCAAATTAACCCAGCCCAACAAAGACAAAGAAAAAATAAGAAAATATGAGCAAAGCCTCCAAGAAGTCTGGGATTATATTAAACGGCCTAAGAACAATCAGTGTTCTTGAGGAAGAAGATAATTCTAAAAGCTTGGAAAACACATTTCAGGGAATAATTGAGGAAAACTTCCCCAGCCTTGTTAGAGACCTACACATGCAAATACAAGAAGCACAAAGAACACTTGGAAAATTCATCACAAAATAGTCTTCACCTAAGCACACTGTCATCGGGTTATCCAAAGTTAAAAGGAAGTAAAGAATCTTAAAAGCTGTGAGACAGAAGCACCAGCTAACCTACAAAGGGAAAAACTGTCAAATTAATAGCAGAATTCTCCACAGAAACCTGTTAGTTAGAAGGGCTTGTAGGGTTTCTTCCTCCAATCTTCAGCCTCTTCAAACAAAACAATTATCTGCCAAGAACTTTGTATCCAGTGAAACTAAGCAATGTATATGAAGGAAAGATACAATCTTTTTCAGACAACAAATGCCAAGAGAATTAGCCATTACCAAGCCACCACTATAGGAACTGATAAAAGGAGCTCTAAATCTTGAAACAAATCCTGGAAACACATTAAAACAGAACCTCTTTAAAGCACAAGTCACATAGGCCCTATAAAACAAAAACACAAGTTTAAAAGCAAAAACAAAAAAACCCCAAAGTGCAAAGGAAACACACAGCATGATGAATGCAGAGCACTTCACATTTCAATAATAACATTGAATGTAAATGGCCTAAATGCACCACTTAAAAGATATAGAACCGCAGAATGGATAGAACTCATCAGTCATCTGCTGCCTTCAGGAGACTCACTTAACACATATAAGGACTCACATAAACTTAAAGGGGTGGAAAAAGTAATTTCATGGAAATAGACACCAAAAGTGACCGAGGGTAGCTATTCTTACATTAGACAAAACAAACTTTAAAGCAACAGTGGTTTAAAAGAGACAAAGAAGGACCGGGCATGGTGGCTCATGCCTATAATCCCAGCACTTTGGGAGGCCAAGGCAGGTAGATCATGAGGTCAGGAGTTTGAGACCACCCTGGCCAACACAGGGAAACCCCGTCTCACTAAAAATACAAAAAAAATTTAGCTGGGCGTGGTGGTGGGCACCTGTAATTCCAGCTATTCAAGAGGCTGAGGCAGGAGAATCGCTTGAACCTGGGAGGTGGAGGCTGCAGTGAGCTGTGATCACACCACTGTACTCCAGCCCAGGCAACACTACAAGACTCCATCTCAAAAAAAATAAAATAAAATAAAACAAACAAAGAGGGACATTATGTAATGGTAAAAAGCCTTGTCCAACAAGAAAATGTCACAGTCCTAAACATATATGCACCTAACACTGGAGCTCCCAAATTTATAAAACAATTACTAGTAAATCTAAGAAATGAGATAGACAGCAACACAATAGTAGTGGCTAACTTCAATACTCCACTGACAGCACTAGACAGGTCATCAAGACAGAAAATCAACAAAGAAACAATGGATTTAACTATGCTTTGGAATAAATGGACCTAATATATTTCATCCAACAGCTACAGAATACACATTCTATTCAAAAGCACATGGAACTTTCTTCAAGATTAGACCATACAATAGACCATAAAATGAGCCTTAATAAATTTAAGAAAATTGGCTGGGCGCGGTGGCTCAAGCCTGTAATCCCAGCACTTTAGGAGGCCGAGACGGGCGGATCACGAGGTCAGGAGATTGAGACCATCCTGGCTAACACAGTGAAACCCCGTCTCTACTAAAAAATACAAAAAGCTAGCTGGGCGAGGTGGCGGGCGCCTGTAGTCCCAGCTACTCGGGAGGCTGAGGGAGAAGAATGGCGTAAACCCGGGAGGCAGAACTGGCAGTGAGCTGAGATCCGGCCACTGCACTCCAACCTGGGTGACAGAGTGAGACTGTCTCAAAAAAAATAAAAATAAATAAATAAATAAATTTAAGAAAATTGAAATTATATCAAGCACTCTTTCAGACTACGGTGGAATAAAAATTGGAAATCAGCTCCAAAAGGAAACTTCAAAACCATGCAAATACATGGAAACCAAATAACTTGCTCCTGAATGAGCATTGGGTCAAAAACAAAATGAAGGTGGAAATTAAAAAATTCTTCAAACTGAATGACAGTAATGACACAATCTGTCAAAACCTCTGGGATAAAACCAAGGTAGTGTTAAGAGGAAAGTTTGTAGTTCTAAATGCTGACGTCAAAAAGTCTGAAAGAGCACAAATTGACATTCTAAGGTCACATCCCAAGGAACTAGAGAAACAAGAACAAACCAAACCCAAACTCACCAGAATAAAGGAAATAACCAAGATAAAAGCAGAAATAAATGAAACTGAAACAAAGAAAAAATGAAACAAAAGATGAATAAAACAAAAAGCAGGATCTTTGAAAAGGGAAGTAGAATTGATAGACCATAAGCAAGATTAACCAAGAAAAGAATAGAGACAATCCAAATAACCTCACTGAGAAATAAAACAGGAGCTGTTACAACTGACACCACTGAAATACAAAAGATCATTCAAGGCTACTATGAACACCTTTACACACAAACTAGAAAACCTAAAAGAGATGCATAAATTTCTACAAAAATATAACCCTCCTTGCTTAAAGCAGGATGAATTTGATACCCTGAACAGACCAATAACAACCAGCAAGATTGAAACAATAATTAAAAAATTACCAACCAAAAAAAGTCCAAGACCAGACAAATTCATCCAGAATTCTACCAGACATTCAAAGAAGAATCAGTACCATTCCTTTTGACACTATAATACAAGATAGAGAAAGAAGAAACCCTCTGTAATTCATTATTTGAAGCCAGCATCATCCTAATAGCAAAATCAGAAAAGGATACAACCAAAAAAGAAAACTACAGACTGATACCCTTGGTGAACATAGATGCCAAAATCCTTAACAAAATACTAGCTAACTGAATACAACAACATATAAAAAAGATAATCCACCATGATCAAGTGGGCTTCATACCAGTGACGCAGGGATGGTTTAATGCACGCAAGTAAGTGTGATACTGAGGTGAGAAATTAAAAATAAAATTAAAAAAAAAGAGAAATAAGTTTTCCTGCATTAGGCTGATTTGTCCCAGAGGCAGCAACAGGCACAGCCCAGACCCAGGAAAAGTCTTGATAAAATGTTTGTAACGGCAAAATTCACAATTGCAAAATCGTGGTACCAATCCAAATATGCCCATTAATCCATGAGTGTATAAAGAAACTGTGATATAGGCTGGGTGCAGTGACTCACGTCTGTAATCCTAGCACTTTGGGAGGGCGAGGCAGGCAGATTGCCTGAGCTCAGTAGTTTGAGATGAGCCTGCACACCATGGTCAAACCCCATCTCTACTTAAAAAAAAAAAAAAAAAAAAAAATTGCTGGGCATGATGGTGGGCACCTGTGGTCCCAGCTACTTGGGAGGCTGAGGCAGGAGAATTGCTTGAACCTGGGAGGTGGAAGTTACAGTAAGCAGAGATCGAGCCACTGCACTCCAGGCTGGGTGACAGAGCGAGACTCCATCTCCAAAAAAAAAAAAAAAAAAAAAAAAAAAAGGGAAACTGTGGTATATATGTTTACACATAAAAAGGAATTAATTAACAGCATTTACAGTGACCTGGATGAGATTGGAGACTATTATTCTAAGTGAAGTAACTCAGGAATGGAAAACCAAATATTGTATGTTCTCACTGGTATGTGGAAGCTAAGTTATGAGGACACAAAGGCGTAAGAATGATAAAATGGACTTTGGATGCTTGCGGGGAAGAGTGGGAGGGGAGTGAAGGATAAACACTACAAATAGGGTGGAGTCTGTACTGCTCAGGTGATGGGTGCACCAAAATCTCACAAATCACCACTAAAGAACTTGCTCATGTAACCAAATACTACCTATACCCCAATAACTTATGGAAAAATAAAACATTGAAACACAATCATCATAGCTCCTTATAGCTCCTTTGTGCCAGTGTGAATCAGTGCAATCAATTATTACATTGATTCTAACTTGTCCTAGAAAGCCAGAGCAACATGAAGATGTCCATTGGGACCCTTATGGCTTATGGAAGGGGACATTTGTGAGCTATTTTACAGATTCACAGATGAATTGCCAGGTACTTCCTAGATGACCAAAATAGTGTACAGGAAACTAGGCCAGCATTACCTGAGTTTGTGGAGTCAGTGCTTGTTCTAAGCACTATGACAAATATTCATAGATGAACAAAGTTACTAGAAACAATAATGATACCAATTTGTGATAGGGATCTGATCCAGAAACTTATGTTTTCTGGTAACTAACTAAGCAAACTCTTTTCCTTTTTTCTCCTCCCCTCTCCTCTTCCTTATTTTTTGCCTTTCTTTTTTCTTTTCTTTTCTTTTTCTTGAGACAGTGTCTCACTCTGTTGCCCAGGCTAGGGTGCAGTGGCGCGATCTTGGCTTACTGCCAGCTCCACCTTCCGGGTTCATGCCATTTTCCTGCGTCAGCCTCCTGAGTAGCTGGGACTACAGGCACCCGCCACCATGCCTGGCTAATTTTTTGTATTTTTAGTAGAGACGGGGTTTCACCGTGTTAACCAGGATGGTCTCAATCTCCTGACCTCATGATCCGCCTGCCTCAGCCTCCCAAAATGCTAGGATTACAGGCATGAGCCACCACGCCCAGTCTCCTCCTTATTTTTCTTGACATGGTCTCACTCCATTGCCCAGGCTGAAATGTAGTGGTGCCATCATGGCTCACTGCAGCCTCAACCTCCTGGGCTCAAGCAATCTTCCCACCTCAGCCTCCTGACTAACTGGGCCTGCAGGCAGGTATGCTACCATGCCTAGGTGATTTTTTTTTTTCTTTGAGATGGAATTTCGCTTTTCTTGCCCAGGCTGGAGTGCAATGGCGCGATCTCGGCTGACTGCAACCTCCACTTCCCAGGGTCAAGCAGTTCTCCTGCCTCAGCCTCCCAAGTAGCTGGAATTATAGGCATGCACCACCATGCAAGGCTAATTTTGTATTTTTAGTAGAGATGGGGTTTCACCATGTTGGCCAGGCTGGTCTTGAACTCCTGACTTCAGGTGATCTGCCCAGCTCAGCCCCCTAAAGAACTGGGATTATAGGCATGAGCTATAGTTTTTTCTAGTTTTTAGGAGGCAGTCACCTTGGCAAACTTTTTGGCTATTGCATGCAACTCAGTGGGACCAGAGAGTGTAAGAAGCCATTAATAGATTCTGTTTATTATGAGTGGTGTTGAAATGAGTATGTACTAGGAAAGGCTTCTGCAGTGGTTACCTGTTTAGGGGCTTGTAGAGCCAGTTTAGGTTCAGCTGTTTCAGGTGATTGTAAAGGAGAGAGAATTGTAATTTTAGAATTTACAAATGTTGGAGATGGACATTCCTGTTAAGATTTTTACTTTATTTTCCCATTTTTTAAAGAGATAAAGTCTTACTCTATCACCCAGGCTGGAGTGCAGTGGTGTGGTCATGGCTCACTGCAGCCTGCAACTCCTGGGCTCAAGAGATTCTCTTGTCTTAGCTTCACAAATAGCTAGGACTATAGGTACATGCCACCATGCCTAGCTAATGTTTTTATTTATTTATTTTTTTTGAGACGGAGTCTCGCTCTGTCGCCCGGGCTGGAGTGCAGTGGCCGGATCTGAGCTCGCTGCAAGCTCCGCCTCCTGGGTTTACGGCATTCTCCTGCCTTAGCCTCCCGAGTAGCAAGGACTACAGGCGCCCACCGCCTCGCCTGGCTAGTGTGTTTTTCTTTGAATTTTTTAGTAGAGACAGGGTTTCACCGTGTTAGCCAGGATAGTTCGAGCTCCTGACCTCCTGATCCGCCCGTCTGGGCCTCCCAAAATGCTGGGATTACAGGCTTGAGCCACCACGCCCGGCAATGTTTTTATTCTTTTGTGGAGATGACGTGTCACTGTTTTAGGCATACTGGTCTTGATCTCTTGGCCTCAGACAATTCTTCCAACTCTGCCTCCCAAAGCACTGGGATTACATGCATGAACCACCCATGGCCTAAATTTTTATTCTAATTTGTTTTCTTCCTTTTTTTTTTAACTCTAGTAGGTTGGAGATACATTGTCTTGCAGAGAAGGTATATTTGATTTAGTGGACTTTTTAAGGCTTCTGAGTCCTAATTAAATTACACCTCCATACCTCTTACTCATTCCCGTTCTGAGAGGTGCAATCCTTTTTATTTTTAAGGTGTTGTCTTCAAAAAATAGTTTGAAAAGGCCAAATGAGCCCCAAAGGGACTACTGCAACTGCAAACTGTTGTTAGTCAAACAGAACCTTTTAGATAAAAACACATAATTTAGATAAAAACCCGTAACACCTAAACCTATAACAACCGAGATTCCCGCTGGAGAGGGAGGAATTTTCAGTTTGCTTAAAACAAATGCTTTTATCCTTTCCTTGTCTGAACTTAAAATGGAAACAAGCAAAAAGACTGACAAGGATGTCAACAAATCCTGAACAAAAGAGAGATCTCAATCAGTATGAAAGTTGTTTGGCATGCAAGAGAGCTTATCACTCCTGGTACCAAAGGACACTAAAATCCCAAAGTGCAACAAGGTTTTAGTAGGTACCTCATGGATGACGAAGACTCCTGGAACCATAAAGGATAAAGTCACTTTGCATCCATGCTCCTGACACCAACAGTGAACCCTAAGAAAAAAGGCAGAATCAACCAGTCAAACACAAATCAGCATTTACTCTGAAATGGATGTTGCAACCTGGGTAGCAGTTAGAGACTGTACCACCGAGAGGGTGTGGGGGCTTACCTTTTAAAGGAACTTATTTAGATTATGTAAATTGTCTCATTATTTTATTGGTGGATTTAACAATTAAGTCTGTAATCATTAGTAGAGTAGTGCAGTTGTGTTAATCCAAAGAAAAGCACATACAGAATGTTTGTCAGTATTATGACCAGTTTCTTTATATTGTATATGGTTGAAAACATGGTTGTTGTGAAAGAAGTGTGTTTCAGCACTCCTTTCTGTTTTTCAGTATTCAGGAGCAGTTCAATATGGCATTGGTAGACTAAGATGGAGTCACTGATGCCAAGTTGGAAACGCTTGTAAGCTCACAATAGCATGCCAAGACTGGGCATGAAAGTCGAGTGTATCTTTTGTAATAAGGCAGCAAACATGGGTATTTTTCTGGCTTCTCTTTTAGTCATTCTAGGGAATTATTGCACTTGAGGAGAGAATTATGGGAAACTAATATGTAGCCAGTCTGTCAGAAGTACAGATTTCTTGGGACTAAGAACTCATATGTGAAGTAGGCATAACTGTATTTAAATCTGTGGAGTCTTCTGAAACTCCAGTTATTTAGTGCTGGAAATAATTGAGAGTTCACAATGGGTAGCTCCAGGAGTTTTAAAAAAAAAAAAAAAAAGAGAGAGAGACACAGATATGAATTGAATGGTTGGACAATAGTTGGTGTTCAGAAAATTGAATAATTGGTTATTAATGCATTCAGATTAATTTCTCTTAATTTTTTCCCAATCATTTGTGTCTTTCAAGGTATTTGTTTCATTTAATTTTTCTAATTTGTTGTTTCTTTAGGGTTGATAGTAGTGTCCCTTTTGATATTTCTGATTTTAATGTTACCGGCGGTTCTTTGTTTTTAGAGCTACCAAGATGGTGGCTGGCTGCTCCCAAGATGGCGGCAAGCCTGTTGTTCTGTGACCTGGGGTTCTTGGCCTCACGGATTCCAAGGAATGGAACCTTGGGGCAGGTGGTGACTGTTATAGCTTTGTTAGAAGCCATGGGTCACAGAAGAGAACTCTGGAACCCAGCAACGAGTGTTCAGCTCGATTAGGATGAACCTGGGCGCTTAGTCCCTCAGGAACAGTGAAAAGCCTCTAGCCCGATTGGGAGTGGCAATGGGCGCCTCGCTGGATCAGAAGCACAGTGGACCCCCTGCCGGATCTGGAGGGATGGAAATCAGTGGGTCTGTGATGACAGCGAGCAGCAGTGGTGGACAGCGAGTGAAAGCTCAGCTGGTGCTGGACAAACACACACCAGAAGAGTGTGCAGTTGCAAGATTTAATACAGTGAAAACAGAGCTCTCATACAATTGGAGGTGACCCAAAGGGGGTTGCCCTATCTGGCTCCAATGCCTGGGTGTATATCCCGATCAATGTCCCTCCCACTGTACTCTCAGGTGATAGATGATTTGACTGTTTCTTTACTTCCTGCTTTTAGCCTAATTGGTATTTTAGTGAGCTCTCTTTACAATCTGATTGGTTGGGTGTGAGCTGAGTTACAAGCACCGTGTTTGTAGGTGGGTGCAGTCACCTTCCCCAGATAGGCTTAGGAATTCTTAGTTGGCCTAGGAAATCCAGCTAGTCCTGTTTCTCACTAGTAATATGAAACGTTTCATGTAAAATTTGTCAATTTTGTTCTTTTTAAACAGCCAGCATTTTGTTTTATTGATTGTCTCTATTTTCCTACTCTCAGTTTCACTGAATCCACACTAATGTTTATTATTTTCTATCTTATACTTGTTTGTGATTTGGTTTTACTTTTCTTTTTGCAGTGTCACTAGATAGAAGGTTAGGTTATTGATATGAAGTCTTCTCATTTAATGTAGGCATTTACGGCCTTACTTTTTCTCTAAGTCATATTTTAGTTGCATTTTGTACGTTTTGGTATGTCAATTTTTTTCATTTATTTTTAAAGTATTTTCTGACTTCCCTTTTGATTTTTTTCTCATAATGTCAAGCAAAAATTGTAGGATATTATTGAACTATGCTTCTGCAGTAGGTCCCAAAAGACCAGACTAAAAATTAAACTGGGGTCACACATGCTAATGTTCCACATCCCCAAATGTGAATTAAATTGTCTGATCTTACAACAAATAAAAAGAGAAATGACAGTCAGTTTCCCAAACAAGCCAGTTTTAAATTTTCAGTGTCTAGCTCGAAAACAGTGGTGTAAAATCGAGCTGGCTTACAGACATACAGCACCAAGATGATCATCAGCAACATCCCAGAACTCAAATGTGAGGAGGACAAGACAGATGCAAGGACCACAGAAAAGTGAAAGACAAGGGAGACATATCCATGAAGATAGGCAGAAACAAAGAGGAGCAGTGATACTACCATCACTATCCCTGGAAAAATGTACTCTATAACTTGGCCAAAATAGACTGTCATTTCTCTTTTTATTTGTTGTAAGGTCAGACAATTTAATTCACATTTGGGGATGTGGAACATTAGCATGTGTGACCCCAGTTTAATTTTTAGTCTGGTCTTTTGGGACCTACTGCAGAAGCATAGTTCAATAACATCTTACAATTTTTGCTTGACATTATGAGAAAAAAATCATAAGGGAAATCAGAAAATACTTTAAAAATAAATCAGAGTGGTTTGTCAGGAGCACTATGATGCAGGAAGTGCATTTCATAGGTACCCTGGCCAAAAATGCCTAGGTAGCATTCCCACTCTGCTGGGATATCCCTTTTGGAACCTCCCTCATTCAAACTGGGCAGTACTGGAATTATTTAATACACCCAAAGCAAACCAGGGTTTAAGACACAAACTGGAGTTAAAAAGAGGCAGCAACTTAGCAGTAAAGAATTTAAACAAATATATCCAATAAAAAGCAAAACAAGCCAGACAGGTAAGGCTGCAATACATAACCTATCCTTCAATGCAAAGACAAGCATAAGAGGCAAGAGCAAAAAGGAAACTATTACCTTTAAAAACAGACAAAACAAGAAAAAAGTGACTGACTCTAACAAGATGTCAATATGTGAGCTCTCTAACCAATAATTCAATGTAGAAATTTAAGGAAACTCAGTGATCTTCAACACAATACAGAAAAGCCATCAAAAACGTATCAGAGAAATTTAACAGACATTCAAATATGTAACTTAAAAAGCATACAAGTCTTGAAACAAATAAATACTTTTGATAAACTGAAAAATTTGTTAGAAGTTCTTAACAGCAGGATAGATTCAGGAGAATAAGGAATTAGCTTGTAAACAGGCTATTTGAAAACACAAAGGAAAATTAAAAAAAAATAAAAAGGAATAGAAAATTACCTCAAAGAAAAAACAAACTTCAGAATTATTGGCGTTCATGAAAGAGTTGAGCAACAGCAAGGGTTAGGGTACTTATTGAAATAAATAGTAACAAAAAAGTTTCCAAAATCTAACAAGATGTATTCATGTACAGGAAGTTCAGAGAACAACAAACAGATTCAATTCAAAGAAGCCTACCCCAAGGAATATAACAATAAAACTCTAAAAGATCAAAGACAAACAGGGGACCCTAAAAGCAGCAAGAGAAAAGCAAATAACATATTAAGGAGCTCAGTATCTTCTGGGAACAGACTTCTCAACAGAGACCATACAGGCCAGGAGAGAGCAGATAATATTTTCAAAGTGCTAAAAACGGGAAAACACACACACACACACACACACACACACAGAGCAGACAATATTTTCAAAGTGCTAAAAACAGGGGAAAATACACACACACACACACACACACACAGCAGACAATATTTTCAAAGTGCTAAAAACAGGGGAAATACACACACACACACACACACACACACACACGTACCATCCAAGAATACTGTGTTCAAAAAGCTAGTCTTTAAATATGAAGGAGAGAGAAATTCTTTTTCAGAGTGACAAATAAGACAATTCAATACCATCAGAACTACTTTACAAGACATGCTAAAAATAACTCTTCTTCTTTGGCCAGGGTACCTGTGAAATAATAAAGCACCATGAAAAAAGAAAGAATTTGACTGTATAAAAGCCACTGGTTAAATTTAGTTCACAGACAAACCGAGAAATGTAATTGTAATATGCAATTCACTTCTAATTGTAGTAGGAAGTCCAAATATTGATAGCTACGACAACATGTTGAGATTGGTAATATAAAAATACATAAATTGATACCAAAAAAACTCAAAATGTAGAGGTGATTGCATTAAAGTGCAGAATTTTTCTTTATGCCTTTGTTTCTGTGTAATCGAAAATTAATCGTCTTCACTTAAAATGACTTACAAGGTTTTTTTTTTTTTGTAAGCCTTCTGGTAACCACAATGCAAACACCTATAAGAGACAATCTGAAAAGCAATGAATTAAGCTGTAATACCAGAGACAATCACTTAACCACAAAGAAAGTGAGAAAGGGAAAACGGTTTAAAAAGAACGTGAAAACTTGCCACAAAATGGTACTAGTAAGTGCTTTTTTAAAAAATATATTTTTTTGAGACGAGATCTTCTTCTGTCACCCAGCAGAGGGCAGTGGCAAAATCATGATGCACTGCAGCTTCACCAAACGCAGTGTAATTCCTTCATAACAGTGGATGTAATTGGAATCAATTGACCAGTTAAAAGGCATGGAGTGGCTGAATGGATTCAGAAATGAGATCCAATTCTATGCTACCTACAAGAAACCCACTTTACCTATAGAGACACAGAGACTGAAAACAAACAAGTGGAAGAAAATATTCCATGCAAATGGAAAGCAAAAGTAAGAAGTAGTTATGATTATGTCAGATTAAATAAATTACTAATCAAACATGAAAAGAAACAAAAAAGGTCACTATATAATGATTCAGCAAGAGGATATAACAGTTATACATACATCTGCACCCAACACCAGAGCTTCTAAGTATATAAAGCGAATAATGGATCTGAAGGGAGAGACAGAATGCAGATAATAATAGTAGGTGACTATGAATCCATTCTCAGTAGTGATGGATTCAGACAGAAAATCAACAAAGAAATATCAAGGTTAAACAATGTACTAGATATAATAGGCTTAAATGACATTTACAGAACATTTTATCCAATGGCTGCACAGAATTTTTTCAGCACGTGAAATATTATGCAAAAGAGATTATATCTTAGGCCACTTAACAAGTCTGAAAAAGCTGAAAAAAATAAAAACAATATCAGGTATCTTGTCTGACCTCAGTAAAATATTCCTAGAAATCAGTAACAAGAAGAATCTTGGGAAACACACAAATACATGGAAGCTAAACACTATGTTCCTGAATGACCTGTTTGTCAATTTAGAAATTAAGGAAATGTTTATTTCTTTTTTCTTTTATTGAAGTCAAAAGACGGTGAAGAAATTTAATTTTTTTGAAGCAAAGGAACATGGAACTACAACACACCAAATTCTGTGTATAGCAAAAACAGTACCAAACTGTACTACATGGGAAGTTTATAGCAATGAACAACGATATCGAAAAAGTAAAAAGACATCAAAATAACAACCTAATGGTTAATGTCAAGGAGTTAGGAAAGCAAGAACAAACCAAACCCAAGTAGAAGAGAAGAAATTAATAAAGATCACAGCATATATAAATAAAATTGAGGAAAACACAAAATATTAATGAAATAATTATCTTTAAAGATAAATTGACAAAACCTTATGAGACTAAGAAGAGAGGAGACTGAATAAAATCAGAAATAAAAAAGATGTAGCAACTGAGACCAAAGAATACATACTCTGGATATGTACAAGTTCCAAGGTGAACCATGATGAGATGGAAAACCTCAACACACCAGTAATGAGTAATGTTATTAAAGCCATAAGGAAAAGTCATCCATGAAAGAAAAGCATAAGACCTGATGGCTTCACTGCTAAATTCTACGAAACATCTAAGGAAGAAAAAATACCAGTTCTACTCAAACTCTTCAAAAATAAATGGAAGATGAGGGAATACTTCCAAACTTATTCTATAGGGTCAGCATTACCCTGATACCAAAACCAGACAGGGACACAACAAAAAGAGAAAAACTACATGCCAGTAGCACTGATAACCTTAGATGCAAAAAATCCTCATTAAATTACTAACAAACCAAATTTCACATTAAAAATATTATTTACCATGAACAAATATCCCAGGGATGAAATAATGGTTCAAAATACACAAGTCTGTAAATGTGACACATTAACAGAAGCAAGAACAAAAAACACGATTATTTCAATAGATGCAAAATAAAAGCTCTTAAATAAAATTTAACAACACTTTATGACAAAAAAATTAAACTGGCTGTAGAAGTAATAATATACCTGAAGATAATACAGGCCATGTTTACAACTAAACAGTAATTTTATGGACAAATTTACAGCTAAAATAATATTTTATAAAAAAAAAATTGGAGGTCTTATTTGTCACTTTACTATAATACTAGAAGTCCTGGCCAGAGGAGTCAAAGACTTGAAAAAGAAATAAAGGGGCTGGGTGTGGTGGCTCACGCCTGTTATCCCAGCACTTTGGGAGGCCGAGACGGGCGGATCACGAGGTCAGGAGATCGAGACCATCCTGGCTAACAGGGTGAAACCCCATCTCTCCTAAAAATACAAAAAATGAGCCGGGTGTGGTGGCAGGAGCCTGTAGTCCCAGCTACTGGGGAGGCTGAGGTGGGAGAATGGCGTGAACCTGGGAGGCGGAGCTTGCAGTGATCACACCACTGCACTCCAGCCTGGGCCACAGAGAGAGACTCTGAGAAAGACAGAGAGAGAAAGAAAGACAGGGAGAGGGAGGGAAGGAAGGAAGGAAAGAAAGAAGGAAAGAAAAGAACATCGAAGTTGGAAAGAAAGTCAAGTTAGCCTTGTTTACAAATGATACGATTTTATACTTAGATAAATCTAAAGACCCACCTAAAAGAACAGACCAGGCAGGGTGCGGTAGCTCATACCTGTAATCCTAGCACTGTGGGAGGCTGAGGCAGGTGGATCACCTGAGGTCAGGAGTTTCAGACCAGCCTGGCCAACATGGCGAAACCTCATCTCTACTAAAAAAAAAAAAAAAAAAAAAAAAAAAATAGCCTGTGGTTGTAGTGCACAACTGTAGTCCCAGCTACTTGGGAGGCTGAGGCAGCAGAATCACTAGAACCTGGGAGATGGAGGATGCAGTGAGCTGAGATTGAGCCACCACACTCCAGCCTGGGCGACAGAGCAAGACTCTGTCACAAACAAACAAACCGACCTGATAAATTCAGTAAAGCTGCAGGATACAAAATAAACGTAACTTAAATCAGTAGTGTTTACACCAACACTGAACAATCTGATAAAGAAATCAAGAAAGTAATTTTATGTATAAGGGCTATAAAGAATAGAAAATAGCTGTGAATTAATTTAGCCAAAAAAGTGAAAGATCTATATTAAGAAAATATAAAACACTGATGAAAATATTTGAAGACAAAAAAAGGAGTTTTATGCTTATACAATGAAAGAATTAATGTTATTAAAATGGCAATATTACTTAAAGCAATTGCAGATTCAATGGCATTCCCATAATACTACCAATTATATATTTCATGGAAATAGAAAAAAATACTAAAATTTATATAGAACCACAAAAGATCCTGAAACACCAAAGCAATTTGAGCCAAAAAAGAAAAAACTCAAGCTGAAGGCATCACACTACCTGACTTCAAAATTTACTACAAAGTTATAGTAACTATATCATCATGGTGTTGGCATAAAAGCAGATACACTGACCAAGGGAACAAAATAGAGGACCCAGAAATAAACCTGTGCATTTATAGACAATTCGTCTCTGACAAGTGCACCAATAACATACAATGTAAAAAAGAGTCTTTACAAAAAACGATGTTGACAAAACTAGATAACTATATGCATAAGAATTAAAATAGACCCCTATTATCTCACTGCACATAAAAAATGAACTGAAAGTGTACCCAAAGACCTAAAGCCAAGATCTGAAACAACCAGAAGAAAAAAACACTGGGGGAAAAACTCCAGAACATGTTCTTGGGAAAAGTTTTTTATGTAAGACCTCAAAAGCACAGGTAATTGGAGCAAAAATAAACAAATGACATTACATCAAGCTAAAACGCATCTGCACAGCAAAGAAGACAACAAAGTCTTTACTTTGTTTTTTTAAACAATTTACAGAATGAGACAAAATATTTGCAAATGATTCATCTGACACGGAATTAATAGCCACAAAATCTAAAGGTCTTATACAGTTTAATAGCATAAAAGGAAATAATTTGATTTTTAAATGGGCAACAGATCTGAATAGACATTTCCCAAAAGAAGACATGCAAATGGCCAACAGGTTTATAAAAAATACTCAGTATCACTACTCATCAGAGGAATGCAAATCCAAAACTGCAATGAGGGCCAAGTGTGGTGGCTCATGCCTGTAATCGCAGCACATTGGGAGGCCTAGGCGGGTGGATCAGTTGATCTCAGGAGTTTGAGACCAGCCTGACTAACATGGTGAAACACGTTCCTACTAAAAATACAAATATTAGCAGGGTGCGGTGGTGCATGACTGTAATTCCTGCTACTGGGGAGGCTGAGACAAGAGAATCACTTGAACCAGGGAGGCAGAGACCACAGTGAGCCAAGATATTGCCACTGCATTCCAGCCTGGGCGACAGAGTGAGATACCATCTCAAAAAATAAAAACAAAAAATAAAAAATAACTGCAAGGAGATATCATCTTTCTCCTGTTAACATAATTTTTATCAAAAAGATAGGTCATAGGCTGGGTGCAGAGATGCATGCCTATAATCCCCACATTTTGGGAAGCCACAGCAGATCCCTTGAGGCGGAGAATGTGAAACCATCCTGGCCAACATGGTGAAACCCCCTCTCTACTAAAAATACAAAAGAGCAACCCCCTCGGGTCCCCTTCCACGCTGTGGAAGAATTGTTCTTTCGCTCTTTACAATAAATCTTGCTAAAATTCACTCTTTGGGTCCGTAAAAATAACTAACTAACTAACTAAATAATGATAAATAAAAAAAATAAAAAACATTAGCCAGGCATAGTAGTGAGCCTCTGTAATCCCAGCCTTTCAGATGGCCGAGGCATGAGAATCACTTGAACCTGGGAGGTGGAGGTTACAGTGAACCAAGATTGTGCCAGCCTACACAACAGTGCAAGACTGTCCAAAAACAAACAAACAAACAAAAAACAAACAAACAAAAAACAGGTAATAATGCATTCTGGCAAGGATATGGAGAAAGCAGAATCCCCATACACTGGTGCTGGAAATGTAAATTAGCACAGCTCTTAATGAGAAGTGTGAGATTTCTTTAAAAAAAAAAACCTGAAAAATGGAAACACCATGAAATAAAATAATTTCACTACTAGTGATAGATTTCCTTCCAAATGAAAGGAAATCAATGTATCAAAGAGATATTTGTACTCCTGTATTTATTACAGTATTATTTACATTAGCTAAAATACTGAGTCAGTGTAATTGTCCATCAGTGGATAAAGAAAATGTGGTATATATACCATATACTGTGAACTATTCTGTCATTTAAAAAAATCTTGCAATTTACAACAACAATGGACAATCCTAGAGAACATTATGTTAAGTTATATAACAAAGGCACAGAAAGACAAATAGGACATGTTCTCACTCATGTGGAAACTAAAAAAATAGCCCCCATGAAAAGAGAATAGATTTATGGTTTCCAGATGCCAGAAAGTATAGAGGGGAGGGAAGATAAAGACTCATTGGCTAGTTGGTACAAATGTATAGTTTGATAGAAGAAATGAAAACTAGAGACATCAGTAGTGTGACCGTAGGTTACACAATCTATTGTACTTTTCTTTTTTCTTTCTTTTTTTTTTTTTTTTTTGAGATGGAGTCTTGCTCTGCTACCCAGGCTGGAGTGCAGTGGCCGGATCTCAGCTCACTGCAAGCTCCTCCTCTTGGGTTCATGCCATTCTCCTGCCTCAGCCTCCTGACTAGCTGGGACTACAGGCACCCGCCACTTCGCCTGGCTAGTTTTTTGTATTTTTTAGTAGAGACAGGGTTTCACCGTGTTAGCCAGGATGGTCTCCATCTCCTGACCTTGTGATCCACCCGTCTCGGCCTCCCAAAGTGCTGGGATTACAGGCTTGAGCCACTGCGCCCGGCCTATTGTACATTTCAAAATAACTAGGAGATAATAATTTACATGTTCTACCTTAAAGAACAGTCAAATATTTAAGGTGATGGATGTACCAAGTAAACTGATTTGATCTGTACAAATTATTTGAATGTACTAAATTATTACATGTACTCCTCCAAAATGTATATCCATTTAAGCATCAGTAAAAATTAAATTTTAAATGGGCAGGATAATGAAGTTCTCTCTGTTTTAATACTTATATAACAGAAGTAGCCTAAAGAAACCAACATTAACTAATCAATTATTTTTCTGTTTTTTCTATTCCTGTGTTGTGAGACAAGTAGGTTTGGAAATGACTAATATGCTCATTTTTCTTTCATTCTGCTTTCTTCAGAACTTCTCTCTTTATAAAGCCAATCTCTTTTGTTCAGCTCCTTGGTGGAACACTTATTGTAATTTACGGAAGAAAATGTTGTTCAATTCTAGCATATCAACAAAGGCAATTGGGAGCTTTATACTAAATATGTTGTAATTTTGTCTTTTTTTTCTTTTCTTTCTTTTTTTTTTTTTTTTTTTAAACTTTGAGACAAAGTCTCACTTTATCATACAGGCTGGAGTGTAGTGGTACAATCTTGGCTTACTGCAACTTCCTCCTCTGAGGCTCAAGCAGTTCTCTCACTTGACCCTCCCAAGTATTTGGGACTACAGGTATATGCCACCGTGCCTGACTGGTTTTTATATTTTTCGTAGAGATGGGGTTTCATTATGTTACCTAGGCTGGTCTCAAATTCCTGGACTCAAGTGATCCACACGACTCAGCCTCCCAAAGTGCAGGATTACAGACCTGTGCTGCTGTGCACAACCTAATTTTGTCTTTTGACAGATCTGGTGACCAATATAGGAACCTGAAGGGAATTGTTGATGACCCTGAGGCCCATAGAGGAACATAGAGAAAGCACCACTAACCCCTTTGGAAGCGGGTATTCTGTCTTCATCATTGAGCCTTGAGCATTGTGCATAAGTCTCTGTCATGTCTGAGTTCTTCCCTTTTTGCATTTCAGCGCCCCGAACTTCAGCTTTTAGGATTACAATTCTAGTTAATACTGTGAGCAAGCATTTGGCTTTGGTTAAAACCTAGGGTTAATTTATGCTGCAGCACAGCACATGACTTTGACATGGCTGACAAGTCAGTGGCATATTTCCCCTCTAATTTTGTAGACATCTTGTGCATGGTTGCAGAGACTGAACAGTCTGTCAGGATCCAAGATGAAATGGAAAAATATGATCCCTAATTTCTAAAGATCTGAACACTCTGCCTTCCAATACACCTACTTTTTCTGTGTGTACAGTTTCTGGCTCCAGAAGTTAGGAATATTTACTGAAGAGGCAAAGTCTTCCTATAGGTAATTCAGAATTATTATGGTCATTATGTGAAATATTCCACATGTACAAGATAATCGATAATCCAGATGTTCAAGTTGCCTCACAAGTGCAATTGAACTTGAAGCCTCCCAAATTAGGCAGAGAGAACGGAATTTTTATTGGGTTTCAAAAACCCCAGTGAGACAACAGGATTCTAAAACAGCTTTTTAAAAAATTTATTATGAATGGTTAATGAAAGCTAAACATACAAAATATTATGCATAGCAAGGACATTAGAAATAGCATGTCTCTTACTGCTCCCCTTTATTTTACTTTATCTGAATATTCAGTCTACTCCAGAATATTCAACCAACTATGTCTTGTCTTGTTGACCTAAAGAGAGAAACTATGGCAAAATTAGAATAAGTAGAGAATTTATTTGGGGAAAACTTGAGTTCTCCAACCTGGAAGACATAAATTCAAATTGTCCTGAGTGTGTGCTCTGAATAAAGGGAAGAAGAAAGGAAAGTTTATAAGTTGAACATAAGCCATTGATTCGCTATATATTCTTTATATTACAAATTCCAGGAACCCGATGGCAATGGGAGAGGGATTACATTGTACAGCTTATGATAGCAATTTAAATAATTTATCAGCTAATCTGCAAACTATAGGGAAGAAAAGAAACAACAAAATGCCTTTAAAATGTTGTCTCAGGCACGTATGAGGTCATAATTGAAATCTCATACTTTCTTTGGGACTGATAAATTTTATATATCAGCCATTCTTTTAGAGTGTTCTGAGCTACTTTTCTTTCTGTGCAGATTGCCTTCTCTGATAAAAACAGTTAAACAGCTTTCTATTTTTTTTTTTTTGAGACGGAGTTTTGCTTTTGTTGCCCGGGCTGGAATGCAGTGGTGCAATCTTGGCTCACGGCAACCTCTGCCTCCTAGGTTTAAGTGATTCTCCTGCCTCAGCCTCCCTAGTAGCTGGGATTACAGGCATGTGACACCATGCCTAGCTAATTTTGTATTTTTAGTAGAGATGGGGTTTCTCCATGTGGGTCAGGCTGGTCTCGAACTCCTCAGGTGATCTGCCCGCCTCAGCCTCCCAAAGTGCTGGAATTACAGGCACTGCGTCTGGCCTAAACAGGTTTCTTACCTGAAAATTGAGGTGATAACCTCAAAGAGACTAGAGAGATTTACATTCTCTGAAGGAAAGTGGAGCTCAGGGCCCTAGTTAATTTTTTTTTTTTTTTTTTTGAGACAGGGTCTCTGTCTCCCAGGCTGAAGTGTAGTGGCGCTATCTCGGCTCACTGCAACCTGTGCCCCCCAGGTTCATGCCATTCTCCTGCCTCCGCCTCCCGAGTAGCTGGGACTACAGGCACCTGCCACCACACCTGGATAATTTTTTGTGTTTTTAGTAGAGATGGAATTTCACCATGTTAGCCAGGATGTTCTCAATCTCCTGACCTCATGATCTGCCCGCCTCAGCCTCCCAAAGTGCTGGAATTACAGGTGTGAGCCACCATGCCCAGCCCCTAGTTAATATTTTTAAACCTAGAAAAGTCCTTTAAACATTTTCTGAAGTTTTCTGGGCCTTAACTGGAGCTTGGAACTCTGGAATACCGGACCTCTACTGAAACACATGTGGATGGGAAATGGGGTAACCCAAAAATGTAAAAAAGAGGCAGAGTGATGTTCTCCTCAGAATATCACTGATCTAACAAGCCCCATGTGGTCTACTTATGGGCTAGATAAAGCCAGAAATATCACAATTGACCTTTTGAAACCCAGTCAACTAGACAAGGCCTGTTGGAACAGCTGCCACTGACAGACCAGGATGACTTGCACACCCCTAATAGGTCTTCACAGGGGAGGCACTTAGAGTGGATGGAGGGAAGAAACAGTAGCTGGGATGAAGTGGGAGGAAGCTTGGAACCCTGAATTGGGCAACTGCACACCTCGACTCACTCCTGGCCACCAACAACGACAGGGGAATATGTGAACTGGACAGGCAAGGGGCAACCTGCTCTTACCATGCGCCTGCAGAACCCCAGCAGGAAGAGACCCCTCAATGAACAGGGACACTTGAGTTGGCAGGGAGAGCTGCTTAGAGAACTGGTCAGGGCAGAAATCCAGCTGGCATGGATCTCAGTGTTTGGTGCAGGAGCATCTGTAGCAGAGCATGGCCAGGTACATTCATTCCCTTAGGCTTGACTTGCTCCCATAAGAGACTTTAGCTTTAGGGGAACTGTGGGTCTTAAACTCTGCAGGGAAGTCTTGCCCATCAGATGGGCTGGTCCAACCTGAGCACCCCTTGGTTTGCTGGCGTCTCTCAGGGCCCCAGCCTGGCTGGGTCTGCTTATAGGGCAGCCTTGGGGTGCCCTGGGAGACCACACTAATGGGCCAGGCCTGACCAGCAGAGAGCTCCAGCACAGCAGCCCCTATGACTACACCCCAGCCCATGCAGTCACTCTTTATAGCATAGCCTCCTAAGGACCATGGCAACTTCCCACATCATTTTGTTTGTGGGTGTTTGTGCAGGCAGGTTTTGCTTTTCTTGCTCTGCCAGTGCGTAGGAGTGCAGTCACTCACCCCCTGCCCAGCCAACCACTGTTGCACACAGAGCCAGCCAGCCCTGCCCGCACAAGGACCCTGCCCTTTTGCTAACACTGTCCGGAGAGCAGCAGATTCTTTCTCACCCTGAGTGACTACCCCTGTTTGTGAGAAGTAGAAAGCAGACAAGGCACACAGGTGTGTGCTCACCAGTGTACTGGTCTTGAGCGAACACCACCTCCAATGTGACCCAGCTGCCAGCAGGGATCTCCACCCACCTCCCAGCTGCGTTGCCTCTGCTATAGCAGTGAATGCCCACAGGGAGGAAGGTACCTCAGCACCGGGTAGTACTCTGCCACAGCTGCTGCTAGCACTGCTATTGGCATGTGCAAATGAAAACAAATCCTGCTCTCACCATGCTTTGAAAAACTTTGATTGACACCACCCATGGGACTGTAGTGACCAGTAGTCTGGGAACATCTCAGCACCTGCAATGTAAAGATTCCTCACCTTGAGGACGCAGATAACTAGGTTGGGGTACAAGTCCTCCAGAGTTAGAACATGCAGTCCAGGTACTGGGAGCCTAACCTTAATCCCCTAAAATCTTCCACAAATGAGTCTGTTGGTTCCATCCACCTTCAACCAAAATTAAACCCTCAAGGTCACCAAATAGTATTAAAAAAAAAAATCCAAGGGTAGCAACCTCAAACATTAAAGCTAGATAAGCCCACAAAGATGAGAAAGAAAAATGCAAGAACCCTGACAACTTAAAAAGCCATAGTGCCTTCTTTCTTCCAGATGTTCACACTACCTCTCCAACAAAGGTTGTGTACCTGCCTGGAATGGCTGAAATGACAGAAATAGAATTTATTTTTACTTTCTTTTTTTTTGAGAGAGAGTCTTGCTCTGTTGCCCAGGCTGGAGTACAGTGGTGTGATCTTGGCTCACTGCAACCTCTGCCTTTTGGGTTCAAGTGATTGCCCTGCCTCAGCCTCCAGAATAGTTGGACTACAGGCATGTGCCACCACGCCCAGCTAATTTTTGTATTTTTAGTAGAAATGAGGTTTCTCCATGTTGGCCTGACTAGTCTTGAATTGACCTCAGTGATCTGCCCATCCCACCTTCCCCAAGTGTTGGAATTACAGGCATTAGCCACTACACAGGGCCTAGAAATACAATTTAGAATGTGTACAGGAACAAAGATAATTAAACTATAGTAGTGCATTGAAACCCAATCCAAGGAATCTAAAAATTGTGATAAAACAATGCAGGAGCTGATAGACAAAATAGATAGCATAGAGAAGAACATCACCAACCTGCTAAAGCTGAAAAACCCACTCCCACTTCAGCCTGCCAAGAAGCTGGGACTACAGGTAGTGCCATCATGCTCAACTTATTTTTATATTTTATTTTTTGTTTTTTTTGAAATGGAGTCTTGCTCTGTCACCCAGGCTGGAGTGCAGTGGCGTAATCTCGGCTCACTGTAAGCTCCACCTCCTGGGTTCACGCCATTCTCCTGCCTTAACCTCCCAAGAAGCTGGGACTACAGGTGCCCGCCACCGTGCCTGGCTAATTTTTGCTTTGTATTTTTAATAAGGGTTTCACCTTGTTAGCCAGGATGGTCTCAATCTCCTGACTTCATGATCCACCCTCCTCAGCCTCCCAAAGTGCTGGGATTACAGGCATGCCACTGCACCCCATCTCTGTATATTTTTTAATGAAGTGTCTGTTCAAAGCATTTGCCCATTTTTAAATTTGAATGTGTGCTTTTTTGTTGTTGAGAATTTTTTTTTGTTTTTTTTGTTTTTTGCCTTTTGCCTTTTGTCTGCTTGCTAGGGAAGAATTTTAAAAACTGGTGGTGTATTTTGGATAAAAGTCCTTCACCAGAAGGGCGTTTTGCAAATAATTTTTCTCCTAGTCTATGACTTGGCTTTTAACATTATCTTTTGCAGAACAGAATTTTTAATTTTAATGTAGTCTGGCCTATCAGTTCTCTTTTTCATGGATCATGCTTTTAATGTCATAAATAAAAGTCATTTCCAAACTTAAGATTGTCTAGATTTTTTCCTATGGTTATTTTCTGGGTGTTTTATAGCTTTATGTTTTACGATTACATATGTGATTAGTTTGAGATCATTTTTGTGAAGGATGTAATGTCTGTATCTAGATTCTTTTTTTTCCATTTGGATATCCAATTGTTCAAGCACCATTTGCTCAAAAGACCATCTTTTCTTTTTACTATTACCTTTGCCTTTGTGTCAAAGATAAGTTGATATATTTTTCTTTTCTTTTTCCTTCCTTTCATTCTTTTTTTTTTTTTTGTAGAGACAGGGTCTCACAATGATGCCCAGGCTAGTCTCAAACTCCTGGCCTAAGATATCTTGTGTTGGTCTCCAAAACTGCTGAGATTATAGGCATGAGCCACTAATGGCTCTGTTTTCTTTTATTGATTTATTAATTAGTCTATATTTTAATCTGTACTACAGTGTCTTGACTACTGTAGCTTTATAGTATCATTTAAGGTCTGGTAGTACCCTTCTTCACACTTCATTAGTTAACATACATTTCAGTTCTGGAATTCTTATTGTTTTTTATTTTACTGATGTTTTCTTTTTTCATTTTGCTTAGTTTTATTTTTGTTTTTCAGACTGAGTCTTGCTCTGTCCCCAGGCTGGAGTGCAGTGGCATGATATTAGCTCACTGCAACCTCCACCTCCCGGATTCAAGTGATTCCCCTGCCTCAGTCTCCCAAGTAGCTTACAGGCATGCACTATCATGCCTGGCTCATTTTTTGTATTTTAGTAGAGACAGGGATTAACCATGTTGGCCAAGATAGTTTACTGATTTCAGCTTAATGAGACACTATACTTCTTGTGGTTTTTATTCATGATTTCCCATAATTCTTTGAGACCAATATAGTTGAGTTGATTTAAAATCTCTGTCCAGTAAGCCTAATGTGTCATTCCTCAGAGACAGTTTTTGTTCATTTTTCTTTTTTATTCTTTTTTTTTTCTGCTTTGTAGCCCATGAAAATTTTTAATTTTCCTTTTATTCTGTGAATAAACCACGTATTTTTGCTTCTTAGCTTGGCTTTACATTTTTGTTGAAAACTAGACATTTTGACATTGTAATCTGATATCTCTGTAATCCAGATTCTTTTGTCTCATTACAGTTGACTTTGTTGTTTGTTGTGGGTTATAACTGTTTAGTAACTTTTTAATACTCTTTTTTATAAGATTGCATTTCTATTGTTTTATGTGATTCCTGAATCTTTTTAAAAAAACGTTGTGCTTATATGGTGGCTTGACATAATTTTTTCTAATACCTGGAATCCACAACAATCAAATGACAGAAAAGAAAAAAAGTCTCCCAGTTTTGTAAACTGGCTATTTTGGGCGGTGTTTCAAAACTCAGAAAGTCATTTATAGCTCTGCTTTAGCCTTGCCTTCCTGCTTCAGCTCAGTCTGAATATCAACCAGAGGTGAGCTTATGATTTCCTCATGTATTGTCTGAGTGTTTATTCTGCACTTTGCATGGATATGGGTTCTTTTTTATTTATAGGACCTCTCCAAAGCTTTTATTCCCAAAGGTAACTCTCCCAGATTGGTGTCTTCATGCTTTTCATCAATTTATTATTTGCTGTAACTTTACTTTTTTGTTCCTGGTAGCATTGCCTATTCATTTGACTTTCCATGTCATTGTAGGAATGAATGCCCCTGCTTTTCTATCTTTCCACGCTGAGAAATCCAAGTTATGTGAAGCAAAAGGAAATGCCTTATAAGTTGTGCAGAGAATCCTCAGACAAATTAAAATGGGTAAAATACACAGAATTTCCTGGAAACAAGGTCTTCTCTGTGTCTCTGGAACCAAGTATTTGTATGGGAACTTGGGATGCAATTTTCATGACATCTATGCTAAGAAGGGAGTTGATCAAAGGTAAGTTAAAATGCCACAATTCTCTTTACTATGTTTAAGTTCCTTTTCCTCCATTTGACATTCACAGTATTGATGTCAACTATTTTTCAGAATTCTGACAATATATTGACACTTTTTTTGCCTTTTCTTTTGTTTCTGCTTCTTTTGTTTTGTGTTTGGTGTTTCTGTAGAGGGACAGGGTTTTGAAAAATCTCTGCAGAGCCATTTTTGCTGATTTCACTTACAAGGTAAAACTTCCTATAGGACCTATTAATTGAAGTATTGTGGGATAAAAAATATTGTTATAATTAAGAGTCATAGTCTTCAAAAGAGATTACTAGTGGAAGATTCATGGGAGACAAGGCTGCATTATATCATATGATTTTTGCATTATATAGGCTGGTACTACTGAAATATGGTAGCACAGTAGCTTCATGTCAGTTGAATCTACTCATAAAGGTGAGTGGAAGGATTGACTAAGCCCTGGATTTGGAAACTGCAGTGAAATATGATTCCATGACTGCACTCTAGAGTGGGTAATAGAGTAAGGCCTTGTTTCTGAAAAAAGTTAAATTAGCAAATAAATAAAATTGAGATGGGAACACAAATAACCTAACAAAATTAAAAACATAATAAAGCTTTAGTAATAAAAAAGTGTTATTTTTATGCAGTAATATATTTATATATTAGGGCATAGAACTATTTTCATGCAAATATAAAAACATAATACATAATAAGGTTGGCAATACTAACAGAGAAAAGAAGCGGTATTCAACAAACAATGGTAAGACAGTGACTTTTGTATACAAAGAAGTGGTAAATCTAAATAAGTTTTTACTTTATAGAAACAATTCAGGATATATTACATAACTAAGTGACCAAAAACAATCAAATTTGGTATTTCAAGAAGTCAAAATTTAGGGTCCTGGGAAAATTTTGGATTTTAAACAAGATACAAAAGAAAACACTAAGTATAATTGGAAAGTAATTAATTCAATTGCATGAAATTGGAAGACACAGCTGGATGCAATGTCTCACCCCTGTAATCCCAGCACTTTGGGAGGCTGAGGCAGGTGGATCACCTGAGGTCAGGAGTTTGAGATCAGCCTGGCCAACATAGTGAAACCCTGTCTCTGCTAAAAATGCAAAAATTAGCCAGGCATGGTGGCAGGCACCTGTAATCCCAGCGACTTGGGAGGCTGAGGCAGGAGAATTTGCTTGACCCTGGGAGCCAGAGGTTACAGTGGGCCGAGATGGCACCATTGCACTCCAGCCTGGGCAATAGAGCAAGACTCCATCTCAAAAAAATAAAAATAAAAAGAAAGAAATTTGAAGACACACAAGCACCTACCAGTAACTTTCAAAAGTTTGACCCCTTATCCATGGTAAGATAAATTTTGAATATATTATAATCCATTAGTTATCTTCATAAATATGAAATCAAACCATAACTTATTCATGACATACTCTGACATGTTTTATTATATTTAAACATTTGTAATTACAACACACTAGATTAGTAGTTCTGAACTTTGCTCTACAATGAAATTAAAAAATATATAACTAGACTGAAGTGTCACTCAGAAAAATGAACTTAAAATTTCTGGAAGTTAGATCTGCACAGTGAATTTTTATTTGAACTTAATTTTATTTATTATTATTATTAATTTTTGAGACAGGGTCTTGTCCTGTGACCCAAACTGGAATGTAGTGGTGTGATCATGGCTCACTGTAGCCTTGACCTTCCAGGCCCAAGGGATCCTCCCACCTCAGCATCCTGAGTAGCTGAGGCTACAGGAGAAAAATACCACATGTGGCTAATTGTTTAAATTTTTGTAGAGATGGGGTCTCACTATGTTGCTCAGGCTGGTCTTGAATTCCAGGACTCAAACAGTTCTTCCACCTTGGGCTCTCAAAGTGCTGGGATTATAGGAGTTAGCCATCATGCCCAACTGACAGTGTATTTTTAGTTACCTAGTGATTGTGATTTCATGTTAGACCTGGGAAGGTCCTGAGAAAAACTGGAGGACTTTGCCAAATGGGAGAATGGTACTTTTAAAATTTATAACAAGAAAAGATTAATATTCAGGCCGGGCATGGTGGCAGCACTTTGGGAGGCCACGGTGGGTGGATCATGAGGTCAGGAGATCGAGACCATCCTGGCTAACACGGTGAAACCCCGTCTCTACTAAAAATAAAAAAAAGTTAGGCGTGGCAGTGTGGGCCTGTTGTCCTAGCTACTTGGGAGGCTCAGGCAGGAGAATGGCGTGAACCCGGGAGGCGGAGCTTGCAGTGAGCCGAGATCAACGCCACTGCACTCCAGCCTGGGCGACTGAGTGAGACTCTGTCTCAAAAAAAAAAAAAAAAGATTAATATTCATAATGTGTAAAATATGTCTACAAAAAAAAAGTAAGGAAGAGCAAGTAAAAAAAAAAAAAAAAAAAGCAACAGGTTTCTCCAAGGAAATTTTCAGAGAAGAAAAATTGTATAGCTAATATACCATAAAGAAAAATTATAAAATTAAAACAGTGTTACCTTTTCACAGTTCCTGGGTTGACAGACATAAATAGTATCAAGAGTTGGCTAAGGAGTAGGGAATAGAGTCTTGGTTGAGGGAATGAGTCTTGGTATACTGAGCATAATATGGTGTAAAATAATATAAAAACCATTTGTAAATGGTTTTTACTAATGTAAACCCATTAGTTTTATGGCTTAATGAAACAGGACAAATTTTTTTATAAAACTGATATATACATATTTATGTATATATATTTTTAATAAACATAGACATAGACACTGCCAGCTTTGAAAGTTGAAAAAGTTTAATTTGTCTTATCTCAATTCCTTTCTCAGAAAACAAACCATCTGGCCTCCCAGTTTTCAGACGCATAGTTTGTGAAGATTTTTCTCCCACTCTGCGTGTTGTCTGTTTTCTCTGTTGATTATTTCTTTTACATTGCAGAAAAGCTTTTTAGTGTAATTAGGTTCCATCTGTTTATTTATTTTTTTTAAAATTATTTGTATTGCATTTGCTTTTAGACTCTTGATCATGAACTGTTTGGCTAAGCCAATGTCTAGAAGGGTTTTTCCAATGTTATCTTCTAGAATTTTTATGGTTTTATGTTTTAGATTTAAGACTTTGATTCATCTTGAGATGATTTTTGTAGAAGGTGAGAGATGAGGATCCAGTTTCATTCTTCCACATGTAGCTTACCAGTTATCCCAGCACCATTAGTTTAATACGGCATCTTTTTTCCTCCTGTGTTTTTGTTTTCTTTGTGGTAGATCGATTGGCTGAAAATATTTGGCTTTGTTTCTGGGTTCTCTATTTGTTCCATTGGTCTTTGTGCCTGTATTTATACCAATACCGAGACAGCCAGGGGGTAGGGAGTCCCTGCAGAAACTCCAAACAGCCTCCCCAGTGAAGTGGAGGCTCGGGGAGCTCACCACGTTCACAGCCAGGAGGAACCTGGCTCCTCCTCTTCTAGCAGGGAAATCTGGCCTTCTGAAAGATCCCTGTTTCCCTTTATTTTCCCCTTTCACCCAAGAAAACCCGGCGTTACTCACCCTTTAAACCATCTGTGAACCTAAATTTCGGTGGCTGTGGAACGGACAGGAACCCAGTATTTAGCTGAACCAATGAAAAGTCCTGCAACAATACCATAGCTGTTTTGCCTTGTAGTATAGTTTGAAGTTGGGTACTGTGGCACCTCCAGATTTGTTCCTTTTGCTTAGTGTTGCTTTAGCTATGAGGGCTCTTTTTTGTTTCCATATGAATTTTAGGATTGTTTTTTCTAGTTCTGTGAGGAAAGATAGTGGTATTTTGATGGGAATTGCATCAAATTTGTACATTGCTTTGATACTATACTCATTTTCACAATATTGATTCTACCCATCCATGAGCATGGGATATGTTTCCATTTGTTTGTGTCATCTGTGATTTCTTTCAGCAGTGTTTTGTAGTTTTCCTTGTAGAGATCTTTCACCTACTTGGTTAGGTATATTTCTAAGTATTTTAACTTATTTTTTGGCAGCTGTCATAAAAGTGATTGAGTTCTTGATTTGAATGTCAGCTTGGTAATTTTTGGTGTGTGCATTGTGTGCATTGATTTTGTATCATGAAACTTTACTGAATCCATTTATTGGATCTAGGAGCTTTTTGGATGAGTCTTTAGGGTTTTCTAGGTATACAATCATATCATCACTGAACAGTGACAGTTTGACTTTCTATATACTGATTTGGATGCCCTTTGTTTCTTTCTGTTGTTTGATTGGCTAGTACCTATTCACTATACTACAATGGTTTGAAATGCTGTAGACAGCAACTACTAAACACCAAATTACAGTATTTTAACTTGTTAAACGCTAGAGAGAACTGCAATAGACATTCTGCATTGTAAATATTCTATTAACTAATCTTTGTGCTGCTAAGTTTCAGAGTTTTGACTTATGGGTCTGAAAAAGGCAGCTACTTCTCTTAAATCTTGAATGGTGAAACCAGTCAAAGCCTCATCTTCAGACCCAGGAGAAGGTGACAATCAAAATGAACTGTTTTTGTGAAACACAGGGCCAGAAATTAAAACTATTCAATCCATATAGGCTCAGGGACTATTGTGGAAGATGGATGATTCTGGTTATTTATCTGAAAATTAGTTGAGAGATTTTCTATAAATTAAACATTAATATCAAAAGCACACTGATGTAAGGCCAGGACCTGGTTCTCTGTGTCAGAATAACAGGGTTTTCTTGGAGGATTAATCTTCTCTTTAATAAAAAATTGTAAATGGTTCTGGTACATTGTGTCTTTGTTCTATTGTTTCAAAGAACATCTTTATTTGTGCTTTCATTTAGTTATTTACGCAGTAGTCATTCAGGGTTCAGTTTCCACATAATTATGTGCTTTTGAGTGAGTTTCTTAATTCTGAGTTCTAATTTGATTGCACTGTGATCTGACAGACTATTTGATATGATTTCCACTCTTTTGCATTTGCTGAGGAGTGTTTTACTTACAATTATGTGGTCAGTTTTAGAATAAGTATGATGTGGTGCTGAGGAGAATGTAATTCTATTGACTTGGGGTGGAGAGTTCTGTAGATGTCTGTTAGGTCTGCTTGGTCCAGAGTGAGTTCAAGTCCTTGTTAATTTTAACAAGGATATCCTTGTTAATTTTCTGTCTCATTGATATGTCTAATATTGACAGTGGGGTGTTAAAGTCTCCCACTATTATTGTGTGGGAGACTTAAGTCTCTTTGTAGGTCTTACGAACTTGCTTTTGAATCTGGGTGTTCCTATATCGGGTGCATAAATATTTAGAATACTTAGCTCTTCTTGTAGCATTGATCGCTTTACCATGATGTAATGCCCTCCTTTGTCTTTTTTGATGTTTGTTGGCTTAAAGTCTGTTTTATCAGAGACTAGGATTGGAACCCCTGGTTTTTTTTTTTTTTTTTGCTTACCATTTGTTTAGTAAATATTCCTCCATCCCTTCATTTTAGTGCTATGTGTGTCTCTGCACGTGAGATTGGTCTCCTGAATATAGCACACTGGTGGGTCTTGAATCTTTATCCAGTTTGCCAGTCTGTGTATTTTAATTGGGGCATTTAGCCCATTTACATTCAAGGTTAATATTGTTATGTGTGAATTTGATGCTGTCATTATGATGCCAGCTGGCTATTTTGCCTGTTTGCCTGTTAGTTGATGCAGTTTCTTCATAGTGTCAATGGTCTTTACAATTTGGTATGACTTTGTAGTGGCTGGTACCGATTGTTCCTTTCCATGTTTAGTGTTTCCTTCAGGAGCTCTTTTAAGGCAGGCCAGGTGGTGACAAAAATCTCTCAGCATTTGCTTGTCTGTAAAGGATTTTATTTCTCCTTCACTTATGAAGTTTAGTTTAGCTGGATATGAAATTCTGAGCTGAAAATTCTTTTCTTCAGGAATGTTCAATATTGACCCCTACTGTCTTTTGGCTTGTAGGGTTTTTGCCAAGAGATCTGCCGTTAGCCTGATAGGCTTCTCTTTGTGAGTAACCCGACCTTTCTCTCTAACTGCCCTTAATATTTTTTGCTTCATTTCAACCTTGGTAAATCCGACAATTATGTGTCTTGGGATTGCTCTTCTCAAGGAATGTCTTTGTGATGTTCTCTCTATTTCCTGAAGTTGAATGTTGGCCTGCCTTGCTAGGTGGGGGAAGTTCTCCTGGATCATATTATGAAGAGTGTTTCCCAGCTTGGTTCCATTCGCCACGTCACTTTCAGGTACAACAATCAAATGTAGGTTTGGTCTTTTCACATAGTCCCATATTTCTCGGAGGCTTTGTGCATTCCTTTTCACTCTTTTTTCTCTAATCTTGTCCTCTCACTTTATTTCATTAAGTTGATCTACAATTTCTGATATCCATTCTTCTGCTAGATCAGTTCAGCTATTGATATTTGTGTATGCTTCATGAAGTTCTCGTGCTATGTTTTTCAGCTCCATCAGGTCATTTGTGTTCTCTAAACTGGTTATTCTAAAGCTAACAGAAGACAAGAAATAACTAAGATCAGAGCAGAACTGAAGGAGATAGAGACATGAAAAACCCTTCAAAAAAATCAGTGAATCCAGGAGCTTTTTTTTTTTTTTTAAAGATCAACAAATTAGATAGACCACTGGCCAGCCTAATAAAATAAAGGGAGAAGAATCAAATAGATGCAATAAAAAATGATAAAGGGGATACCACCATCAATCCCACAGAAATACAAACTACCATCAGAGAATACCGTAAACACCTCTATGCAAATAAACTAGAAAATCTAGAAGAAATAGATAAATTCCTAGACACATATGCCCCCCCAAGATTATGTCAGGAAGAAGTCGAATCTCTGACTGGACCAAAAACAAGTTCTGAAATTGAAGCAGTATTTAATAGTCTACCAACTAAAGAAACTCCAGGTCCAGACAAATTCACAGACGAATTCTACCAGAGGTACAAAGAGCTGGTACCGTTCCTTTTTTTTTTTTTTTTTGATTTGAGACAGTCTCACTCTGTCACCAGGCTAGAGTACAGTGGTGTGATCTTAGCTCACTGCAACCTCCACCTAAGCGATTCTCCTGCCTCAGCCTCTGGAGTAGCTGGGAATACAGGTGAATGCCATCATGCCCAGCTAATTTTTTTTTTTTTTTTTTAGTAGAGGTGGGGTTTCACCATGTTGACCAGGATGGTCTCGATCTCCTGACCTGGTGATCCGCTCACCTCTGCCTCCCAAACTGCTGCGATTACAAGTATGAGCCACTGGGTCCGGCCAGTACCATTCTTTTACAAACTGTTTCCGACAATAGAAAAAGAGGGAATTCTCTCTAACTCATTTTATGAGGCCAGCATTATCCTGATACCAAAACCTGGCAGAGACACAACAAAAAAAGAAAATTGCAGGCCAATATCGCTGATGAACATTGATGCGAAAATCCTCAGTAAAGTATTGGCAAACCAAATCCAGCAGCACATTAGAAAGCTTATCCACCAGAATCAAGTCAGCTTCATCCCTGAAATGCAAGGCTGGTTCAACATGTCCAAATCAATAAATGTAATTCATCACATAAACAGAACCAATGACAAAATCCACATGATTATCTCAATAGATGTAGAAAAGGCCTTTGACAAAATTCAATAGCCCTTCATGCTAAAAACACTCAATAAACTAGGGACTGATGGAACGTATCTCAAAATAATTAGAGTTATTTATGACAAACCCATAGCCAGTATCATAATGAATGGGGAAAAACTGGAAGCATTCCCTTTGAAAACCAGCACAAGACAAAGATGCCCTCTCTCACCACTTCTATTCAGTATAGTAGTGGAACTCCTGGTCAGGGCAATCAGGCAAGAGAGAGAAATAAAGTGTATTCAGTTAGGAAAAGAGGAAGTCAAATTGTCTCTGTTTGCAGATGACATAATCTCAGCCCAAAATCTCCTTAAGCTGATAAGCAACTTCAGCAAAGTCTCAGGATACAAAGTCAAAGGACAAAAATCACAAGTATTCCCATACATCAATAACAGACAAAAAGAGAGCCAAATCACGAGTGAACTCCCAGTCACAATTGCTACAAAGAGAATAAAATACCTAGGAATCCAACTTACAAGGGATGTGAAGGACCTTTTTAAGGAGAACTACAAACCACTGCTCAAAGAAATAAGAGAGGACACAAACAAATGGAAAAACATTCCATACTCATGAATAGAAAGAATCAATAGTATTCCCATCAAGCTACCATTGACTTTCTTCACAGAATTGGAAAAAAGCTAATCTAAATTGCATATGGAACCAAAAAAGAGCTTGCATAACCAAGACAATCCTAAGCAAAAAAACAAAGCTGGAGGCATCACACTACCTGACTTCAAATTATACTACAAGACTGCAGTAACCAAAACAGCATGGTACTGGTACCAAAACAGATATATAGACCAATGGAACAGAACAGAGGCCTCAGAAATAACACCACACATCTACAACCATCTGATTTTTGACAAACTGGAAAAAAACAAGCAATGGGGAAAGGAGTCTCTATTTAATAAATGATGCTGGGAAAACTGGCTAGCCATATGCAGAAAGCATATGGCTAGGATCCCCTCCTTACACCTCATACAAAAATTAACTCAAGATGGATTAAATACTTAAATGTAAGACCTAGAACCATAAAAGCCCTAGAGGAAAACCTAGGCAATACCATTCAGGATGTAGGCATGGGCAAATACTTCATGACTAAAACACCAAAATCAATGGCAACGAAAGCCAGAATTGACAAAGGGGATCTAACTAAACTAAAAAGCTTCTGTGCAGCAAAAGAAACTATTATCAGAATGAACAGGCAACCTACAGAATGGGAGAAAACTTTTGCAGTCTATCCATCTAACAAAGGGCTAATATCCAGAAACTACAAAGAAAAACAAATCTACAAGAAAAAAACAACCCCATCAAAAAGTGGGCAAAGGATATGAATGGACACTTCTCAAAAGAATACATTTATGCAGCCAACAAACGTGAAAAAAGGCTCATCAACACTGTTGATTAGAGAAATGCAAATCAAAACCACAATAAGATACCATCTCACGGCAGTCACTACGGTGATCATTAAAAAGTCAGGGAACAACAGATGCTGGAGAGGATGTAGAGAAGTAGGAATGCTTTTACACTGTTGGTGGGAGTGTAAATTAGTTCAACCATTGTGGAAGATGGTGTGGTGATTCCTCAAAGACTTATATCTAGAAATACCATTTGACCCAGCAATCCCATTACTGGGTACATATCCAAAGGATTGTAATTATTCTACTATAAAGTCGCATGAACACGTATGTTTATTGTGGCACTGTTCACAATAGCAGACTTAGAACCACCCGAAATATCCATCAATGATAGACTGGATAAGGAAAATATGGTACATATATAGCATGGAATACTATGCAGCCATAAAAAAGGATGAGTTCATGTTCTTTGCAGGGACATGAATGAAGCTGGAAACCATCATTCTCAGCAAACTAGCACAAGAACAGAAAACCAAAGACCACATGTTCCCACTCATAAGTGGGTGTTGAATAGTGAGAACACGTGGACACAGGGAGGGGAACATCAAACAACAGGGCCTATTTGTGGGTGGGAGGCTAAGGGAGGGATTGCATTAGGAGGAATACCTAATGTAGCTGATGGGTTGATGAGTGCAGCAAACCACCATGGCATGGGTATACCTATGTAACAAACCTGCATGTTGTGCACATGTACACCAGAACTGAAAGTATAATAATAAAAAAATTGTAAATGATTATTAAAGGCTTATGAAGTTTTTACCTTATAATCAATCTAGTTAAAAAGATAGCGTATCAGTCCATTCTAATTCCTGTTCACTATTTCCTTATATCAGTGGACTTGAGGGTTCCATTAAACCTCTTTTTCTTTATAAATTGCCCAGTCTCAGGTATGTCTTTATCAGCAGCATGAAAATGGACTAATACAAAAACCATCAGATCTTCTGATACTCATTATTATGAAAACAGTATGGGGAAAACCACATGATCCAATAACTTTTCACTGTGTCCCTCCCACAGCAGGTGGGGATTACAGGGATTACAATTTGAGATTACAGTGTGACACAGGGGATACAGCAAAATCATATCAAATAGATTTGTTTATAAGGGTTTATTAAAATAGTTTAGTAATACAACAGAAAAAGGTAAAATTTGGTTTTCTCTTTTGAAATTATTTTTTCTTTTCTTTTTCTTTAGAATCTCACTTTGGCTTTCAGGCTGTAGTGCACTGGTGTATTTACAGGTTACTGCAGCCTTAACCTGCCAGGTTTAGATGATACCTCCACGTCAGCCCCCTGAGTAGCTGCAACTACAGGTGTGATCCACCAACCCGGCTATTTTTTTCTGTTTTTTTGTAGAGATAGGGTTTTGCTATGTTGCCCATGCTGGTCTCAAACTCCTGGGCTCAAGTGATCTGCCTGTTTCAGTCTCCCAGAGTGCTGGGATTGTAGGCATGAGCCATTGTGCCTGGCCTGAACAGAATTTGTAATATTAATTAGAGATGGTCCTGTTATTATGTATCTTTTGTGGAAGTAAGGGGCTGGAGAGAGAAAGATTGTATTTCAGAAGAAAACTATAGTATTAATTTCACCTCTGATTCCCAGTTGGCCATGAGGCCACCATCATATGGAGCTACCCAAAATGTCCCTTCGTAGCACTGTGAAAGGCAAATATCTTGGGTCCCTTCAAGGTAGTAACTACTCAGGGCAAATCTGCTTTCCATTATATTCAAAGTCATCCTTCTGGTCACTGAGTTAGATGCATATCTAATTGCCTCTTTTGGAAAGGCTTATCAGAAACTCAAAAGAATACAACCATTTGTCTCTCACCTACCTGTAACATGGAAGCCCCCTCCCTGCTTGGAGTTGTCCCTGCCTTTCTGGATGGAACCAATGTACTTCTTACATATATTGACTGATGTCTTATTTCTCGCTGAAATGTATAAAACCAGGCTGCGCCCCAACAACCTTGGGCACATGTCATCAGGACCTCCTGAGGCTGTGTCATGGGTGTGCATCCTTAACTTTGGCAAATATACCTCCTTGAACTTGAAAAGTTTTAAAGTGTGTCTTATCTGAGTTCCTTTCTTAGGCAGCCCACTATTAGGCCTCCCAGGTAGTATCAAGGAACTAAAACATAACTGGATTACTCCATTTGGATAATGAAATGCCAGACCCCTCCCCCATCATGATTACATAACTGACCACCTGCTTCCTGTTAACCAAATCATCTTCCTTGCACCTCCATAATTTCTATTTTTCTGCATGTATTTGTATTTTTTCCCTGCTATGTAAAACTTTGACTTTAGTTGGTTGGTACGATGGATTTGAGACTGAGCTCCTATCTTGTTGGCTGCAGCACCTGATTAAAGCTTCTTGCCTATAAATATTTGTTGTTTTAGTAAATGGCTTCCTTTTCACTGAGCAGCAGGACCTAGACTGAACCCCTGGCATTTTGGTAACATTAATCCTTGATATGGTTTGGCTCTGTCCCTATCCAAATGTTGTCTTGAATTATATATAGTTCCCATAATCCCCACATGTTGTAGGAGTGGCCTGGTGGGACGTAATTGAATCATGGGGGCAGTTACCATGCTGCTGTTCTCATGATAGTGAGTGAGTTCTCATGAGATCTGATTAATTTATAGGGGACTTTTCCCCACTTGGAACTTCTCCTTACTGCTGCCGTGTAAAGAATGATGTGTTTGCTTTCCCTTCCACCATAATTGTAAGTTTCCTGAGGCCTCCCTAGCCATTTTGAAACGTGAGTCAGGAAAGCATCTTTTCTTTATAAATTACCCAGTCTCAGGTGTGTCTTTATTAGCAACATGAGAATGGACCAATACAATCCTCAGTGGAAAAGCTGTTTTAGATGTGGACAAAGAGGATTTTTACAGGAGTGTGCTAATGTTTTTCAAAATGTGCTTGGTGTTGGAGAAAACTATTGATACCTGAGCCCTAAAAATCAGTGCCTAGGAGTTGGGCCCAGAAATTTCCATCTGTTTTTAAAAACAGATGTTTCTCTGGAATTTGGTTTTTTTTTTTTTTTTTTTTTTGAGATGGAGTCTTGCTCTGTTGCCCAGGCTGGAGTACAGTGGCATGATCTCAATTCACTACAGCCTCTGCCTCCTGGGTTCAAGTGATTCTGCTGCCTTGGCCTCCCGAGTAACTTAAACTACAGGCACATACCACCATGGCTGGCTAATTTTTGTATTTTTAGTAGAGTCAGGGTTTCTCCATGTTGGCCAACATGGTTTCAAACTCCTGACCTCAGGTGATCCGCCTGCCTTGGCCTCCCACATAATTTTTAAATAAGTGGTATTGCATTGGTCCACATAAATGTGAAGGAAGCAAGTAGTGTCTGTAGAGCTTGTTCCTCAGCAAAGATACTTGGGAATACGAAGGTAAACTTTTCTTTTTGTATTTGCCTTTGTTTGTGTTTTAAACCTGTGAATTATTTTGAATATACACACAGAGAATTACCCCACATATACATCGTTCAGCTTCTAAAACTGTTACAACATAGCCAATCTTATTTCATGTATACCTTCCACCTATTTCATGATCATTCATGATCCTCCCTTACCCTCACAGTTTTTTGAAGCAAATTTCTGAAATATTTCCTATAAAAATATTTTTATTGTATATCTTTAAAAGACAGGAATCCTTTTTTAAGGGTGTAATTACATAATCATGTAAAAATGAACATTAACAAAAGCATTCAACTTCAACATATTAACAAGAATATGTATGTATATCATAATATATATCTTTGTATGTGTATATTATAATATATGTATATTTGTGTATCTGTATATACAGGCACATTAAGGGTTTATAATTTCAAAGTTACACTTTTTATAGTTATTTTTCTGAATCATGATTAAAATAAATCTTATTCATAATTGTTTAAAATGCCTTTTAAGCCTTTTCTAATTTATTGATTTTCCCCTCCACTTTTATCTCATACTTTTTATTTGATAAAAAAGTCATTTGTCCAGTAGAGTTTGGGTTGTGTTCATCTATTCCTGTAAAACACTCTCTACCATCATGGCTTTATATGTTTCTCTAAGCCCCTAAATGTATTGCAAATAAGTGGTTAAATCTAGAGGATTGATTGTGTACAAGACTGCTTTGGGGGAGTTAGGAAGCAGATTACTTTATAGGTCTTATTGTGCATATTCTTCATAGGGCATATTATCTAATTGTCTTCTAGTAGTCATTGATAATCATTGCTTTAGATTTATTTATGTATTAGGGATTACAAAATGGTGGTATTTTCCTATTGTCTATCCTTAATTAATTAGTTGGAGTACACTTGTTTTCTGTATTTGACATTTTTATTTTAGGCTGTAAAACAAAAACAAGCCAGCAAGCAAACAACAACAAGAAAACACCACCACAAACCCTTGAAATAGACTTGTCAGATGTAAATATTTCTTTTCTAGAGAAGCAGAAGGTAGGCCATCCTACTTTACTGCTGCTTGCTCTCCACGAGGTTTTGATTCTGCTTTGGATAGTTTTTTTTTTTGAGACAGGATCTTACTCTGTCAGACAAAGCAGAGTGCAGTGGCATAATCATGGTTTACTGCGGCCTTGACCTCCTAGGCTCAGGTGATTGTCCTCAGCCTCCCAAGTAGCTGAGACTTCAGGTGTCCACCACCACATCTGGCTAATTTTTGCAGTTTTTGGTAAAGATGGGATTTCACCAGGGTAATCTTTGGTCAGGGTGGTCTCTAACTCCTGGCCTCAAGTGATATGCCTGTTTCACCCTCTTAAAGTGCTGGATTACAGGTGTGACCCACCATACCCAGCCTGGATGATTTTTCTCATTCTCCGTTTGTTTCCTCTTTATCATGCATTTCTTCACTTTCTTCATCATAATCATCATCTTCTTCAACAGCTGCTCCAGTAAATATAAATTTTGGGATTATAAACCATTTTCACAGTGTACAGCAAATACAGCTTCAGAAGCATCATCCAGAACTGCATTCTCAGAACTTCAAGCAGGGCAGAAAAAAATTAAAGAAAGAGTTCTCAGAAGCTGTTTTATTCCCATCAGAAACTGTCCCACATTCCTTGTGTTTCTGCTTCTTAAAGGTTTTTATTCCTTTTTTCCCAGTCCATCTGGCCGCCTATAGAACCCATAATTTCTGGCCTATCAAAAGAAAAATGATCAGAGTCATCTGGTTTTGACCTCATACTATATGTCTTTGTCAACACTTCATTTGTGAAATATTCAGGGTTCAAAGTGAAATTCTAAGACAAAACTCATAGGTTGGCTAGCATCTGAGAACTTCACTTTAATATCTTTGAAGTGCTTCAAAATAGGTTCGTGATGTTCCCAAACCATATCATTAAGCAAGTCCAAAAGTTGGGAATTCCTTTGGGGTCTTTGTTTTCTTCATTCACTTTTTTCATCTTCAACCTTGGCCTTTCTTTCAGCTTTGAATTTCAGCTGAAATTCTGTTTTCTTTATCTGCTTTCAATTCACATATTTCTTCCATAGGTTCATGAATTGCATTAATAATATCAAATCACATATCAAATAGAGGTTGAGAGGGAGTAGCATACTTCCTTTCAGGATCATAAACTTCCTCATAGAATTTGGCCTCTGTGCACATTTAAGTTGCAGGTTTTTGAGAGTATTGACTCATCTTTTAACTACTCTAGGCAAGCTTTCAGTGTATCCTGTTGATCTTTCTACCAGACCATAAAGTCTTTCTCTAAAGCCTGTAAGAATCTGAGGATTTTCCATCATCTGAACAAATCTGCTTTGATTTTTGTCTCTTCACCAGTTTCTTTTCTTTTCTTTTTTCTTGAAAAGGGGTCTCACTCTGTTGCCTAGGCTGGAATGCAATGGCACAATCTCAGCTCACTGCAACCTCTGCCTCCTGGGTTATAGCAATTCTCTGCCTCAGCCCCCCGACTAGCTGGGACTACAGACATGCACCACCACACCTAATTTTTATATTTTTAGTAGAGACAGGGTTTCACCATGTTGGCCAGGCTAGTCTTGAATTTGTGATCCACCCTCCTTGTCCCAAAGAACTGGGATTACAGGCATGAAGCACCACAGCCAGCCCCAAATCTTGTCCAAGATGAGACTCTTCTTTGTTGTCAATGTCTGCCATGTAAGAACTCTGAATATCTGACATGAAATCCCTCATTTCTGTTTTAGTTATTTTGGTGGATGAAAATGGCATATTTGTGCATTCTCTGGAAATGTTATAACAAAGACACTCTGTGTAACTATTATTACATTTTAACTCACAAATTCTTTCTCAGAGTCTGGTCTGAGGGTCCCCAGACTGTTTCAAGGGGAATTTCAAAACTATTTCCAGGCTGAGTGCGGTGGCTCATGCCTGTAATCCCAGCACTTCGGGAGGCAGAGGTGGGCAGATCACAAGGAGATTGAGGCCATCTTGGCTAACACGGTGAAACCTTGTCTCTACTAAAACTACAAAAAAAATTGGCTGGGCGTGGTGGCGGGCACCTGTAGTTCCAGCTACTTGGGAGGCTGAGGCAGCAGAATGGAGTGAACCTGGGAAGTGGAGCTGGCAGTGAGCCGAGATCGCGCCACTGCACTCCAGCTTGGGCGACAAAGTGAGACTCCTCAAAACAACAACAACAAAAAACTATTTCCATATAACTATAAATACTGCCTTTTGCATTCTTATTTTTCCACAGGTGTACAGTGGAATTTTCTGGAGGCTACATGATGTGATAAGAAAACAGACTGAAAAAGGGAATACATCTATAAAGAGAAAATTGCTATCACTGTTTTTGGTTGGGAAAATTTGTATGAGCTAAACATGTTATTCTTTTCATAATCAGACATTCTTCTCATAAGTGTTGGTTCTGTACCATTCCTCAAAGGTGGTAATTTTTTTTTTTTTTTGAGACGGAGTCTGGCTCTGTCACCCAGGCTGGAGTGCAGTGGCCGGATCTCAGCTCACTGCAAGCTCCGCCGCCCAGGTTACGCCATTCTCCTGCCTCAGCCTCCCGAGTAGCTGGGACTACAGGCGCCGCCACCTCGCCCAGCTAGTTTTTTGTATTTTTTTAGTAGAGACGGGGTTTCACCGTGTTAGCCAGGATGGTCTCGATCTCCTGACCTCGTGATCCGCCCGTCTCGGCCTCCCAAAGTGCTGGGATTACAGGCTTGAGCCATCGCGCCCGGCCCAAAGGTGGTAATTTTTTGAAATATGTTATTGTAGATTCATGATTTTGGATACATTGAATGGTTAAGTGCATTTCTATAACGTGTTATTATGATACTCATTATTAGTCAGTACAAGCCTCTTCAAACTGGATCACAACATTTTTTGACACACCCTAGTAATGATGTATTTTGCATGTGAGAAATAAGATGCATTTGAGTGACCAGAGGGTATTCTGGGCTGAAATGGGTCCTTCCCCAAATTATAACTCCAAGTACCTCCAACTGTGCCTGCATTTGCAGAGAGGTAATTAAGGTAAAATGAAGTCATATGGGTGATCTCTAATTCAATACTAGTGTCCTTACAAGAGAGTCAGACATGGACACAGGGTGAAGATCAGGTGAAGACAGTGATATGGCTGCCATTACTAAAAGTCAACTAGAAAGGCCTTGGAATAAATCAAACCTGTCAATACTTTGACCTTGGACTTGGGGCTTCTGAAATTGTGAGAAAATGAATTTCTGTTGATTAAACCACTCAGTGTGGTATTTCCTCATGGCCGCCATAGCAGCCTAATACACTTAGTTCTATAAAACTTTTTGAGATTTTTTTAGATACGATGTCTTTAAATTTTGGTTCCATAAAGCTTTTTGAGACACTTTAGATAACATGCTTTTAAATTTTGGTATATGAATGAATGCTGTACTATTGAAGTGTCTCTGCTTTCTCAAAAACTACTATAATCTTTCTTTTGTAAATTCCTTCTTAGTAACGGAAAGAAAAATTCAATTTTTCTTTTCTTCATCTTCTTTTGGAAAAAGACATAAAGACATTGTACTGTCTCTTGCTTATGCAATTGTAGCTACTTTATTGAAACCATGATCTTTCTGAGCTGGTTACTTTCAAAGCTGAGACACATTAGCAACTCTGAACAACAGATACATTTTATCAGTAATAAAAGCTTATTTGCTTTGCAGCCAGTTATTTTGTATTCACAATATACTTTTGAAATATTATCTCATCATTGTCCTTGTATAAATTTTCCCTCTGTTGTGTCTGAGAAAATAAAAAGATGTAATATAGTTGACTTCATCTGTGGAGTCATTTATAATCTTTCTTGGACTGTAATACTCTTCTTATATGACAACTACAATTAGACCATCCTTTCCTTGTCTCTTAACAAAAGTTAACATTATGAATGAAAAGTAGTGTCAAAAGCTGTTTAAACTTTCATTATCTAAACTACCTCTGATCTTTTAGATTAGGAAACATCTTTTTTTCCTTTATATTCCTTAGCTGTTCTTTCTAAAGTGCTTTATATATTGGTAATTTTTGATAATAATGGGATTTTTGATTAGCATAGAAGTATTAACAGTGTTTACCTTTTTTGTGTTCTGACCATGCTGCTTACAGTTGAAAGGATGATATGAGATCCTATTCTTGACATATCATAGCATTAAATGAAGGCCTTTGGGAAATATTTGATTTACGGCTGTAATCCCAGTGCTTTGGGAAACCATGGCTGTTACACTGAACTGGAGAGTTCAAAGCCAAGTGAACTATGAAGGGGCTACTGCACTCCAGCCTGGGTGGCAAGAGCCAGGTACTCTCTCTAAAAACTTGAACTTTATCAGTATTTTGAAATTATGTTAATTATGTATGAAATTAGGCTAGTTCTTCACTGAAAGACATTGTAAGAATACTTTTCTTTCCACAAAATACATTGTCTTAACTTGATGAAATTTTCTCAAACAAGACTTACATTTATTTATTTATTTAAATATAGGATCTTGCTCTGTCATAAAAGCTGGAGTGTGGTGTCACAATCATAGCCCAACTGGGCTTTTGCCTCCCCACAGCTGGGACTACAGGCGTGTACCAACACACCCAGCTCTTTTCAGTTTTTTTTGTACAGATGTATCTCCCTGTTTTCCAGGCTTGTCTCCAACTCTCAGTTGAGCACAAGCTGATTTTATCTCAGCATTCCAAAGTGTTTTGGAATTACAGGGGTGAGCTGCCTCTCATTTATCATGTTTGAAACAAAATGTAACCACTTGAGAAAAAAAGGTCAAACCAATGGTTTGAAAAGAGAATTGCTATCCAGCCACTAATCTCATTATACCAACTATGTACCATTGGTTTTTCTTTTGTAAAGCATTTTATGACTTTTAGGTGTCTCAGGTAAGGACAAGATGATTTCTGTGAGTTTTAAAAATCGGTATGCTAGAAAACTGAAATATTTAGCCTCTACATTTAGAGGTTACTGGCTCTGGCCTGCAGGCTGCAGAGCAGTGGCTTGATCACAGCTGTCGGCCTGTATCTTCTGCTCTCAAGCGATACTCCAGCCTTGGCCTCCCAAAGGCCTGTATCTTCTGCCCTCAAGCGATACTCCAGCCTTGGTCTCCCAAAGCGCTCGGAGGTGAGCCACGGCGACAGGCATATTTAACTTTTTAGTAGCAACTTTCAAACACAGTCCGAGTCCCAAGTTTAATAGGAAGTTAGCACGCATAAAACCGTAATGAAAACACATACACGTTTTTGTAGTTCATCAGTACTAGCTGTTTAATCAAATGCATTTTAAAGGTTTTTTAAACTTTAAGAGGATAATTTTGTAAGAAAACAATCCCCAAACCAATTGTTAGTTTACACTTATTAAAGAATGTGCATAATTCATTATGAGAAAATTACACAAAACTGACCTTTCAAGGATGCCAAAAGATGAAACATTGCAATAGAGAACGTATACTAAACATTACAGACCTTGGTCAAAATACCTACGTTAACATAAAAAACTCAAATGGCTTAGTAATTGATTTAGGATAACCCTCCCCTCCTCTTGCCTGCACACTGGTAAATCCATTTACTTTTTTCTTTTAATTTTTAAATCGAACGCAGGAGCCAGTGGGGGATGCTGTCTGTATCTGTATCTCTGCATCTGCTTTCCTCCTCAACCCTAGGAATAAAGAAAACACATTTACTGCGTGCGGGGGGTCTAAGGACAAGCAAACAATGAGAGCTGTTGCCTTGGCTAGGACTGGCGCGGAGAGGCAATAGGTCTCGGGGAGGCCTGGGGCAGGGTGTGGGAGATTAGGAATCCGAGGTCCACCGGAGATGGCAGGGGGTGGCCTGGCCGGTGCGGGGCCGCTTGCCTGTACGCCACCGACTGAGGCGGTGGCGCGCGAGTAGTGGTGACGGCGGGCGGGAGCGCGGAAGAAAAGAACGTTGTGACGGAAACTCCGGCTGCCGGAGACCCCACTGCAGTGAGGTCACTGGACTCCCCAGTCTCGGGGCGTGACCGGCGGCGACCCGGGGCGCCGGGAGGCCCACCGGGCGGAGGGGGCCCAACTACCATCCCGCATATTCCTGGGTCTCTCTCCCGGGCGGTGACGTGACGTGCTGACGGCGGGCCTGTGCCGGGGAGCTGGGCCGCTTTTTGTCAGCTCCGAGCTCGGCCCCTCCTCCCTCCCTCCGCCCGCCCTACCAGCCGGAGCCCGGCCCAGTGCTCCAGAGAAAGGCCGGCCTGCAGCACCCGCCGCTGTCGCCGGCGGCCCGCAAGTCCGTCGGGTGAGTCCCGCGTGCCCCCGCGGCCGCGGGGCCTAGTGCGCGCGCAGTAACTTGCTCGTGGCCTGGTCGGCGTCCCGTAGGGCGCCCTCCCGCGCTAGGCCGGCCGGCGTGGCGCTCGGCGCCGAACAGGCCCCGAGGAGGCCGCAGTTAGGCCTGGGAATAATTCGGCGGCCCTGAGAGGATGCGGAGGTGCGCTCCGTAAGCGGGCAGGGGTGGGAAAAGGTCGCCTGTTTGTTCGGAGGGCGGTTGGTGGATCTGGGGTCGAACCACTGCAGACCCAGGGCGCGGCACGGGGGCGAGGCTTGGCGAGGAGGCGAAGGCTGCAGGCGTGAGGTGAAGGCCGGAGGCCTGCTGGGCCTATTTTCGCTATGTAAATGTCCGCGAAGGGGAGGAGGGACGGGGGACAAGATGGCGGATAGTAGGCGCCTGCTGCTGGGGAGTATTGAAAGTGTTGTCGGGAGGCGGAGCCGCCATTTTGAAGGCGGTATCTGGAAAAAAATTCCGTTATGATCCTTGAGCCGGGGATGGGGAAAAGGGCGGCGGCGGCGGCGGCCGCGGCCGCCCAGATTCCGGCGCGACGGCGTGTCTGCGCGACGGGGCGTGCTCGTTCCCTTGGCGGCCTTTGCCTTTGTCGCCATGCGCGCGCTTACATTCCAGACTCCTGCAGCAGCGCCACCTCTCGGCCTTCCCCTCACAGCCGGTCCATGGCTGGAGGCTGTGTCGGCTACGCTTTAGCTGACATGCCGCAGACGTCTGTTCGGGTGCCGGGGTCGCAGCGCTCACTGCTCTGTGTCTTTCCCAGAGTCTATAGCACCCTAGTGGGCAGGTGGCACTTAGGGTACCTGGGCTCACGAGAGCACATAAATTCCAGAAAATTTTATTTTCTCCTAATTAAAGTCATTATGTGGCTGTTCGGGGACCTTCCATGCGCTTATTTTGCAACCATCATTGCCTCCGAGGATCTGAAAAATATGAATGGGATTTATTATAAAAAAGTTATTAGGCACTCATTCGATAGACAATACAGTACAAATTATATAGCACGAGGGCAGAGGAATAAAATTTTAAGGCGACTTCTCATTTATGTGGAAAAACTTTTGATGAGCTGTATTTAAACGAGCTTTTTAGTCTGGATACTTTTTTTTGAGTAAGAGATGGAAAATAGGCAGAAGAGGTATTTTTCTCTTTGAAGGACAATACATTACTTTTAGGTTCATATACCCATGATGACATTGAGATTTTATTTGAAATTTCTTATACAGTTTCATCTTCAAAAGACTTGTTAGCATTTTGTACAACTTTGCTGGCAAATTGGAGCACAGTAGCGTGAGCGTTGGACAGTGCTAGGTACTAAGAAAGATTTAAAAGGCGCTTAATGCAGAACGTGACTGCAAAAAGTTTGCTGTGGGCATTTCACAGGAAGGCGAGGTTTCAGGTTGCAAAATTGGGAAAGGATTCCTGAAGTAGATAATGGGGTTTAGCTAGGGTTACTGAGGGATGAGTAGGATTTTCTTAGGTAGGGTGGGAGTAGGAGAGGTCATTACAAGAATGAAATGTCTGTAGAAAATAGGCAAATATTTACGGTTTGGCTGGAGTGTGTAATATAGATAGGAAAGGGATACAAATTTAGGCTGTAAAAGATAGATTCTGAAATGCGTTCGTGGCACACCTGAGTTTATGCTGAGCTCTGGCTGCAGCTGTTAGAACAGTTTCAAGGCTGAGAAGCATTGAGGGCTAGTAGTAAATTGGTGTTTCCGTTACCGGATAGATGATCAAGAATGTAGCTATTTTTTGGCCGGGTGCGGTGACTCATGCCTGTAATCCCAGCACTTTGGGAGGCCGAGGCGACGAGGTCAGGAGATCGAAACCATCCTGGCTAAGACGGTGAAACCCCCTCTCTACTAAAAATACAAAAAAAACTAGCCGGGCGAGGTGGCGGGCGCCTGTAGTCCCAGCTACTTGGGAGGCTGAGGCAGGAGAATGGCGTGAACGCGGGAGGCGGAGCTTGTAGTGAGCCTAGATCGCCCCACTGCACTCCAGCCTGGGCGACAGAGAGAGACTCTGTCTCAAAAAAAAAAAAAAAAAAAAAAAAAAAAAAAGCAGTTGTCAGAAATGCAGTAGCCTTCAGATGGCTGTATGCAAACTTTGCCCTTCTTGGTGAAGGTAATCCTCTGATGAAAATAGTCTTCAGGTGAGCAAGCTTTAAAATTGGCTGTTCACTTTATATGTGAGGGTCCTAAATGCAGTAGTTTCAGAGAACATGTACAGCACTTGTTTCCTAGACTTTTACAATTTATAAAAGGCAGGTTTTCAGTTTTCCCAGACTGCAGCATATCAGAGCTCTGATGATTCAAATAAGTCTGAAGGAAACTAGAGATTGATGGTTTACAAAAGTGTGGCAGTGTATTGCAGGAGGTAGTCAAAGGGAAAAAAAATTTTTTTTTTTTTTTTTTTTTTTGTTTGAGACAGAGACTGGCTCTGTCGCCCAGACTGGAGTGCAGTGGCGCGATCTCGGCTCACTGCAAGCTCTGCCTCCCAGATTCACACCATTCTCCTGCCTCAGCCTCCCCAGTAGGTGGAACCACAGGAGCCCGCCACCACACCCGGCTAATTTTTTTGTATATTTAGTAGAAACGGGGTTTCACCATATTAGCCAGGATGGTCTCAATCTGCTGACGTCGTGAGCCACCCATCTCGGCCTCCCGAAGTAGTGGGATTACAGGCGTGAGCCACCGCGCCCGGCCGTCAAAGCAAATTTTTAATGCAATCTAGTTGTTGACTTGCTAAGGGCCAACATAAACTGTAGAGGTAGTTGCTTTATATCTTGACAACTGAAGAGCTGTAAAGAAGATAGAACTGTATCTTGTACAGTACAGCAGTTGTAGATGTTCCAGTACATCAGCAATGGATGTGCAAAAAGAAGACAGGCAAGTGCATAGTTTTAAAGGATTTATAAGGAAATCGTTAAGTAAAAAGTACTTTTTTGCCTGATGGGATAGACCTTGACGATCTGTTAGCCTTTTTTTTTTTTTTTTTTTTTGAGACAGTCTCGTTCTGTCACCCGGCCTAGAGTGCATTGTTGCTATCTCAGCTCACTGCAACCTCTGCCTCCTGGGTTCAAGCGATTCTCCTGCCTCAGCCTTCGAAGTAGCTGGAACTACAGGTGTGTGCCACCATACCCAGCTAATTTTTAATTTTTGTAGTTTTAGTAGAAATGGGGTTTCACCATGTTGGCCTGGCTGGTCTCGACCTCCAGACCTCAGATGATCCACCTGCCTTGGCTTCCTAAAGTGGTAGGATTACAGGCGTGAACCACTGTGCCGGACTTCTGCTAGCCAATTATCTTGGATAAATGAGTTGTTAGTTTTTAATTTATGTGTATTTTTCAAATAGGTGCCCCTTAACTTTTTTTTTTTTAAAGCATACAGTGCTTATATATATATATATATAAAAAAAACTCTGATTCTGTTTTCATTTGTATTGTCACTAATTGCTATCCTTTGAATTGTTGCATTTATGCGTTCTGGCAATTGCAAACTTTTTTAGATTCTTAAGTTCTTCAATGCCAGCATATTATTTTGTTACTGAATTGAGAAAGATAGATGACCATATGATGCAAATGTTTGATCTCATTCATTTCATACTTTTGCTTTAGTTCTTCCTTCACTTTACTTTCTTTTGTTGGGAGAAGTGTTGCTTTCAAAGTTCATTTTCTCTGCTTACCCTTTCCTTACTCTCTGCCTGCCCCTTTCTATAAATACTCACAGATATGCTTATTTTACAAAAAGCTTATCTGTCTTCTCTTTAGTTTCACTAGTACTTTTATTTCTATTCTTCCCACCTCTAAATCTGGTATTTCTCAACATGTGAAACTGTTCCACAGCAGGTAATTGGTGTGTCACCTGAAAGTGTACTGCATTTCAGAAACTCTCTGTCCTTTCTTTGTCTGCTCTGGTCATTTTCCTAACCTAAATGTGGAATTTAACTTGAGATTAATTACTCGTTTTCTCCAAAATTCTTCTCTGGCATCCCTGTCTCTTATTCTCACTCATCAAATTTCTCATCTAGCATTTACAGTTACTTACGGAACACCTCCATCCTGACCTGTTATTAACAGTCCATATTCAATATTGCTGAAACCAAATTTATCTGGCACAGAGTAGGTGCCCAGTAATGTGCATTGAACCTCTTTTGCCCTAGAGTCCCTAAAATAATTCCTGCTTTTTGCTTTCTTCCTTTTCCAGACACTACCGTTTTACCAGGCTTTCTTTCATCCTTGTCACTTAGAGCAGTGTAGATTTCTTTAATTAACATTTAATCTATTGTATTCTAAATGTAGATTTATACTTTTGTTTTCATCCCTAACTTTTGAAGCCCTTAATTATAGTAGATAGTTTCTTATCTTGATTTGTTCCGCTAACAGAATGATCTGGCAGATAAACATTATTTCAAAAAAAAAATCATTTGAAATAATTTAATGCAGAGATTTATATGGAGTTGAATGGCCCCCCAATTGAAATTAAGGAGCCAAATAGTGTTCTTGAATTGTGTAAGTATTGAGTGTTCATTTTTTGAAGGCAGCAGATGAAAACAGGATTCTCAGGAACATGTTTCCACCATTGCTTTCACCATCTACCTTGACTGACAGCCCATTCTTGTTTTAAACATAGTATTTTAATAAATATGGCGCTCTTATTTAGCTGTAAAATGTAATAAAGGAGAGTAACTAGATTTTAACCAAATTTTGCTTAATTGAAAGAGGAATTTTAATCTAGGAGAGGCACAAAGGAATCTAGGAGAGACACAAAGGAATCTACGTCAATGACTTTAAAAAATTAACAGTTAATATATTAAACATGTAAATTATAAAATCTTTTGTCCTTAGTAAGCAAGTATAAATCTGTTGTAACAGATTGTAACAAATGTTACAGTCTTTCAAACTTGTTTCTTTTTTTTTTTTTTTATTTAAAGAAATGGAATTGTGCAGGTCATTTTAAAGAGTTGCCTTCAGTGCTTCTCAATCCTGCTTCTTTTTCCCCAGACTGGTTTCCTTGTATGTGTTATAACTTCAGGAAGTTATAGAGTATGTGTCATTTTGTGTATTTTTTATCACTCAACAGTGAGTTTTTGAGTTTCTTTCATGTTATCTGTGGATCTAATGTTTTAGTTAGCAAAAATTGGTCTAGGAACCCATGGGGATCTTTGGCACCTTTTCAGATGTCTGTGAGAGAAAAACAATTTTTTAAAAAATACCAAGAAGTAATTTACCTTTTTTACTCTTATTATCCCATTAATGTAGTGTACAGTAGAGTTTTCAAGAGTTTCACATGTTTCAGAAAGTTGAATGCAGAAGCAGATAGAGGAATCCGTCTGTTTTATTTTAAGCCAGGTATTAAAAAGATTAACATAAAAATGTCTAATTTGGAAAGTACTTTTAATAGTGTTATTTATCTTAATATTAATGGTTTATTAGTTTTAAGTGAACAAACATAAATAAACTTTTCCTAAAATTAGTAGGCATTACCTTTTAAAATGGTATATGTTGATAATAAAACCTGCTTAAACAAAAGCTCTTTTAGGACTCTCAAATTTTTTAATTGTGAAGGAGTCCTAAGGTGAAAAAGTTTGGGAAATCATTAATCTGAATTTATATTCTATTATAGTTTATAAATATGCTGTGGCCTGTTTATAAATTACTGGGAACCAATTAGGTTTTCAGTCTTTTCCAATTTTGAAACAATGTGGCTGTGAACATCTTTGTACATGATTAACTTCTCTTGGGTTTAAGTGGAATTGGTAATCTGAAGTGCATGTGCATTTGTCAGCTGTACTGGAATTGCCAAATTCTTTCCACATTGGTTGTATCTAGTTGATACTAAGTTTTCTGTCAGAGTGTTTCTCCATATCATTACCTTTTTTTTTTTTTTGAGAGGGAGTCTTATGCTGTTGCCCAGGCTGGCGTGCCGTGGTGCAATCGTGGCTCACTGCAACCTTTGCCTCCTGGATTCAAGCAATTCTTGTACATCAGCCTCCAGAATAGCTGGGACTACAGGCATGTGCCACCACACTTGGCTTATTTATTTATTTAGTAGAAGCAGGGTTTTGTCATGCAGGCCAGTCTGGTCTCAAATTCTTGACTTCCGGTCATCTGTCCGTCTTGGCCTCACAAAGTGCTGGGATTACAGGCGTGAGCCACCATACCTGGCACCAAAGGTTTGACAGTTTAATTTATTTCAGGGTTTTGGAGATGAAATAATATCCAGTTGTTTTAAGTGTGTGTGTGTGTGTGTGTTTTCTATGCTGGGGTATGGTGGAGTGGTCACAACTCATTGTAGCCTTGACCTCTTGTGTTCAAGCAAACCCTTTGCCTCAGCCTCCTGAATAGCTGGACCGAGGTGCACCCCACCACACTGGTTAACTTTTTGTTTTTTATTTTTCATAGACACAGAGTCTTGCCATGTTGTCCAGCCTGGTCTTGAACTCCTGGGCTGAAGCAATCTTCCTGCCTTGGCCTCCCAAACTGTTGGAACTACATGTGTGAGCCACCATGCCTGGCCTGGGGCTTCTTTTAACGTTCTTTTGGGTATATTTTGTTGAGTAGGATGCAGTTTTGAGGTAATCTTTTTAGTGTTTTCATATATAAGTTGTAATTTTTGTGTCTGCAATAATTTTCCTACTAAATAGGGCATAAAAATGCTGTCTTCTATTTGTTTTTTAAAACTGATTTAAAGTTTTGTGTTTTACAAAAATATATAGGGCATGAATCCTTCTGGACATGTTTTGTATTTTTTACTGGATTGCAATTTATCTTTTTTTGTATGGATTTATTTCATTTAGCTTTTCTCTCCATTGATATGTAATGCAATTTGTGTGGTATATCAGATTCCTTTAAGTATTTAGGCATTTTTAGTTTCCCTATTTTGTTTTCAGTGTTTTATTTGCTTCTCTGTTTGCTGTGTTTTAAAACTGACTTTATGATCAAATGTTAATATGTGTATTTTATTTAGAATTGTTTTAACTTTCTTTTCTTTTTTAAAAATTGAGACGGAGTCTTGCTCTGTCACTAGGCTGTAGTGGGTCTTCTCTGTTAGCAGGCTGGAGTGCACTGATGCATGATTAGGGCTTACCCTTGGACTTCGGGGCTCAAGTGATCCTCTTAACTTCAGCCTCCCAAGTAGTTGGAGCTACAGGTGCAAACCACCATGCATACCCAGCTAGTTTTTTATTTTTTATAGAAATGGGGACTCACTGTGTTGCCCAGGCAGGCTTTGAACTCCTAGGTTCCAGTAATCCTCCCATCTCTGCCTTCCAAAGTGCTAGGATTACAAGTGTGAGTGAGCCACCTTCCCCAGCTTTGTACCGTATTTCTGATAAGAAAGTCTATAGGCCATGACATTTTATATATTATATGATTAAGTGCTGGAGTAGGTTTTGAATTTGGCCATCTAAGTCCACTGTCCATATATACACAAAATATGTTTGTGTGTGTAAATTTATGGGGTACAACTACATACGTAGATTGCATGGTGTATACATGGATGCATTTGTTACATACATAGAGATGGTAGAGTAGCCATCTCCTAAGTAACATACATTATACCCATTAAGTTATTTCTCATTATCCAACTCCCTTCCACACCTTTACCCTTCTGAGTCTCTAGTGTCAAGTCCATGTGTAGACATTAGTTAGATCCCATTTATGAGATAATATGCCATTTGTCTTTCTGTACCTGTTGTATTTCACTTAAGATAATAGCCTTCAGTTCCACCCATGTTGCCGCAAAAGACATGATTTCTTTTTCTTTTTATAGCTGAGTAGTATTCTGTTGTGTGTATATACCACTATATACATAATGTTTTTTTGAGACAGAGTCCCACTGTGTTGCACAGTCTGGAGTCCTGTGGCATGATCATAGCTCACTGCAGCCTCAAATTCCTGGGTTCAAGTGATCCTCCCACTTCAGCCTCATGTGTAGCTTAGAGTACAAGTGCACACCATCATGTCCAGATAATTTTCATATATTTTTGTAGAGATGGGGTTTCACTATGTTGCTCAGGCTGGTCTTGAATTCCTGAACTTAAGTGATCCTCCCCCCTCAGCCTCCTTTGTAGCAGGGAGTATAGGACACTCATCATGACTGGCTAATTTTTTTTTTTTTTCTTTTTTGAGACGGAGTCTCACTCTCACCCAGGCTGGAGTACAGTGTCACAATCTCAGCTCATTGCATCCTCTACCTTTTAGGTTCAAGAGTTCTCATGCCTCAGCCTCCCAAGTAGCTGGGACTACAGGTGCACCTCACCATGCCCAGCTAATTTTTGTATTTTTGGTAGAGACCAGTTTTCACCATGTTGGCAAGGCTGGTCTTGAACTCTTGGCCTCAAATGACCAGGCCGTGTTAGCCTCCCAAAGTGCTGGAATTACAGGCATGAGCCACTGTGCCTGGCCGAAGGAAACAGCCAGAAGCAGGTTTGATTGGCCCTTGGTTCAATCAGAGGTTAATTGTCTTATGTTGAGTATAAATATGTTGTAATATATTTATTATATATTTTCTAATTTTGGAGACAGCTTCTTACCATATATTGGTGTGGTTCAGTTCAGGGGAAAAGATAAAACAGACTTTTGTCAAATAGTAAAATGCAGGCATCAGAACTTGCAAAGTAGATGTCTTTGACTTGAAAGATTATTCCAGAGATGATAATTTAGTATGCTTCATCATTAGCACTGTTGTTATCAAGATGACTCTATTAGTTAGAAGGATAAGGACTTTGAACAGCAGTGAATAGACAAGTGAGTGAGAGTAGCACTGAATTCAAAGAAACTTTATCAATACCCTGAGCCAATTTCCTTTGGATGTTGCTGTTCTTTCTATGTATGCATAAGAGTGGTGTATGATTTTTAAAAACTGTGTGAATAAATCTAAACGAACTCCAGTGTATCAATTTACTTGGCAGTGTTTTTCATTAGTGGTATATAAAGGCTCATCCTACAATTTTGAGCATGTAGACATAGTAAGATTCAGCAGTAATAATGATTTTTTTGCATTTTTTGTATAATTATGTTATCTGTGAATAGTGATGTTAGATTTCTTTTCCAGTGGTCTAGATTCTTTAAAAGAAGTGCTTCCAGTGTTTTATCCTTAAATACTGATGTTGGAATGTTTTCTTGGGAAGATATTCTTTAAGCTTCCTTCCATTCACAATTTGAGAGGTTTTTTTTTTTTTTAATAAAAAGGAGAAGTTGAATTTTTAAGATGTTTGGTTACATCTGTTGATTTTCCCCTTTAGTTTTTTAATGTGCTTAATTGCAGTAATAGCGTTTCTAACTTTAAACATTGTGAATCACCTGATGTTTAATATTTACATAGCCTTATTGTAGTCCTATCTTCGTATCTGCACAGTCTCATAGATGCTAATAGAATAGAAACAAAATTACGTTGCTGTAATTTTTTTTTTCACAGTTTGATAAGGTTGTGTTAAACTCAGGTAATGAGAGTTTCTCTCTTTCTGGACACAGGTTGCCTATTAAAAAGGGATTCGTTGTTTCTTTGAAGTTAGATAGAATTTCTTTGTATATTTACTTGTACTTGGAGTCTTTTTATGAATTTTTTTTTTTTTTTTTTTGGTGAGACAGAGTCTCACTCCGTCACCCAGGCTGCAGTCTATGGTGCAATCTTGGCTCGCTGCAACCTCCGCCTCTCAGATTCAAGTGATTCTCCTGCCTCAGCCTCCTGAGTAGCCAGGATTACAGGCATGCGCCACAATGCCCAGCTAATTTTGTATTTTTAGTAGACACGGGGTTTTTCCATGTTGGTCACGCTGGTCTTGACCTCCCAACCTCAGGTGATCTGTCAACCTTGGCCTCCTGAAATGATGGATTACAGGTGTGAGCCACTGTGCCTGGCCATTAATATTTTTTTGACATTGGATTTATTGAAAGTTTCTTTCATGGTGATAAGTCTTTGGCTTTTCTTGGGTATGATCTTGTTGCTTACACAGAATTTGTAATGTCCTATAAATATGTTTATAAATAGGATATAAATATTTATAGTTTTATCTTATGACTTACAAAACGTGTATAATTCTGTCAGTTTGCTTCTTTTTTTCTGATAAGCTTTTTACATTTTGCCGTTTTTCCTTGCCAGATAGGAATTCGATTATATTTTTTAATGAATTTTTTTGTTGATGCTTTCTGTCCGTATCTTTCGTTCCCTTTTGCTTGAATTTACTATGCCTTTTTTTTTTTTCAGTTTTGTGTGTATGCATATGTAGGAAGCTTAGCACATTTATATTTAATTTCACTTTTTACAGTATATGCAATTAAAGTTGCTCCCCTGTCCTCCCCTCTTTTGACTCAGCATTTCACTCAACAGCCCAGGCTGGAGTGGAGTAGTATGATGTCCGCTTACTGCAACCTGTGCTTCCCAGGTCCAAGGAGTTCTCGTGCCTGAGCCTCCCAAGTAGCTGCATGCCGTCACACCTGGCTAACTTTTTGTGTGTGTGTTTTTAATAGATACAAGATTTAACCATATTGGCCAGGACCATGTTGGGTAGGCTGGTCTCGAACACCTGACCTCAAGTGAACCTCCCATGTTAGTTTCCGAAAGTGCTGGGATTAGAGGCGTGAGCCACAGGACCTGGCCTCTATAGATATTTTTCTCATTACCCCTGAATTATTTAAGTTTTTCCCTGTATTTTCAAATGTATGTATTTATTGGGCTGTATTGTAAGGTGCCTGTGTTTAGGACTATTACATATTATGTCACTATTTTCGTTTTAACATTAAGACATGATGTATTTCAACGCTGATGATGATTCTGGTCTTAAATTTTGTTTAATTTCTGGCTTTTTTTGTTTTTTGTTAATGTGCCTTTTTAAAACAATATTTTTCTCCCTCTTATAAAAATCATATAATTTTTTAAAAACTAAAGAGTTTGCAGTGGTTTTAATTTTAATCTCCTATTAACAAGGGTATGCAAGGAGGATTTTTTTTTTTAAGAGATGGGATCTCACTACGTTGCCCAGGCTGGTCTTGAACTCTTGGGGTCAAGCAGTCCAACCACCTTGGCCTCCCAAAGTGCTGGTATTATAGACATGAGCCACCCTGGCTGGCCACAAGGAGTATTTTAAACATAACCCGTTGAGTGAGTTTAATCTCTTATTTAGGACATCTTTTTAAATCTCTTTCCATTGTATTTTATGTTGTCTGTTTGCCAGATTTCATCATGAGTTCCCATCTCCTTTCTGGCTTTTTAGTGTACTGAATGATTTCATCTCACCATCTTTTTAAACAACAGCTTATAAATAAATTGTTTCTACTTATGTCTTTTCAGTTACTTTGTTTTAATGTTAAACCCAATTACTTGATTTCAGGCAGTAGAAAGATAATCAGTGTGTTTATTTTGTATTTAAACTTCTATTTGAAGATAGGGTTTGGTGGCCAGGAAAAAAAGGGAAGTTTAAAATTTGCTTTATCATAAAAAGATTGGTTGAGTGGAGTGGCAGATAAGAAAAAAAAAAAAGATGAATTTTTAAGATAAATAGGGTGTATTAAATTAAAAATATTTGGGCTGGGCATGGTGGCTCATGCCTGTAATCCCAGCACTTTGGGAGGCTGAGATAGGTGGATCACCTGAAACCTGAGTTCGAAACCAGCGTGGCCAAACATGGTGAAACGCCATCTCTACTGAAAAAAAAAAAAAAAACAAAAAAATTAGCTGGTCTTGGTGGCAGGCTTATGTAATCCCAGCTACTCGGGAGGCTGAGGCAAGAGAATTGTTTGGAACCTGCGAAGCCAAGATTGCGCTGCACCAGTGCACTCCAGCCTGGGCAAAAAGAGTGAAACTCTGTCTCAAACAAACAAAACAAAAAAAATTGAGGAAAGCTAAATAGAACTTAAAATTGTTACAATAATATCAAAGAAATGTGTATAACACACCATATTTATGTTTTCTGAGTATGTAGATTACAGAAGAAAGTTGGACTATGGAAAATCAGGATAAATGTTTTATAATATGGTGCAAAATAGCTTGAGATTTTATTTTTATAGATGAAATAAAAATTATGAATTTGTTTCATCTTTCAAAAATTAGATTTAATTGTAATCCTGTGTACTAATTATTTGAACAGAATGAATTAAACAGTGGATTCAGTTTTGGATGACAGAACTGTGTGGCAGTACAGTAACGGTATTTTCATTGTTGTGCACTGCGTGATAATAAAGATAATATATTCAAGGGCTTTGTCAGTTTTCTAAGAGCTGTTGCAAATCTTGATATTCACATAATTCTCCTTTGGAAAAAAATTACTTCCGTGCTTACAGGTGTGTTTTTCTTTCTACAGTTATGATTTCTTTCTATAGTTATAAAGAGAGATCTATATTTAAGCCAATGGCCGTGACTGTGATTGAACTTTTTTTTTTTACTTTCACCAATTTTTTTATACATATAATTGTAGGATTTTACATTTTGCATCTTACAACATAATTGTATTTATTTTGTATTGTTGTCATGTTACTATATTTGTCATTCAGACTGATTAACAAAGACAATGTGTGTTCAGTAGGAAGCAGTTACAGTTTATAAAGGGAGGAGTGTTTGCATTTTTTAGTTGAGTAATCTCCAGTTTTTCTTATTCACCTATTTTGTTAAACTATTATTTTTAAACATACAATGTACACATTTAAAGGATGAGATTTTAAAATATATAAAAACAAAAGTTTTGATTTTTGTCTTTTTACATCCATTTCCTAAATGTGTGCAAATACTACTTTAGAGAATACTGATATGCTAAATATGTTCATTCTTAGAACTTTTGTTTTCCTCTTCAGCCATAAAACTCTTAAGATAATGAACATTCAGATAGCTTAAAGTAGACTAAATGAAGATATTATGAAACAACTGAAACTAGAGAATGGGGAATTAAAAGATTAAAAAATAAGTAGTTGAAATTTATATAAGGAATAAAATGGAATGAAGTCCCAGATTATGATACAGAGTAATGAGATAAACAGTAGACGTGGTGGTTTGACACCTTAGGTGAAAGATCTTCTTTTGCTACAATGTGTCCTTGAGCAGGCTTCTTAGCATTTTAAGCTTCAGTTTCCTTAACTGGAAAATAGGCTTGGGTCATAGCTACTACTTACGGTGAATTAAATGAGACAGTTTATACAAACGTTTATACAAACGGCTTAACAGATTTTTGCATCTAACAAATTATGACACCTTTTAAAAATGGATGAAGTTAGAATAAATTAAAACAAACATGGATACAAATTAAAAAGGCTAACATTCAACTTTTATTTCTGACTTTATTGAAGAAGGTTGTAGCAGGCTAACATCCAGTGCTTTGAAGTAAATGTAATGAAATAATCTAAGATCTTTCTCATAAATTCTTGTATTAAATCTAAGAGGACCTAAATTAAAGAGTAGATATGGAGTAGAAGAGTTAATATTTTAAATATACTATTTCTTTTCAAATTGATTAGTATAGACTGATGCAGTTCCAATCAAAATCTGATGGGGTTGCTTAAAAAATTTAAACATATGACAGATAAAAGTATAACAATAGATCACATAACAATATAAACACATATAACATTACATCAGTGAGATAAAACTTGATAGAAAGATGTATGAAATGCGCAAGCATTTTTCTTTCCAGAAAAAACACATTGGATATAAATTTTTTTTTTTTTTCAGTAAGGGGGTCAGAAGTTATCCCTTTTTTTTTTTTTGAGACAGGGTCTTAGTCATAGGCTGGAGTACAGCAACCAAGTCATAGCTTACTGAAAGCTCAAACTGCTAGGCTCAAGCAATCCTCTTTCCTCATCTTCATTGGTGGCTGGGACTACAGGGGCGTGCTACCACAACCAGCTAATTTTTTTTTTTTTAAGTAGAGAAAGAGTTTCACTGTGTTGCCCAAGTTGGTCTTGAACTCCTGGCCTCAAACTCCTGGCCTCAAGCAATCCTCTTGCCTTTGCTATTTCAAGTGTGAGCCACAATACGCAGCCACATTTTTTTTCTTTTTCCTTTTTTTGAGACAATCTATTTCTGTTGTCCAGGCTAGAGTACAGTGACAAGAATATGGCTCACTGCAGCCTCAACCTTCTGGGCTCAAGCAGTTCTCCCACCTCAGCCCTCCAGGTAACTGACCACAGGTACCCACTATCATGATTGGCTAATTTTTATATCTTTTGTAAAGATATAAAAGATTTAAAATATATAGATTTCACCATATTGTCCAGGCTGGTTTTAAATTCCTGGGTTCAAGCATCCACCTGCCTCAGCCTCCCAGAATGCTCGGATTACTGGGGTGAGCCATGGCACCCAAGCTGGCCAAAAAATTTAAGTCTGTGGTGCTTATTAGTTTTTGGGAAATAGTCACTGTCTCACATTACTTGTGAAAGCTAATAAATTTTTAAGAGCCTTTGTCAAGATTATTTTAGCAATATTGCTAGCTGTGATGGCTCACACTTACAATCCCAGCACTTTGGAGGCAGAGGCAGGCAGTTACCTTGAGTCCAGGAGTGGAAGACCAGCCTGGTCAATCTACTGAGACCCCCATGTCTACAAAAAAAAAAAAAAAGAAAAAAAAATTAGCCAGGCATGTTGGTAAGTGCCTGTAGTCTCAGCTTCTCTGGAGACTGAGATGGGAGGATCGGTTTCGCATGGGAGGTCGAGGCAGCAGTGAGTCATGATCACATCACTGCACTCCATCCTGGGCGACAGAGCAAGACCCTGTCTCAAAACAAAAACAAAAACAAAACAAAAAACCCCATATGTTTGTGTGCGTGTGCATATATATATATATGCACACACACACATATGCTTATACATACACACATGCATACGCATATGTTTCTAGAATGCTTTTCTACTTTACACTGGTTTATTTCTCCTTTTTTGGTTTACTAGCTGTTAGTTGTTTTCTCATCTTCATACCACTGTAGCTAGGTACTGAAGGCATGCACCACCACATCTGGCTAATTTTGGAGTTTTTTATAGAGATAGTGCCTTGCTCTGTCACCCAGGCTGGAGTGCAGTGGTGTGATTATAGCTCACTGTAGCCATGACCTCTCAGGCTCAAATGATCTTCCCCTGCCTCAGCCTCCCAAGTAGCTGGGACCACAGGTGAACCACCACATCCAGCTAATTTTTAAATTTTTTTGTAGAGAAGGAATCCAACTATTTGCCCAGACTTGTCTAGAACTCCTGGGCTCCAGTAATCCCCCTCCCGTGGTCTCTCAAAATACTGGGATTACAAGATTAAGCTACCACACCTGGCCAAAATTATTTTTTAGAGTGGATCCTCTGGATCATTCTGTTTATTTGTTTTCCAGTTCAGCTGATCTCTAAGCTTGGTTCTTACTGCAAAGGCATTAGAAATTACTGTTAAATCATGGGAGCTTATCTTTCACCTTTACTTATCAAAATTGTGGTAATATTATTACCATTAAGAGCATGGTTTTGTTCTGGTTGTAGGAAGAAACTGGCAGTTCTAACCCAAGAAAGCTTACTAATGTAAAGGTGTGGTCATCTTTACAGTGAAGTGCAAAAAAAGCCTCTTGTCTCTGTCAGTTTTCGCCATGATAAAATAGGACAATAATCAGTCAAATGTGTTGCTGAAGAATGATTGCTCACTATAGTAAAGATTGGATTGGTGGGCAGCCATTATCATGGGCTCAAGTATATAGTAGGAATAAGTATATGACATAAAATTATAGCTAACCCCCTTTCATTTAAGATTTTGAGTTAGTAGCTGTTGTGCTGAGTAAAGTCCTAGAATGTAGCAGTTAGTGGTTGGTTTCTCACTTGTTTGAGCTCTTTTCTTTATTGCCTGTTTCAGAATGATTAAACCAGAATTTAGCTATTTGTGGCACAGATATCTGTTTACATACATGAGACGCTAGTACCACATCCCTAAGGGGTCACTGATATTGACATTTCCCTGCATTTATAAATATTTGTAAATATTAGCAGTTATTGACTCTGCTAATGACAGTTGAACAGGTATAGCTCCACTTTTTCAAGACCTCATCTCCTAGAAAATTCTAGGATGTTGAGTGCCAGGGTAAACACATAAAGATTGTTTAAAGAATGATATGCTGTCCAACTAGGTTGCAAAGTTGAATAATAACAGTAAATGTCATGTGGTAGCTTGGGTTAATAATGTGGAGCTCACTGAATATTGGAGAACTGCTTGTTCATAAGGGAGTGATCAAAGCAGTGCTTCAAGAAGATTCATCTGGTGTGTAAGAAATGTTCTGTATCTTAATATAAATAATGCAAATGCCGGTTAACACTTAAGTAATTAATATAAATAATGCAAATTCCAGTTAACACTTACGAAAGTTTGTCATGCTAAATACTTAAGCATTGTGAATTTTATGTAAGATGATAATTGAACTTTTAAAAAAATACAAAAAAGCCAAGCATGGTGGCCTGTATAGTCCCACCCGGTCAGGCTGAGCGGGGAAGAATTACTTGAGCCCTGGAATACTAGGCTAGTGTGAGGAACAAGACTGCATATCTTTTTCTTTTTCTTTTTCTTTTTTTTTTTTTTTTGGAGTCAGAGTCTCACTCTGTCGCCCAGGCTGGAGTGCAGTGGCATGATCTCGGCTCACTGCAAACTCTGCCTCCCGGGTTCACGCCATTCTCCCACCTCAGCCTTCTGAGTAGCTGGGACTACAGGCGCCCACCACCACACCCAGCTAATTTTTTTGTGTGTTTTTAGTAGAGATGGGGTTTCACCGTGTTAGCCAGGCTGGTCTTGATCTCCTGACCTTGTGATCCTCCCGCCTTGGCCTCCCAGAGTGCTGGGATTACAGACATGAGGCACCGTGCCTGGCCAAGACCCAGTATCTTTAAAAAACAAAAAAACAGAAACACTGTCAATCTGTTTGATTTAATCTACCTGCCCTTTCCTGTCTTGTTGCAGCCCATGTATCACTGGAAATCAGTTTGTTCCCTTTAATTTTACATTGATAGGTTATTGAAAAATAATTTTAGCATTTCAGAAATGTGAATATCATGACATTTTAATATGTGATATAAAAATTAATGTTTGGTATACTTTATTCCCTGGTTTAGGAGCTGTGACTAATGAGAATTAAAGGCCATGGATGAAGATGAATTTGAATTGCAGCCACAAGAGCCAAACTCATTTTTTGATGGAATAGGTATTACTATTTCTTGGGTTGTTTCACTTCCCATCTGCTGGATTTGGAATTACTTATCAAAATTGCAGAATCTGATGTTAATTCATATTTAAGTACTTAGGTCCATACTTAGGTCCCGTCAGAATCTTATAGCCAACTCATAATCTTGTTAATTAAGCCATCAATACCGAAATCTTACTGTTACCCTTCAGTTGTTCCAGTTTTTCCAGTTATGCAATTAAATCCTGCTAGTTCTCCCTTTGAAATGTTTTCTATTTGTGTTAGTTTTCTATTTTTCCATTGGTACATTTCAAAAAATTTACTAATCTAAAACAGGACAAATTTATCTCAGGAGTTCTATAGGTCAGAAATGTGGCTCAACTGAGTTCTGTGTATAGAATTTTACAAGGTTAAAATTAAGATGTTGGCCAGGTGTGGTGGCTCACATCTGTAATTTCATTGCTTTGGAAGGCGGAATTGTGAGGATTGCTTGAGATCAGGAATTGAAGAACATCCTGGGTGCTGGGCAACACAATGGAAACCCTGTCTCTGCAAAAAAAAATTTTTTTTTTAAATTAGCTGAGCATGATGGTGCATAGCTCTAGTTCTAGGTGCTCTGGAGGCTGAGGTAGGAGGATTGCTAAACCAGAAATTAAGGCTGTGGTGAGCTATAATGGCACAGCTGTACCCCAGCCTGGGTAACAGAGCAAGAAAAAAAAAATCAAGCTATCTGCAGGGCTGGAGCCTCTTGACTTCGAAGAATATCCATACTTTTAGGTAAATTTAGTTTCTTTTTGTTGTACCATGGAGATACTGTTTGTTATTCCCTACAGTTCATCATCCAGGAACATTTTTTGCTTCCAGAACCTGCCCACGTTTCTTCTCATGCTTTGCATGGTGATTTCCTCAAGCAGCAGTGAGTGGAGTCCATCTCATGCTTTTAATCTTTCTGATCTTCCCTTCTATCACATACATCTTCTTGAATCTAGCCAGAAAACTATTAATTTTTAGAGCTCACATGACTAGATTTGATGCACCAGGGTAATCCGGGATAATTGCCCAATTTTAAATTCATAATCTTAATTACACCTGAAAAATTTCTTTTGCCATGTCATGTAACATATTTACAAGATTTACAGGGATTAGGGTATGGACATCTTTGTGGGACCGTTCTTCCTGCCACCATCTGCACCCTGGTTCTCATGTGTCTCTGACAAATGTAAAATAACATCCACCCTCTCTCAAGTTTCCCAGTTAAAAAAAAAATAAAAATCTTATATGAAATTAATCAGCTCAGAAGTGCTAAGTATCATTTAAATCAGATGCTAATAATTCTCTGGGTATCAGTCATTAAGTGCAAGTCCTGGGACACAATTCCTCTTTATCTACTTCCCAATGTACAGTGGTAGGACAGTTTGGGATATTCTGGTTCAAACAGGGTGACATGAAAGGTAAGAAAGAAATTTTGTGTGAAGAAATTCTGAAATGCAACCAGACAAACTCCCATTAACTTTCAAGACCTGGGAATAATCCTTTTTGGCCTGTGGCTCCACCCTTTGGGTCTTCTTTGCTATTTTCTTCAAAGACAGTAGGTATTTGCAGCTGAATAGTTTTATTTCCTGCTTCCTGCCTCTGGAATTCTGGTAGTCCAACAGTTCATTGTGTTAATTCTGTGTCCCTTTCAATTTAAGCTAGCAGTGCTTCTTTTGAAAAAACAATTTGTGTGTGTCTTGGGGATTTATTGTAGTAGACAAGAGGCTCATATAATTTTTTCTGAGATTATCTTATGTCTATTTTTGACTTCTGCTAAAATGGTTGAAGTCCAATATCGTTAGATTTCTTAGAAGTGCTGAGTATTTGTAGGTCACACTTTTACTTGCTTGAAAAAGACTTAATTCTCTGGCCTTTTGATCTTTCCCTTTCCCTTTCCCTTTCCTTTCCCTCCACTTCCTTTCCTTTTTCTTTTTACCTTGCCTTACCTTACCTTACCTCACTCCTTGCCTTTTCTTTTCCTTCCCTCTTTCTTTTTCTTTTACCTTGGCCTTTCCCTCTCTTTCCTTTTTCCTTAAATTTTACTTTCCTTGTGTAATGATCAGGTGCCTGAAGGAACCTTTTGTTCTTTCTGTTTCATGGAATAATTGAGAATCCCATACTGTTTTTTTCTCTGTCTTAAATCAGCAGTCCTCACTCTTTTGGGCACCAGGGACTGGTTTTGTGGAAGACAGTTTTTCCAGGGACCTGGGAATAGGGAGGTTTGGGGATAGTTACTAGATGAATCAAGCACATTACATTTATTCTGCACTTCATCTGTATTATTATTACATGTAATATATAATGAAACAATTATACTGTTCACCATAATTTAGAATCAGTGGGAGCCCTGAGCTTGTTTTCCTGCAACCATACCATCCCATCTGAGGGTGATGGGAGACAGTTACAGATCATCAGGCATTAGATTCTTACAAGGAACATGCAACCTAGATCCCTCACATGTGCAGTTTACAGTACGGTTCGCATTCCTATGAGAATGTAATGTTGCTACTGACCTGACAGGAGGCGAGAGTTCAGGCAGTGATGCCTGTGATGGGAAATGGCTGTAAATAAAGATGAGGCTTTGCTCTGACAAGGAATCTCTTTAATTTAACTTCCCCTTTCACCCCCCAGATGGACAGAAAACTTCTCATTTGTCGTGTTTTACTATCTCTTTGCTTGATCTTCCAACTATTCATTTTTCACACTGAATTTTACTCCGAGCAGTAAGAAGAAATGAGACCACATCTCCAACACTTTCCTAAAATCTTCTGAACTGAAGAGTTCATTTTTACAAGTTGTGCTTTCCATATAACCCAGGGAGACAATTTTGCTAAGTGGTCTATCAAGTTGTGCTTTCCACATAACCCAGGGAGACAATTGTGCTAAGTAGTCTGTCTTTTTATGTAACAGAGCTTTTCCTTCCTTCTGTTGGAAACTCACTTTTAAGCCCTTACAAGCAGTGTTACAAAACTCTAGATTTCTACTAGCAGTCATACATGACTTAGGTATTCTCTGAGTCCATGTAGGATTTCTCTGCCTTGATCTTTTCTCCCTCTGGATTCTCACTGGCAGAGTTTGTTACTTTTTTTTGTTGTTGGTTTTGAGATAGGGTCTCACTGTGTCACCAGGGCTGAAGGGCAGTGACATGATGATGGCTCCTCACTGCAGCCTCAACCTCCTGGGCTCAAGTGATCCACCCACCTCAGCCTCTTGAGTAGCTGGAACTACAGGCAGGCACCACAATGCCTGGGGATTTTTTTTTTTTTTTTGAGACAGAGTCTTGCTGTGTCCCGCAGGCTGGAGTGCAGTGGCGCGATCTTGTCTAACTGCAAGCTCTGCCTCCCGGGTTCACGCCATTCTCCTGCCTCAGCCTCCCGAGTAGCTGGGATTACAGGCGCCCGCCACCACACCTGGCTAATTTTTTTGTGTGTTTTTAGTAGAGATGGGGTTTCACCGTGTTAGCCAGGCTGGTCTCGGTCTCCTGACCTTGTGATCTACCTCCCTCGGCCTCCCAAAGTGCTGGGATTACAGGCTTGAGCCACCGCTCCTGGCCGGGAATTTTTTTAGTAGAAATGAGGTTTTGCTGTGCTGCTTAGGCCGATGTTGAATTCCTGAGCTCAGGCCATCCTCCCACCTCAGCCTCCCAAAGTGTTGTGATTACAGACATGAGCCACTGTGCCCAGCCTATTATTTTTAACATTCATATTTTTAGTATTGGTTTTTTTAAGGAAATTTAGTTTTTTTTTCTACTCAACAGAATCCTAAGCTTTTCATTCTTTAAATTTTTTTTTTTTTCATTTCCCTAAGAGCTGGAATTTCTCTTCATTCTTGTAAGAAATTTTACAATCTGCACCTATCCAACAGCAAAGCCATTTTACATTTTTAGGTATCACCTATCCATAACTGCAAAGTCACTTTATGTTTTTAGGTGTTTGTATAAGCAGTTCTCCACTTCTTGGCACCAAAATCTGAAATTATTTTTGTTAATGCAAAGAAAATTAACACAAACTCAAGCAGTTCAAAACAAATTTTATTGTCTCAGTTTCCGTAGGTCAGAATTCTGTCATGGCGTGGCTAGTTTCATAAGGTGTTGCCAGAGTTTTATTCCTTTCTGGTGAATCCAGTTTCATTGTTCTTTAGATGCATCCAATTTCAGTTTATTCAGGTCATTGGTTGAAGGCAGTTCATGCAGCTATAGGACTGGAGTCTCCATTGCTGTACTGGTTGTGAGCTAAGAGGCTAATCGATCCCTCTCATATGTAAAATCTCTCCAATTTATCATTCTGCTTCAGCTCCCCAACTCCGGACATAAAAAGCTCTCTGCTTTATCTAAGCAGATTGGTCTCAACAAATTATTTTTAAAGTTCATGACCTTAATTTTACCTGCACTGCCCATGTGGTATAAGTCATAACATAATATATTGTAAGTTCCAGTGATCAGAGAATAAACATCTTGGGGATTTGGTTGGTGGGGGATACAGTGGGATGTAGATTGTCTGGGATGCTGAGAGAAGTCTTCTTATGACACTGCTTTTTCTTCATGCTAGTTCCTACCATATAGGCCCTATTACCTCATTCTTCATTGATAGTATTAAGACTGTTTTCTCACTCTTGGTTTCTTTCTTTCATCTACCACAGTAGTAGAATATTCAACCCTAAAAAACATGGATTATTCCTTTCCATTGCCCAGGAAATAAACTATAAATCCCAGGTCCTCTGGAATTGATCCTGTCCTAACTTTTGTAACCTTTTCACATATTCACAAAAGGAGCCTCTATATCAGGCAGATGCATCCTTACCTCATTTCCAGAACTGCAAAAAAAATTACACTTAAACAAGAGGGGGAAAAAAGTATTCTCAATTTCAGATTGCTCAGGGTTCTAAATACATAATACTATAATTAGACTAGATTTTATTTTTCTGTTTCATACTCTTGTAAATTAAAATTTTAATGGTTTTATTAACTGAATTTTAAATGAATATTGCCATATATTAGCAATAGTAATTAACTTTACCGAGAAACATAAGGAGTTTTAAATATACCTTCTAAATTTTGTGTGTGTGCATGTATTTGTTAAGCAATTTAGGATATTCTTTTGACTCACTGTTAGGTACTTTCAGGTTGTTAATGGTAAATGCAAACCTATAATTCTTTCCTTCTCTGGAACATAGTGAAGTATAATTATTTTGGGAGGTCACAGCAAGAGGATTGCTTGTGGCCAGGTTTTTAACACCAGTCTGCACCACCCTTTCAAATTTTTTGTTTGAAGGAGAGAGACTAAGTTCTTTGGGAAAAAACTCAGTACTTTTTTTAGTGTACTCTTGCCACAATCATGCCTAAGTCATGGGCTAAATGGTAGATTGAAGGGCTGTTGCATTTTCGCCTTGATAACACTTGAAATGGTATTTTCTTTAAATTTGAGGAAGTTATGTAATCTACCCAAGCTTCCATTTTCATATGCATAACAATAATGAAACATCTGATTACATTTTTTCAGGACACTTACCATGCATTCCCATTTATCATGATAGTCCTGTGAGGTGTGCATGACAGTTACTACTGACCTCATTTTACTCTTGAGGAAACTGAACTCAGAGGCTAGATGACTTGGTCCAAGGTTACAAAACTAATAAGTATCTAAACTTTGCCCTCTGATTTAGACCATTATCACCAGTGCTGTTGCCACTAAGTGCTGTCAAATTTATGTCTGTGCAATGGGGATTACACTGTTCTATTGCTATTATGAACATAGAAGACAAATGAGTAGAAATCATTTTGTAGAAGATGTATAGAAATAAAAGCAAACATTCTTTCAACATGTAATTTAAGTGGGTATTAACTACTTGAAAGACTCCTGCAACATCTGTTGTTGCTTTGCCCTCGTTGATCACTTTTGGTGAAGAAGCTGTGTGTTTGAGGACTTTGCCACAGGTACACAATCATTGAGTTGTGTACCTGCTTGGACTCAGCTTCCTCTGAGTTACAATCAGAAATACTAATCAGATAAATAGCTTTTTTTTCTTTTTCTTTTTTTTTAAGGATAATCCAGTGAGGTAGTGGGAGTGGAGAAGGAAAAAAAGAAATCTTAACTGCTTGTGATATGTGAATAGCTTTTCATATGTCATCCATGTTTGCTTTTCTCTATGCACTAGTAGCCATAATGCCTGATTTGTTTCATATTAGGTTATATTTGTGTTAAAGATACATGAATTCTCTTCATATTTGTGGTGTTCATTTAGAATAATATTTACCGAGCATCATGTGCTGTGCAAGTTGTGTGATCTTGGTTCAGTCATTTGATCTCAGTGGGCTTTAACTGGCTCTCCCTTCTACCTTCATTGCTTAACTGCGCCCAGCACTAGAAAAATGCTTTTATATATATATTCCCAAGGAACTACCTTGGGATTTGGGGTTAGTGGGAACAGGAGGAGGAGAGATGGAGGTGGAATATCCTGGCAAAATTAGGGCAGGCCCTACGCTAACCACCCCCACCCTTCACCACCTAGCCCAGCTGCACTTTTATTCATTTTATCTATCCATAGAAACCTCTCAACCTAATGTCTTTCCTCTCTTTAGTCCTCTTAATTTCTACCCTGATTCTTTTGTCTTAGATTCAAAGAATGACTTTCTAATTAGCAAAGTTATAGTGGATATTGATGGGATATTGCACCAGGACAAAGTGGGAAGATTATAAAGGCCGAAAGAGAAAAAAGGAAGGGTAAAAAAGAAATATGTAGGTATAATGAATAAAAGAAAAATAATGTGTTGAGAAAGGAGACGGTGAAAAAAGGAAGAGAAATGAATGAAACATGTAGCGAATAAATGGTATATTTGTTTTCTGAATTTGTTGCCTAACTTATATAAAAATCTCTTAAGATTTTATTTCAGTGGGGTGGGAAATTTTTTATGTTGATGTTTTAAAAGTATTTCATGAATGGTTTTCTTCTGTAATTGCCCCAAAGGTTTTTTGTTTTTCTTTTATTTCTTGTTAGTTGATTAGGGTTGAGTAAAGTACGTTTTCATGTTAAAAATTTCTGTTTGTTAAATGAATCAAAAATAGATTCATTCTCTATTGTCTCAATGTTTGAGGAACACCAAGGACATAGTCTGTTTTCCCAGTAGAAATTAAATAAAAACTGTATTTAGTCATGTATACTTACCTGAGATTTGTCATTTTAATTTTTATTTTTTAAGGAGCTGATGCTACACACATGGATGGTGATCAGATTGTTGTGGAAGTACAAGAAGCAGTTTTTGTTTCTAATATTGTGGATTCAGACATAACTGTGCATAACTTTGTTCCTGATGACCCAGACTCAGTTGTAATCCAAGATGTTATTGAAGATGTTGTCATAGAGGAGGATGTTCAGTGCTCAGATATCTTAGAAGAGGCAGATGTATCTGAAAATGTCATCATTCCTGAGCAAGTGCTGGACTCAGATGTAACTGAAGAAGTTTCTTTACCACACTGCACAGTCCCAGATGATGTTTTAGCTTCTGACATTACTTCAGCCTCAATATCTATGCCAGAACATGTTTTAACGAGTGAATCCATGCATGTGTGTGACATTGGACATGTTGAACATGTGGTCCATGATAGTGTAGTGGAAGCAGAAATCATTACTGATCCTCTGACCAGTGACGTAGTTTCAGAAGAAGTGTTGGTAGCAGACTGTGCCCCTGAAGCAATCATAGATGCCAGCGGGATCTCAGTGGACCAGCAAGATAATGACAAAGCCAACTGTGAGGACTACCTAATGATTTCGTGTAAGTCATGTGGTACAGTGATTTTAATTAATGTTTTTGAAACATATTTTATAACATAAATAATGGTGAAATTTTATTGACTTTAACTTCTGTAAAATTAAAGTACAAATCATAAACCTACATGCATTGTTGCTTAGTTCGCATCCTAGAAGATAAATCATAATTAAGTGACATGGTACAGAATAGAGTTATTTCTATATTAGCGTAGAATAGAAAGATGAGAAAAATAAGGAATGAAAATAACAGAATTGAGCCTTATGAAATCATACAAAGTATGATTGGTCTGTTACCTTCAGATTTATCCCTGAGATTTGTAGTCAGTTTTTTAAAGTCTTTTTATTATGTAGTCGTTTCACTTTCTCCCTTTTTTCTACCGTAGTGTCCCTTTTCTCTTTAAAGTCATGATTTTGTTGTTGGTGTTTAATTCATTGGTGGCTTTGGAGTTAAATCTGGTGAATGCCCTGAAATACAGTGGTTGCACCAAGGCCATCAACAACTAATTTATTTAGGTTTCAAATTGATTTCAAATTTTACATCATACTAGTTTTATGTTCTGCTCACTGATCCTCATGGGATGCTGGCTTTCTTGATTGTGTTTATAACTTTGTCAACCAGAACATGATTGGACATACTTTTGCTTATGCAGCAGCTGCTATAGTCGTTCTGTTGCTAGAATCTCTGACTATTTTTCTCTAATATTTTTAACTTCAATATCTAGGTATATTTTCTACATTAATATGGTTACGACTTATAGAATCATTGTGTCATTTATCTGCTGATTTAAATAGTTATCCTAATTGACCAGTTCATTACTATGGTCTTTGAAATGAAGTTTTATAGTGTAGATTTAGTTTAGAGCATTCCCCTTAATATTAAATACCACCTACACTCCTTGTCCTGTGTCTTTGAGCATGGCACAGCAAAAGATTTGTGCAGGCATTTGCATGGGCACAGGGAGAGTAGGCATTTACCTCTTATATGATCAAGTATACCATTATGGCCTAGTTTTCTAATAATGATAATTTTCTACCTCCCTCTGAACCTGCTTAATGATTTTAAAGAGCCTCATTCAACTGATTTAATAAACATTTATTCTGTGTGTAAAAACTTATTCTATGAAGTGTTTAAATATTTAAGATTAATAATTTACAGTTTTGACCTTCATAACCTTTATAACCTGGTGTGCCAGGAAAAGGGGGAGTAAGGGGTGTTTAGCTCTTTGAAAATGTCATAATAAATATTTTTATATGCCAAATTTATCTAGCTATTTCAATTTTTTTTTTTTGTGCTAGCTCTTGCTTCCTCCAGAAAAAATATCTCCTGATGCTGCATTTTAAATTAAAACTCTATAGGGCTTAGGATTGACAGGTTTTTCATAAAGTGTATAGAGGAAGTGTGGTCTGATTTTATATTAATATAGAGAATACTGAGATGCTGTCATTGACAGTAAGCTTTAATGCTTTCCATAATATGAGAGATGGTAATATCTTTTAAATTCTTTAATATAGTTATTTAATACATAGATTGAAGGTTGTAAAACAGTCTTTAAGTACACTTTACATTTAAAAATATGTTATTAGATTTAAGAGCTTATTAATTTTTATGTCTTTAGTGGCAGGTTTTTTCTCCTCTGAAAATCTCATTTAAAATGATCAGAGTCCTCTATGTTAGCACAGTAGTATATCTGCACAAAAGTGCTCACTGTTACTCCCTAAATGCTATGGAGATCAACATAACCTCTTTATATAGTCTTTACAGTATAGATGTTACCATTGACTTTTAAGTTGATTACATCATCCTCAAATACAGGTCCCCCTCAAACCTGTGCATATTTGGTATAAAATATTTGTGGAGTGAACACTTACGTGAACTTTATAGCTGAACATTTGTGCATATCATGTCTCATCCAAAGGGCATCTAGTTTAGTTGTTTTGGCAATCCACGTAGTGTTTCTAATAAATTATGACTTTGGTCATAGTGAACATTCAGTAAAAATGTTCAGTGAATAAATGAATAAATGAAACCCAATCCTCATATCTAATCTGAAAGCCTATGGATCAATACAGTTTGATGATTTGTTTAATGATTCTAGTGGCTACTAGAGCAGAGTAGGGCTGGTAAAATACTTGTTTATTGTACTTATTTTATATTTTTTGTATATTTATACACATTGCATATATTAATTTTGCTTATCCTTCTGTAACTCATTATTAGATATATATATCTAAAAATACATATATTTTAGATATATATTACATATATAATTAGTAAGTGTATATACATATATTTTAAGCTATCTATTAATTTTGTTTTGTTTTGTAAAACCATTTGGCAAAATGATACCAAATGCAAGAATTTTAAAAGTGTGTATCTACAAGGGATGATTTCTGAAAAGTGAATAAAGATATTTTAGGGAGATAGGTTGTTTTAAATTTTGATACCTTGCCGAAACAGGTGTTTTTTCATAAGACTAAAACTAATGATTTTCATGTAGAAACTCTAAAATACATTTAGAAAATCTTAAAGCATATGTGCAGTGTTTCAAAAGGAGATAAGCTAATCAAAGGAGATAGAAATCAAACTGTTGGAATTTAGGAAAGAAGCTGAACGGAGAAATAACGTTATCCATAAAAGAGACTATAAAAGCAGTAATAAAATAAATGTGGATTAGTGTTAATATGACTGGAGACCTTCTGATTGGGCTTTAGAAAATTGCCAAAATGAAATGGTGAAAAAACAGACATAAAAATGATTATGGACAAGATTAGCAGACATGAGAAACAGAAGGCAAAACTTACATACAGAAAAGAAGAAAACAATTAATATGACAGAAAGTTATGGAAGAAAGCTTTCCTGAAATTAGGAATGATTTGAGTACAGCAATGAAAATGGCAGAGTAAAGAACACTGAAAAACTTCTCTTTTATGAAAATAATGAGAACAATGGTTTAAAAAAATTATCAGAGTAACATTTTTCAGCTCTCTGAAAACTAAATGATTGTAGCAATAGAGTGAGTACAGGATATTGGCAAGACTGTGCCCTTTTAATTTGCTGTGTTTACATCCACTTCTCCCAAGCTGTATGTTGGCCTTAAAAACTGACATCTGACAGATATAAAAAAAAGGAGCAGTCAGGGAAGATATAGCAGCTCATGCCTGTAATCCTAGTGCTTTGAGAGGCTTGGCCAGGAGGATCATTTGGGGCCAGGAGTTTGAGACCATCCTAGTCAACATAGTGAGACCCTCTCTCTACAGAAAAACTAAAAAATTACCCAAGCATGGTGGTATGCACTTGCAGTGCCAACTACTTGAGGCTGAGGTAGGAGGATCCTTTTAACTCAGGAGATTAAGATTGCAGTGAGTTATGATTAAGCCACTGCACTTCAACCTAGGTTACAGAGCGACACCCTGAGTCAAAAAAAATTTTTTTTTCTTTTAAACAGCAGTTTGGCAGCTACTGGAGGAGGAAGAAAGGGCCATTTTCAGAGAACTGATATTATTTGACTTGGTGGTGGTGACCTGCAAGACCCACCCATTTTTTTTTTTTGAGACAGAGTCTTGCCCTTTTACCCAGGCTGGACCCCAGTGCTGTGATCTCAGCTCATCTTAGCCTCCAACTCCTGGGTTCAAGCAATTCTTGTGCCTCAGCCTCCTGAGTAGCTGGGACTACATGTGCTGTGCCACCACACCCTGGCTAATTTTTTTTTTTTTTTTTTTTTTGGTAGAAATGGGGTTTCTCCATGTTGATTTGTCTGGTCTCTAACTTCCAGCCTGAAGTGATCCACCCACCTTGGCCTCCCAAAGTGCTGGAATTACAGATGTAAGCCACTGCACCCAATACTACACTTAGACTATTTTAATTGACTTAGACTCTGAACTTCTGTAGTATGAGCCTTCTCCTTTGGGTTGTTGCTTGAAAATTTTAGAGACAACTGTTGAACATCACTGGTTTTTGAGGCAGTTGATACAGTTAGGGCAAGCAGTAGATATACTAAAGCTTAAAAGGAATGAAAAGTCCAGTAGTGGAATGAAAAGTCCAGAGGGCTTTGAAAAGCTGGGACGTATTCCTGATAATCTTGAATGTGATAATGCCAGGTCTGTGGCCCTGATAAGGAAAAGCTTGGCAAGGCCTTAGACTCACACTTCGGGTAATCTTCAAGGGCTGCCCAAATAAAACCCAGTATAGAACTATAAACAGCCTGCATGAATGTTTCAACATGCGTGTAAGAGCCAAAAACTGCTGGTTCTACACATCTGTCGAGTCATAAGCTGAATATGTATTTTATATAACTAGATATAATTAGACTTTTAAATTGCTACATGTGAAAAAATACACTTTAAAGGATTAGGTTAGAAAAATCACAGTACTGTTGTTTGCTAAGCAACAGTAACCAGTCATAACAACACACATTAGGGAAACAAAGAATCTGATTTTCACAGTTGCCAAATAGTATTATTTTAAATGTTCAGTTTTCAACAGCAACAAAAAATGAGACAGGCACAAAACCAAAAAAAGCACAGCCTATGCGCAAGAAAAAGTACAGCCCACAGAAATTCATTCCAAGGAAATCCAGACACAGTACTTACTAGAGTAGCTTATGAATCAGTTTTATTACATTGTTCAAAGGGCTAATTAGGAAGTCATGTGTAAAGAAATAAAGGAAAGTAGGATAATGATGTCTCATTAAATGGAGAATATCAATAATCAGAATTTAAAAAGTAAATAGAGTCTCTGGGGTTGAAATGAAGATTTCACCAGAGGAACTCAAAAGTAGGTTTAAACAGGCAGAAGAAAGAATCAGAACACTTAAAGGAACTTCAATTAAGATCATCTAGTCTGAGGAGAAATAAAAAATAATGAAGAAAAATGAATATGGCCATATATAATCTATGGGATGCCATGAAGTAAGCATACCAACATATACTGTACCACAAGTGGGAGGGAAGAAAGAAATTGCTTAAAGAATAGTTTAATAATAGCTGAAAACTTCATAAACTTGATGAAAAACTGTAATCTTCACTTGTAAGAAGTTGCGTGAATTACAAGGGATCCATGTCTAGACACAAGACATTTATGTTGTCAAAAGACAGATAATTTTTTTAAAGCAGTAAGGTAGAACTCACTTCTCACATACAAGTCCTCCTTCCCTCGCTCCCTCCCTCATTCCCTCCTTCCTTTCCTTCTATTTCATCCATCCTTTTTTTTTTTTCTTCTTTTTTGAGATGGAGTCTTTCTCTGCCGCCTGCGCTGTAATGCAGTGGTACGACTTCGGCTCACTGCAACCTCCGCCTCCCTAGTTCAAGCAGTTCTCCTGCCTCAGCCACCTGAGTAGCTGGGACTACTGGCGTGTGCCACAATGCCTGGCTAATTTTTATATATTTTGAGTAGAGAGGGGGTTTCACTGTGTTAGCCAGGATGGTCTTGATCTCCTGACCTCGAGATCTGCTGCCTTGGCCTCCCAAAATGCTGGGATTACAGACATGAGCCACCGCACCCAGCTCAAGTTATCGTCTCTGAAAAAGTATAATAGCGATTTTCTCATTACAAAACATGGAGGATAGAAGGCAGTGGCATGATACCAGTCAAGAACTTGAAATTCAACAAAACTATACTTTAAAAATGAAGGTGAAATTAAAATATTTACAGATAACCAGAACAGCAGCAGTAATCCAGATTGTGTAATATTGCCATAAGAAGAGATGTATAGATCAGTGGAACAGAATGCAGAGTACAAAATAAAACCACATGTCTCTAGGGCCCATTGATTTTTCTTTCCTTTTTTTTTTTTTTTTTTTTTTTAAGATGGAGTCTGGCTCTGTCACCCAGCTGATTTTTCACATAGGTGCCAAGACAGTTCAGTATAACAACAAATAGTTTTTCCGGCAGATGGTAGTGGAGTAGCTAGATGTTTGCATGCAGAAGATTGAAATTGTGTCCCTACTTCAAAGTGTATACAAAAATGACTCAAAACAGATCATTGATAGCTCTGTAAAATCATAGAGAGCTATATGATTATCTCTATGATCATAGACAGCTATCTATGATCGTAGAGAGCTGTCACCTGTCTAAATAAGACAGCTAAAACTATAAAAGGAATCCCTGAATGAGATACCACCCTATATCTGCTATGGATGGGTATTAAAGGAAAGGAAAACAAGTATTTGGAATAAGCATAAATTGTTGATGTTTTGCAGCCACTGTGACAAAGTTTGGCAGTTCCTGGAAAAGTTAAATTTACGTAGGACTACCATATGACCTAGCAGCTCCTTTCCAGATATACCCAAGAGAACTGAAAACATATGCCCAGAAAACAGGTTACATATTATACAAATGTTCATAGCATCATTAGTCATAGTAGCCAAAGAGCAGCAATAACTTTAATATCTATCAGTTGATGAATTGATAAAATGTGGTGTATCTGTCTAATGAAATATTATTTGATCATAAAAAGTAATGAAGCACTGATGAATGCCATAGCATGGATGAACTTCGAAAACATTGTGTTAAAATGCAAGAAGTGTGTGCAGTATCTAGAATAGGTATATATGTAAAGTCAAAAAGTATATTGTTGCCTAGTGTTCATGGATAGTGTTGTGTGGAATAGGGAGTAGTAGCTAAATGGTACAGCGATTTCTTGTGAGGGTGATAGAAATTATCTGCAATTAGTGATGATGCTTGCACAGCTCTGTGAATTTTCACAGCTCTCTGAAAACCCACTGGATTGTATGCTTTACATACTATGCCACAGTAACTCATATGTGAATTTCCTCTTAGTGCCAAAAAAGAAAAATTGTAATCTTTTAAGGCAGTTCATTTTCTTCTAAGAAATTGAGAGACTAATAAAACTCTTTTTTTGAGGCAGAGTCTTGCTCTGTCACCCAGGCTGGAGTACAGTGTCACAATCTCAGCTCACGGCAACCTCTGCCTCCTGGGTTCGAGCAATTATTCCGTCTGAGCCTCGCAAGTAGCTGGGATTACAGGCGCCTGCCACCATGCCTGGCTAATTTTTGTATTTTCAGTAGAAATGGGGTTTCACCTGGTTGCTCAGGCTGGTCTTGAACTCCTGACCTCAGGTGATCTGCCTGCCTCAGCCTCCTAAAATGCTGGGATGACAAGCGTGAGCCACTGTACCCAGCGAAAACTAATAATAATCATCATCATATTAGTGAACTTAAGGATCAAGAATTATATAGTCATCCACCTCAAAATACTCAATGCTATACACAGTGCAACAAAGCCTAAAGTTTCTGAGGAAAGTATAGCATAAGAATTTTATACACAGACAGCTTATTCAAGTCAAAATCACAGTTAGACATTTTAAAACATCCATGATTTCAGAAATTTTAGCACCCATGTGTGATAGAGTTGCTACTTGGTACCGTAAACCAAAAGATGAATTAGTAGAAAAAGACTCAAGAGTGGAGAACTGATAAAATAATGAGTAGTGATTTTTGAATTAATGTAAAATTGGAGTAAACATGCAAATTAAGGTTATGTAACATGGTAAATGTCTACAAAATATTAACTAAAATATTTGCCATGTCACGATATGCAAATATGTTCATGTTTTCACCTTTTACAGCAGGTGACAGTAGATAATATCTTTACAGTATGGTTCCTACCTATTATTTTTATCATATTTTTCTTTTTTTTTGAGAGGGAGTCTCACTCTGTTGCCCAGGCTGGAGTGCAGTGGTGCCATCTCAGCTGCTGCAAACTCTGCCTCCTGGGTTCACGCCATTCTCCTGCCTCAGCCTCCCGAGTAGCTGGGGCTACAGGCGCCCGCCACCACACCTAGCTGTTTTGTATTTTTAATAGCGACGGCGTTTCACCATGTTAGCCAGGATGGTCTTGATCTCCTAACCTCGTGATCCACCCACCTCAGCCTCCCAAAGTGCTGGGATTACAGGCTTGAGGAACCTCTCCCAGCCCATATTTTTCTTAGAAGAGTATTTTAAAATCTTCTGTTTTGAATTAATAGACATTTAATTGATCTTCTTTCATATATATAACAAACTGAATGTTAGATAGTTACTAAGGCTAGACAATATTGTCAAGTCTTGGAATACATTAGTGCACAAAATAGAGATTCCTTTCCCTCATCGTGATGGACTTCTGGTATGACTGTATATACGTAAAATTATTTAAATGTGTATTATAATGTGTCTTGGGAAAGTAAAAGAGCTTAATCAAAAGGATTGTGAGTTTCAGAGATGGTCAGGGATGCCTTGCTGGAAGGATGACATTTTGTCATAGACTTCAGTTTCAGTTGTATCATAGACTTCAAAAAGGAAATGCATGTATTGATCTTAGTTCAGTAGAGAGGACAGTGACAATTTGCATCAAATGCGGCAACTTAGGCAAGTCAGATGAGGACTCAGAGTTGGTCATGTATTTCTTCGGTGAACAGATTCAGTGAAATCATGGACAAAAGCTTGATGGAAGTATAAGTTTAGAGAAAGAATGTGCAATGAGAATCACTGGAGATACGAAACAGTTGCTTGCAGGAGAAGTGGGATCAAGAGAAGATGGAATTTTTGTTTGTTTTAGTGTTGTTTCAAGAGAAAAAGCTTATTTCCTGGTGGGAATATTCCTTTAGAGGGTGATAGATAAATTGGTGGTATAGGGGATAACTGAAAAAAAAATGCAAAAAAACAGAAAAGAGAAGGTATAATTTAGTGCTTATGTGGGGGCATTGGTTTTAAGTAGAAAGGAATACTGCTTGTCTGTGGCAATGTGCAGGAAATACAAAGTTGAGTTGTTGGCAGTAGGACAGATGGTGCAGGCAGTGGATCATCCTTTCTGCTTTGGGTTCTTGGTAAGGTGGGAAATAAGATAACAGGCAGGTAGTATTGGAATTTTAAGAAAAATATGGCAAATAGCATCTACTCAAGGTTCATATTTATATATTTAAAGATGACACTATCTACATCATGCTGTTTTTTTTTTTCTGTCTAGACTTAGCTGCATAGATGTAGATGCTGACATAAAATTATATCAGGTAGGTTTGTGGTTTTGCCAGTCAAGTATTATCAAATCAGACAGGGGCATAGGAGTTGAAAAAATATGCAAGAGAACAGTTAGAATGACCAGCCATGGAATTAAGCTGTTTTACTTGTTGTTCAAATTGCTATAAAATTTTTGTTTAAAAGTAACATTTCAATTTTAATTTTAAACTTGTATTTGTCCTTCTTTCTGTTCTTTTAGTTGTATATATGCATTGAGAAATATCTGAATAATATTTTTGTAAATTCTATTGGTATTTCAGATGGTGTTGTTTTTGAGCACTCTAATTTTTTTTTAAATACTTTCTTAAATATTAAAGTGGATCATCTCAAGAAAAAGCTGTCTTTTAGAGCAAAGTTGAAGAAGTATAAGGGAATAAATAATAAAATAGTATTTCTTAAATTTGGGGCCCATGAGATATTGGGGGCAATAATACTGTAAAGATCAAAGCAGTTTGGGCAGATTTTGGTTGCTAGACTGTGCAATTTGTATTTTACTTGGTAGGAAAAGGAGTACTAGAGACTAGGGCAGGAGGGTAAAGTGACTGGATCTTTTTTTTAAGAAGACAGATTGATACCATTGTCAAGGTGTCTGGTTGGAAGCCTTAGGAGAGAGAAATCAGGTAAACTCTTTTGTTTCTGAGGTTAGTTGTAAATGAAGTTTTAACAACCTGGTTTTGAAAGATGAGACGATTTAAATGAATGGAGAGGCACAAGCCATGTGCTTGCATTTTAAGACTGCAAAGCAAAAAACTAGTACCATTTTTATGATATTAATTTAGACAAAATGCAGTCCAGTGGAAATCCAGTAACCAATTTTTTTCCTCAGCAGAACTATAATTCATTTTCTGAGGAAGCAAAGAAAAGTGAGATAACATGACCAGCTAAAAATTAAGCTATGAGTTATAAAGACAGACATCCTTCTCATTTCCTCACCTCTCCCTTTTGTAGCTCATTGGCTTGTGTTATTACATCAGGTTTTACTAGGATACTTGGAACCTTTAACTCCCTGGCTTCTTTCGTGCCCTTCTACTTACCTCTCCAGCTTTTTCTACTTAGGTTACTGTGTGAATTCTTTCTTGCCACTGCCTTAAATTGTAATCTCACTGGGACTGTGTCTTTAGCTCATTATTTTCTTTACACTGCAGATGCTCACTGCATGATCTCAAGTGTTTTTTAGTTAACATTTTGCTGATGGCTTCCAAATTGGTGTTGATCTTCAACTTTCAGAGTTGAATATTCTGTAGGTGGCTTCACATGTCATTCATTCTGTCTTCTCGGTTTATTCTTAAATATGACTCAACTCCAGCCTTTATCCCCATTTGTACTACCTTTGTCCTCATTCAAGGCCTCATTATCTGTCACCTAAATGTACTTGAAGCTGTAGTTCTCTGCGTCATTTCTTGATCTCTTCAAATCTGCTTTTTTATAAGGTCAGCAGGATGCTTTAGCAAAAATACTGATCTGACTTAGTGACTGCTCTTTTTAAAAGCAGAAATTATCAGATCTCTGATACGAATCCCCAAGAGTAGGATACCTTGGAGTCTATTTGTGTATACAAGTTCATTCCATACCTGCAGATTCTGATTTTAATCAGATCGAGAAACTTGCAGTCTACCAGAATTAAGTTTGAGCCCCTCTGCCTGGTGCATAAAGTCCTCCAGTAAACCTGGTTTTGGTTTACCAGTTGGTCACATTTCCCACTATGGCCTGATCTGCAGCAGTATTGAAGAACGTACTCTCTTACTGTCCTGTCCCCCTACCTGCTGTATTCTTTGCATAGAATAAGTGCTGTTCTCTTTCAGTCTACATGAGATACCTTCACTTTTTTGGGGGGCAGCTGTTATTGCACTTTGCAACATTTGCCAAAACATTTCTGACTCCCCAGCCTGTTTTATACGAATACTATCTTGTGGACACCTTGAAAATTTATAAAATATTATTTCATTGTATGGGAAAACGAATCAGTTTTAATAAAAATAATGTACACCAGTGTTAACATTAAAGATTGCACTAGAGAGTTCAAAATTAGTATAATTTTATGTTTAAAGAAATTTTAGGCCAAGTGCAGTGGCCCAAGCCTGTAATCCCAGCAATTTGAGAGGCCAAGGCAACTGGATCACTTGAGGTCAGGAAGTTCAAGACCAGCGTGGCCAATATGGCAAAACCACATCTGTACTAAAAATACAAAAATTGACAACACGTGTTGGCACATGCCTGTAATCCCAGCTACTTAGGAGGCTAAGGCAAGAGAGCCACTTGAACTTGGGAGTTGCTGTGAGCTGAGATAGCGCCAATGCACTCCAGCATGGGTTAATTGAGTGAGACTCCTATCTCAAGAAAAAAAAGAAAATTTAATTTTTTCTTCTAAGTAATCTTTTAAATTTACTTTAAGGAATCAGCTAGTGTCTTTCTAAGTGACATTTTGTTTTGAAGACAAATGTATATTAAAACGTGATTTGAAAATATGTTACTGTGTCCAAATTAGACAAAACTTTTTTCCCCATTGTTTTGGGTTCTTACATCTTGTGTTTAAATAGTTAAGTTTTAGTAGCTTTTAGTAGCCCAGTGTTTCAAGTTCTCATATCCTGGGTTAAGTAGTTAGATTTTATAATATCCATGTTTGTAACAAGGAGATGCTATTTGAAAGTAGTCTGTAATTCCTAGTAAGAAACCAAATTATATTGTCATTGTATTTTTGTTTCTTTAACATTGGCTTTAGAGAATTTTGATTAGACAAATACAGTTTTGGATCTTTTGAAGAACAAGATGGGGAATTTGAAAAGTATGCAAAGATTTCAAAATCTAAATTCTGTGTTATAAGCCACTGTTAAAAGTTAAGACTAAGAATTTAAAACCTAAAGTAGTCAAAACTATCACCATTGCCTTTTCTAGTAATACTCATTGTAGTTGAATTGTGAGTGCATTTATCTGCTCTGCACTAATGGAAACCATCTTTTGTTATATTGTTTTTTATTTTTAGAAAAAATTATTATTGCCTCTAACAGCTCAAACTTACAGCATTTTTCAAACACCAGAGGTTGATGATTGTTTCTTGTGAATTACATGGATCAAGATTTGAATTCTGGTTTTGCCAATTACTAGATGTGTGACCTTAGATAAATCATTCAAGTTTGCTTTACTGTAAAATGTCGACAGTATTATAGCACTTCCTCATGGAGTTATTATGAGTATTAAGTAATGCTTTCAGTAATCACTTAATAAAAAGTAACTACATTATTATGATCACATTTTAAAATAATCATCTGTTCATCTGTCTGCTTTTTCACTGAATTATAAATTTCTTGGGTCCATTACCTTTTTTTTTTTTTTTTTTTTCAGAGATAGTCTTTCTCTGTTGCCCAGGCTTGCGTGCAGTGGTGAGATCTTAGCTCACTGCAGCCTCTGGCCTGGGTTCAAATGATTCTTGTGCCTCAGCCTCAGCCTCAGCCTCCTGGGTTCAAATGATTATTGTGCCTCAGCCTCAGCCTCCTGGGTCCAAATGATTCTTGCGCCTCAGCTTCCCAAGAAGCTGGGATTACAGGCATGTGCCTTTATGCCCAGCTTTTGTATTTTCAGTAAAAAACATGTTTTGCCATGTTGACCAGGCTGGCCTGAAGCAATCCACTCACGTCCACCTCGCAAAGCCCTGGGATTACAGGTGCGAATCACCATGCCTGGCCTTGGGTCAATTTCTTTTAAAGTTTACACCTCTAATACTTGCCCAGAGTCTGATTTATAGTTGTGAATCATTGTTTAATTGAATTAAACATAAATATCTAGCCAAAAGGTTAATGAAATATATTCAGCAGAGGAATACAAAAAGAAAACTAAAATGGGAAAGGGGAAATGAAAAAGCTTCTTGGGGTCCTGCTCCTCTGTGGTTGGTCTCTTGCTGTGTCATACAGGCCAGGTGGGCCCAGAACAGAGAGAACATTACTCAGTGTTTCTGTAATGGACTGAATATTGAAAAATCTGACTTTTGTGATAAATTAAATTGTTCTGTTGGGCTATTGTTTGTGCCACACTTTCTGTTGTGCTAAAGATAGTAGTCAGTGCCCACAGTGGTGTGTAATGTAAGGTTACATTATATGGGGGTCATATTTTTGGTATTTACTGCAATCCAGAGTGTGTTTTTTTTAGATATTATGTTTTACTTTTGTTAAAATTTTGAAGTCCCAAGCATAACAGCACACTTAATTCCCTTACTGTGTAACACTTAAAAGTTTGTTGTAGATACCCTGAGCCCACTGTTGGAAATCATATATTCACTTTATTGGTAAGTAAGGATTCTTTTTTTTTTTTTTTTAATACATAAACATGAAACAGGCTGCCTTAAGTCATTTAAGAAGATACTTAAGCCCTACATCTTACTTATTTGCCAGCAGTAGACCCAGACTCATTACTTCCATGAACTCATGTATATGTTTTGTGTGTGTGTGTGTGTGTGTATTTTTAAATGCATATGTGTGTAGTATTAGGTTTAAACAGATTAATATTAGAATTTACAACTATTTTTATGTTTATTTATTTTTTGAGAGTTTCACTCTGTCATCCAGACTGGAGTACAGTGGTGCAATCTTGACTCACTGCAACCTCTGCCTTCCAAGTTCAAGCGATTCTCCTGCCTCAGCTTCCTGAGTAGCTGGGATTACAGGTGCCTGCCACCATGCCCAACTCATTTTTTTGTATTTTTAGTAGAGACAGGGGTTTCACTATGTTGACCAGGCTGGTCTCAAACTCCAGACCTCAGGTGATCTGCCTGCCTCTGACTCCCAAAGTGCTGGGATTACAGACATGTGCCACCACGGCCAGCCAGAATTTATGTTTCTGGCAACCATATTTTGATTTTTAAAAAGTTTATGATTCTCATAGAAACAGATAAGACAATTGTATTCAGAAGTACTGAATGTTAGGTAATGCTCATAAAATATATTAGGACTAGTGTGTACTGAATTTACTAGTAGGGCATTATTTCTCAGATCTTCAAGAACATTGGTAAACTGGGTTCTGTGGCTCAAGCTTGTAATCCCAGCATTTTGTGAGGCTGAGGTGGGAGAATTGCTTGAGCCTAAGAATTGGAGATAAGCCGGAGAAAAATAGTGAGACCTTGTCTGTACAAAAAAATAAAAAAATTAGCTGAGCATGGTGGCATACGCCTGTTGTTGCAGCTACTGAAGTAGGCTGAGGCGGAAGGATTGCTTGAATTCTGGAGTCAAAGGTGCAGTGAACTGTAATTGTGCCACTGTACTCTAGCCTGAGTGACAGAACAAGAAAAGACCCCATCTCAAAAAATAAAGCAGAATACTTGTAATATTGTATGCTTTTACTTTATGACAAGCAAAGATGATGTATGTGCTTTTATTAGTTTTCTTAAGTTTTAAAGCATCTGCTGTTATTGTTGATGATATGTTTTCTGCCTTTTCAGTGGATGATGCTGGCAAAATAGAACATGATGGTTCCACTGGAGTGACCATCGATGCAGAATCAGAAATGGATCCTTGTAAAGTGGATGGCACTTGTCCTGAAGTCATCAAGGTATACATTTTTAAAGCTGACCCTGGAGAAGATGACTTAGGTAAGAGGAAGCCGTCAGCATTTTATACATCATCATCCAAATGTTTCAACCAAATGGTGTCAAAAAAATAAACAGGTTCCTTTTTTTCATTGATATTTAGCGTTTAGTTTAGATTATTTAGGTTGGAAAATTTGAACTCTTTTTCAAAGACAACTTTCAAGACATATTTTTGATTTAGTAATATAAAAATATGTGAAAACATGTAAGCAAAATATGTGAAAATGAACTCTCTAATAATTTTTGGAGCTTTCATCTTCTCTGATAGGTGGAACTGTAGACATTGTGGAGAGTGAGCCTGAAAATGATCATGGAGTTGAACTACTTGATCAGAACAGCAGTATTCGTGTTCCCAGGGAAAAGATGGTTTATATGACTGTCAATGACTCTCAACAAGAAGATGAAGATTTAAGTATGTGGTTTTTTTAAAAAAAAATGTTACTTCAAGTTCTGGGATACATGTGCTGAATGTGCAGGTTTGTTACATAGGTATGCATGTGCCATGGTGGTTTGCTGCACCTATCAACCCATCATCTAGGTTTTTAAGCCCACCGTCCATTAGGTATTTGTCTTAATGCTCTCCCTTCCCTTGCACCCCATCCCACAACAGGCCCCAGTGTGTGATGTCCCCCTCCCTGTGTCCATGCGTCCTCATTGTTCAACTCCCACTTATGAGTGAAAACATGTGGTGTTTGGTTTTCTACTCTTGTGTTAATTTGCTGAGGATGGTGGTTTCCAGCTTCATCCATGTCCCTGCAAAGGACATGATCTCATTATTTTTTATGACTGCATAGTATTCCGTGATGTATATGTGCCAGTATGTGGCTTTTTTTGTGGGAGAGGGTTTTATCTTTCTATAAGCTGTGTTTTTTGTTTTTTGTGTTTTTGAGACAGAGTCTTATTCTGTCGCCAGGCTGGAATGCAGTGGTGCAATCTCAGCTCACTGCAACTTCCACCTCCCAGGTTCCCGCCTCAGCCTCTCAAGTAGCTGAGACTACAGGCATGCACCACCACACTCAGCTAATTTTTGTATTTTTAGTAGAGATGAGGGTTTCAACATGTTGGCCAGGATGGTCTGGATCTCTTGACCTCATGATCCGCCCACCTTGGTCTCCCAAAGTGCTGGGATTACAGGCGTGAGCCACTGTGCCCTGCCCAAGCTGCGTTTTATTTTTTTTTTAATGCAGCCAATATTTGAAAAAAATAAGCAACACTGTTGTAGAGATTACTATATTGCCATATTCCAAGGAAACATATCAGTGACTATGTATGTTTTCATTGTTGCTTTATAAACTAATTATGGTGAAAGCCAAGAAACGAATGATTAATTCAACCAGTTTATTTTTTCCTACTAATGTATTTTTTCTGTGTGATCTCTGTAAACCTAGTCACAAAAAATTTTTTATTTATTTTGTGCTTAGATGTTGCTGAAATTGCTGATGAAGTTTATATGGAAGTGATCGTAGGAGAGGAGGATGCTGCTGTTGCAGCAGCAGCAGCTGCTGTGCATGAGCAGCAAATTGATGAGGATGAAATGAAAACCTTCGTGCCAATTGCATGGGCAGCAGCTTATGGTAACTTACATAGTAGCTAGAAGGATTGAGTGGTTTTTGAACATTAATTCTCCGTTGAAAGTGATTTCTGTGGTCTTAGGGTTTCATGATTTAAGCAAAAGTAGAGGAAGATTACATAGTCTCCCTGTTGCCTTTAATTTTAACATGAACTTTCATGCCTTTATTACGTAAGTGTGGGAGCTTTTAGTCTGACATTTTAAATCTTGGTTTATAGGTAACTCATAACTTTACAATTTTGGGAAGTAATAAGGGAGTCCAGTAGAGCAACATGCTGCTAGATATGGAAGCTAGGCACTGCCCATGGTCTTGCCATAAATATGCCCATAAAACACATTATCTGCAGTTGGGGTCAGGGGTAGTGGCTCACGCCTGTAATCCCAGCACTTTGGTAGTCTGAGGTAGGTGGATGACCTGGGGTCAGGAGTTCAAGATCAACCTGGCCAATATGGTGAAACCTCCTCTCTACTAAAAATACAAAAAAATGAGATGGGTATGATGGTGTGTTCCTGTAATCCCAGCTATTCAAGATGCTGAGGCAGGATAATCGCTTGAACCTGAGAGGAGGAGGTTGGAGTGAGCCAAGATTATACCTCTGCACTCTAGCCTGGGTGACAGGGCAAGACTCTGTCTCAAAGATACATTAAAAAATAAATAAATAAAAATAAAAAATAAGGACTTTCTGTCATTCGTGAATGTCAGGACTTCTTGTTGTTAATAAAGAGTTCCTGATTCTTTAGAATTTATAATGTTGTGTAATTTTGTGTTTTAATGCACATCATTAGGTAATAATTCTGATGGAATTGAAAACCGGAATGGCACTGCAAGTGCTCTCTTGCACGTAGATGAGTCTACTGGCCTTGGCAGACTGGCTAAACAAAAACCAAAGAAAAAGAGAAGACCTGATTCCAGGCAGTACCAAACAGGTGAGTTCCACAGGAGTATTATGATAGAGTTTTAGCTGCTAGGCCACGTGTATTTTTGTGTATTGAATTTGAAAGAAAACATTTCAAAATTCAGTGATATTCATGAATGATTTTCTTGGATAAAAAGAAACAGTTGTGCCTCAAACATTCAGGAAAAAGAATTAAAATCCTCTGGTGATTTAGTGAAAAGGAAAATAAATTTCTAAAATGTTACCTAACTTTAAGTGAACAAAATTACATGGATCTACGTATACCACCATAAAGCAGGTATTATTTACAGAGAAGTGGAAGAAGTACTTAGGTTATTTACAGGACAGATTACTATCCTGTGTTGTTTTGAATGCTTCTTTGCATATTAAAATTTATTTATAGGTGCAGTTAAGCTTTACTGTTAGCATATATTTGGCTTGGAGTCAGTCACCAAAGAAGAAATGCTGGCCTTGATTTCTATGGGTTATTTGCTATACATTTCTAAATTCATGTTATTTTATCACTGCTTGATTGATTTATTTTTTTAAGCTGGAGGGGTGAGATTGATTCATACTGAACCAAACCACTTCTCTTGATTAGGACATTACTATAACTCTTAACAGTGAAAAGCAGTAAAAGGAATGTTAATAAAAGTATTTGCCCGGTAATGTTCAGAACACAAGCTTTAAATTCATGAGGAAACCAGAAGTTTGATTAAGCACTCATACTGCTTTCTTTTCCTTTCTTAGCAATAATTATTGGCCCTGATGGTCATCCTTTGACTGTCTATCCTTGCATGATTTGTGGGAAGAAGTTTAAGTCGAGAGGTTTTTTGAAAAGACACATGAAAAACCATCCCGAACACCTTGCCAAGAAGAAGTACCACTGTACTGACTGTGATTACACTACCAACAAGAAGATAAGTTTACATAACCACTTGGAGAGCCACAAGCTGACCAGCAAGGCAGAGAAGGCCATTGAATGTGATGAGTGTGGGAAGCATTTTTCTCATGCGGGGGCTTTGTTTACTCACAAAATGGTGCACAAGGAAAAAGGGGCCAACAAAATGCACAAGTGTAAATTCTGTGAATATGAGACAGCTGAACAGGGGTTATTGAATCGCCACCTCTTGGCAGTCCACAGCAAGAACTTTCCTCATATTTGTGTGGAGTGTGGTAAAGGTTTCCGACACCCATCGGAACTCAAAAAGCACATGCGAATCCATACAGGGGAGAAGCCATACCAATGCCAGTACTGCGAATATAGGTCTGCAGACTCTTCTAACTTGAAAACACATATAAAAACAAAGCATAGTAAAGAGATGCCATTCAAGTGTGATATTTGTCTTCTGACTTTCTCAGATACCAAAGAAGTGCAGCAGCATACTCTTGTCCACCAAGAAAGCAAAACACACCAGTGTTTGCATTGTGACCACAAGAGTTCAAACTCAAGTGATTTGAAACGACACGTAATTTCAGTTCATACAAAAGACTATCCTCATAAGTGTGAGATGTGCGAGAAAGGCTTTCACAGGCCTTCAGAACTCAAGAAGCATGTGGCTGTCCACAAAGGTAAAAAAATGCACCAATGTAGACATTGTGACTTTAAGATTGCAGACCCATTTGTTCTAAGTCGCCATATTCTCTCAGTTCACACAAAGGATCTTCCATTTAGGTGTAAGAGATGTAGAAAGGGATTTAGGCAACAAAATGAGCTTAAAAAGCATATGAAGACACACAGTGGCAGGAAAGTATATCAGTGTGAGTACTGTGAGTATAGCACTACGGATGCCTCAGGCTTTAAACGGCACGTTATTTCCATTCATACAAAAGACTATCCTCATCGGTGTGAGTACTGCAAGAAAGGCTTCCGAAGACCTTCAGAGAAGAACCAGCACATAATGCGACATCATAAAGAAGTTGGCCTGCCTTAACATTGTGTCTACAAGCTTGTAAAGATGTTGGCCTTGAAGCAGAAAATTCGTTTTTTAAAGCCAGTCTTGTTCACATCCATTACTATACATTGAATTATGCTGTGTAAAAATAGAATTATTGCTTCTAGTCCACTTTTCTTTACATTTTATTCAATAGGGTGTCCTGAATCCTATTCAGTTTCTTTAATAGATGAGAAAAATAGCAACAAGCAAGTTGCTTATAATTTGTGATTCTATACTGAATTTTCAGTCTTAAAAGCTTTACTATTTATTTACATATTTATTCATGTTGATGGTACTCTTCTAAGACAAAATCAGATTGATAACTACAAAAGTAACATTTTTGACCCATTTCTTCCTACACAAACGTTTCACATTGGAGACATCTGCTAACATAAATGGGAGATTTTACTGTCAAGTCCAGTTAGCAAAACGTAATAATTTTTTTGTCTTGCTTAATATTACATGATGATGAAATTTTACATTTGAGCTTCTAGCATTGATTAATATAGGATATTGACTACATTTATGTTTAAATTTCATTTTGTTCAGCAGACAAAATGTACTTCCTTTAATTTTCATTACTAGTGTTTACATCTTTTGTCAGCACAGCAAACTTTTAAAAAGTATTATTGAAAAGTTTTGCTTATTTTTGTCTTTTGTTTTCTCTTTGTACTGCTTTGTCTTGCATTGTATTCCAACACCCGAGACTTACTGCATACTGACTTTTAGTCTTTTAGAGGTAAATTGTGGACTCAGGATTTTTTGAAACTTGGTGTGTAACTCTAAATCTTGTATATGCATCTTTGTTGCTTATTACATATTTACACACACCAGCACAAATTTTAAACTTATGAAAATTTACAGTAACCTGAAAGATCCAGGGATGCATGAGAGCATTTCATAACTTACTATTCAGAGTTACTAAATTTGAGGTGAAGAATTGAAAAGAACGACATTAGGAAGAGTAAAAATCTTCTAATACTCTTTGATAGATAAAAATGGAAAGTAAGATGTTTCTAGATAGAATGTTTTCTTACAATTTCAGCTTCATATCATAAATTTTTCCTGGAAAGCTATTTCAGACATAGGTTTCTTAGTTTTTGAGAATCCTGTGAAGGAACTCTTGTCTCACTGCAAAGTAAAGAGGACTAAGGGAAAGTGGTGGTACCATGTAACAGAATGAGAGCTAATTCCAAATTAGCAACTTTATCCTGCTTTTTATTTTACACTGAGTAAAGTTTTAAAAAGACAACAGTTAAGTTGATTTTGATTAGAAGATAAACATACGTAATGAAAATCCGTGGCCTTATTTGGAACATACATCACTTTCCAAATTTTATTGTTTGAGAGTTAATAAGTTATTAAGCAGTTAATAACATGTATGGATATAATATAAAATGAATTCATATAATTAAAAAGAATTTGGTTAATAAGAATTTTGGAGAATGGAAAATACATTTTTAGGTTCCTTAATTTGGCTGTTGGTACCTATGTATTTGGAATATTTTCGGGGATTAGAATTTTTTTTTAAACCACATTACAGCTACCTTCTGGCTTTAGTATGGTGGTGCTTCATTCAACTTATGCTGTCAGGTTTTTGTTTTCTCCTTCTGGGCCACCAATTCAAAAGTTACAGGATTAGGAAATATAAATATTTGGTGATTGACAGCCTCTGACATGTTAGATTAATTTGATCTAGTTCTGAAGTGGTTTAGTCATACATGAATTTAAACCTAGTACCAACCAAAACCATATAATGGATTTTGAAAATCTGTTAGGACTTCTTAGCCCTCATACATGTTTCTACCTGATTGTTACTGTCCTTCATTATCTTGTTCTTGATAACTTCAGTTTGTATTTGAGAATCCTTTAAATCTGCTTCCAATTTGTTTTCTCCCTGAAGTAATATAAAAGGAAGTATTTAAGTGAAAGTTTAAGAGTTTTAAAGCACTCCTTAAAATTAATAGTTAGCTATTTATATTTTAAAAATAAACAGAAAGGTAAAGAACAACACTTTACATACTTCATGTTTTTCATATAGTCTGGAGTTATACACAGTTGTTTTTAACCACAGTATTGAAACCTTTAAAAGGTAATTAAGCATTTGGTCAAGTAAATATGATAGAACGTTTGTATAAAGACAGAAACGAAATTGTGCTTAATGTTATATACTGTTATTATTTGCAGGCTGGTTTTAATTCTTAATTTGATTAGCAAAGCTAAAAAAGTGGATGTTGAAGTTGAAAGTTTTAAAGAGGTACAAAATCTTACAAGGACATAAATTATTGTTTGGTTGAAAAATAGTGTATTAAATATCGTATGTCCCTTCCACTGTACAAATTGTAAAGTACTTAAAATACTATGGAGAATTCATGTAGGAAGTGTGATACTGTTGTAAATGTGTACTTGAGAATAATATGCAAAAATAAAAATGATAATATTTTGCTGTTAATAAATGTTTACTTGTATATGATACCAATACTAAGTTAACGCTTTTTCTTTAAAACATGCAGTTTCAAGTCTTAATAAACATAAAACATAGTGGACTATTTTTATTTCCCCACTTAGTTCATTCTGTACATAAGTGGAACACAAAATGCTTTTTATGTAAATATTGGTAACCTTATGAATTTACAAGTAGTATTTCAGAGTACTTGTGCTAATTGAAGAGTCCTTTGCTCAGTGTGTTTTTGAAAATCAATTTTTTGTTTTATCTTAATGAAAGATTGTTTGGTTAGCATCTCCACTTGCTGAAATAAATTTTCCTTGCATAGAGCTTTTTTTTTCTTTTTTTTCTTTTGGTTTTTTGTTTTTGTTTTAACAACAAAGCCTCACTCATTTGCCCAGGCTCAAGTGCAGTGGTTTGTGATCTCAACTCACTGCAACCTTGAACTCTCGGGCTCAAGCAGTCCTCCCACCTCAGCCTACATAGTAGCTGGGACTATAGGCATCTACTGTCATGCCTGGCTAATTTTTTATTTTTTATAGAGATGGGGTTGGGTCTCATTATGTTGCCCACGGTGGTCTCAAACCACTGGGCTCAAGGAGTCCTCCCGCCTCAGCCTCCCAAAATGGTGCAGTTATAGGCATAGGCCAGTGCACCAGGCCTTAAGTGGTTTTTGAGGGCAGTAAGTCCATAGCAGAAGAACCTGCCCTAGTTACACATTTGTGTGTTACTCCTTTGTATTCAGTTTGGAGATCTTTAGTGTACACATATACTGTGGGATGGGTATTACAACAAAAATTAGAAGCTTGGTAGAAGTTAACGAGGAGTCAAACACAGCAAAGAAGACCGAGACTCGTAAATTTTTGTGGAGGTAAAATTCACATGATAAAAGTCACTATCTTAAAATGTGTAAGTGGCATTTAACACATTCATATGTTTCCATCACCTCTCTCCAGTTGCAAAACACCTTTGATAAAGATTCTGCAGTTCTTCAACTCTAGGAACATGTGTTTGTTTAGTGGTTCAAACAGTAAATAAAGCCACTAAAATGTTTAAAATATATATATGGTGAATGTCACTGGCCAGAGTCATAAGCCAGGTAAGATCATGAATAACTTACTTGTCTTAGAAAACCTAAAAATATACCCAATGAGGCCTGTGATTTCACCTAAGATAATTTACTGACTGGTTTTCTGGCAATGTCAATGTCAATTTTATTATTTTTTATTTTTATTATTTTTTAACTCCTCAGGAATTCTAGGATTTTTGTAAAGAAAAGCATTATGACCAATATCTTAAAGGTATGATATTTTGAAGCTGGGCCAGGTCAGCATCAGCATTACTTGAATCTTTTTAGATACATAAAATCTTGGGCTCACCCTAGACCTACTACATAAAAAAATTGTACATAGGCACCAGCAGTCAGTCAGGTTGGCTTTACTGTGAAAAGAAAAAAAAAAAAAAAAAAAACCCGTTTTAATCATTTTATTTATTTATTTTGAGACAGTCTTGCTCTGTCGCCCAGGCTGGAGTGCAGTGGCCAGATCTCAGCTCACTGCAAGCACCACCTCCCAGGTTTATACCATTCTCCTGCCTCAGCCTCCCAAGTAGCTGGGACTACAGGCACCCGCCACCGCGCCCGGCTAGTTTTTTGTAGTTTTTAGTAGAGATGGGGTTTCACCATGTTAGCCAGGATGGTCTCGATCTCCTGACCTCGGGATCCGCCTGTCTTGGCCTCCCAAAGTGCTGGGATTACAGGCTTGAGCCACCGCGCCCGGCCCATTTTAATCATTTTAAGTGTATACAATTAATAGTACTAAGAATATTTACATGGTTGTGAATGTTTCTTAAGTTTCATATTTGAAACTCAATGTTCATTAAACAACTTTCTCCACTGCCTCCCAGGCCCTGGTAACCATTATTCTAGTTTGTTTCCATGAATTTGACTACTTTATTAGAATCGTACAGTTTGTGTGTGTGTGTGTGTGGGTGTGTAACTGGCTTATATCACTTAGCAGCCTTTCCTCAATTTTAGAGAAAAAGTTTTCAGCCTTTCACCATCAAATAAGGTGTTAGCTGTGGGCTTTTAAAAATAACTGCTGGCTGAGCACAGTGGCTCACACCTGTAATCCCAGCACTTTGGGAGTTCGGGTAGATCACCTGAGGTCAGGAGTTTGAAACCAGCCTGGCCAACATGGTGACACGCCGTCTGTACTAAAAATACAAAAATAACTGGGCGTGGTGGCAGATGGCTGTAACTCCAGCTACTCGGGAGGCTGAGGCAGGAGAATTGCTTGAACCCAGGTATCAGAGGTGGCAGTGAGCCGAGATCATGCCACTTCCCTCCAGCCTGAGCAAAAGAGCGAGACTCCATCTCAAAAATAAATAAAATTGCCCTAGGTAGTCATGGTGGCTTATACCTATAATCCTGGCACTTTAAGAGGCTGAGGCAGGTAGATGACTTAAGGTCAGGAGTTTGAGACCAGCCTGGCCAACATAATGAAACTAGGTCTCTACTAAAAATACAAAAATGAGCTGGGCATCTGGCACATGTCTGTAATCCTAGCTACTCAAGAAGCTGAAGAATGAGAATCACTTGAACGTGGGAGGAGGCTGTTGCAGTAAGGTGAGATTGCACCACTGCACTCCAGCCTGGGTGACAGAGCAAGACTCCATCTCAAAATAAATAAATAAAAATAATTGCCCTCATTATGTTGAGGGTTCCCCCTTCTTGCCTAAGTGTATTTTATAACGAACAGGTGTGGAATCTTGTCACATGCTTTTTTATGTAAATTGAAATGATCATGTAGCTTTTGTCCTTTGTTTTTGTTAACGTGATGTATTAAAAGGTATTGTTGAACCATTCTTAAAATCCAGTAAAATCTTACTGGTCATGGTATATAATCAGTTTTTTGTTTTTTTTGTTGTTGTTTTGAGAGCAATTTTTTTCTGTGTTGCCCAGGCTGGAGTACAATGGCGTGATCTTAGCTCACTGCAACCTCCGCCTCCTGGGTTAGAGAGATTCTCCTGCCTCACTCAGCCTGCCAAGTAGCTGGGCTTACAGACATCTGCTACCACTCCCAGCTAATTTTTGTATTTTTAATAGAGATAAGATTTCACCATGTTGTCCAGGCTGGTCTTGAACTGTTGACTTCAGGTGATCCATCTGCTTTGACCTTCCAAAGTGCTAGGATTATAGGATTATAAGCCATGGCACCTGGCCTATGTAATTTTTTTTTTTTTTTTGGAGACAGAGTCTTGCTGTCACCCAGGCTGGAGTGCCATGGTGTGATCTTGGCTCACTGCAACCTCCGCCTCCCAAGGTCAAGTGATTCTCCTTACTCAGCCTCTCAAGTAGCTGGATTACAGGCACATGCCACTGCATCTTGGCCACCACATTTGGCTAATTTTTGTATTTTTAGTAGAGGCAGGGTTTCACCATGTTGGGCAGGCTGGTCTCAAACTCCTGACCTCAAATGATCCACCCACCTTGGCCTCCCAAAATGCTGGGATTACAAGCATGTAATCCCAGCCTATAATCCTTATAATGTGCTGTTAAATTCAACCTGTTTGTATTTTACTGATAATTTTTGCATAGATTTTCATTAGTGATATTGATCTGTGATTTTCTTTTTGTCTTTGTGTGTTTTTTTTAAATTAATGTTTTTTGGATGCAGGGTCTTGCTGTGTTGCCCAGGCTGTAGTGCAGTTGTGCGATCGCAGCTGACTGTAACCTTGAACCGCTGGGTTCAAACTGTCATGCCATCTGGATAGCTAGGACTGCTAGTGCACACTACCATGCCTAACTAACTTTTTACAATTTTTTTGTAGAGACATGGTTTCCCTAAGTTGCCCAGACTTGTCATGAACTTCTGGACTCAAGCAATCCCTGTTTTAATCTCCCAAGATGCTGGGAATATAGGCATAAGCCACCATACCTAGCCTTGTGTATGTCTTTATCTGGTTTTGACAGCAATGTAATACTGGCATCTTTATATGAATTTCAGAGTGCTTCCTTCTTTAGGATTATTAATTTCTTTTTATTTTAAAAAATTTTCATTTTTATCTTAGATTCAGATGTACTAGTACAGGTTTGCCATAAGGGTGTATGTGTAGTGTTGAGGTTTGGGCTTCTTTTGATCCCATCACCCACATAGTTAAGATAATACCCAATAGGAAGTTTCTCAACGCTTGCCCCACTCCTTTACTCCCTTCTTTTGGAGACTTTAGTATGTGTTGTTTCCATCTTTATGTTCATATTAACCCAAGATTTAGTTCCCACTTACATGTGACAATTGGTTTTCTGTTTCTGCATTAGTTTCCTTATGATAATGGCCTCCAGCTGCAACCATGTTGCTACAAAGGACATTATTTCATTCTTTATTGTGCCTGCATAAAATTATTTTTAAACTTTGATAGACTTCTCCAGTGAAGCCATCTTACTGTGGGCTGTTCTTTGCTCAGATTTTTATTTCTGATTCAATCTTACTAGTTACTGGTTTGTTCAGATTTTCTACTTCTTCCTGATATACTCATGGTAGGTTGTGTGTTTCTAGCAATGTATTATTATTATTATTATTTTATTTTATTTTATTTTTTTAAAGACAGAATCTCACTCGGTCATCCAGGCTAGATTACAGTGGCACTATCTCTGCTTACTGCAACCTCTGGCTCCCGGACTCAAGTGATTCTTCTGCCTTAGCCTCCCGAGTAACTGGGATTACAGGTGTGCGTCACCACACCTGGGTAATTTTTTATATTTTTAGTAGAGATGTGGTTTTACCATGTTGGCCAGGCTGGTCTCAAACCTACCTTGAGGTGATCCACCCGCTTTGGCCTCCCAGATCGCTGGGATTACAGGTGTGAGCAACTACACCCAGCCTATTCCTTCTGATTTATCCAACTCCTTGGTGTACATTTTATTCATTGTATTCTTTTTTTTTTTTTTTTTTTTTTTGAGACGGAGTCTCTCTCTGTCGCCCAGGCTGGAGTGCAGTGGCCGGATCTCAGCTCACTGCAAGCTCCGCCCCCCGGGTTCACGCCATTCTCCTGTCTCAGCCTCCCGAGTAGCTGGGACTACAGGCGCCCGCCACCGCGCCCGGCTGGTTTTTTGTGTTTTTAGTAGAGACGGGGTTTCACCGTGTTAGCCAGGATGGTCTCGATCTCCTGACCTCGTGATCCGCCCGTCTCGGCCTCCCAAAGTGCAGGGATTACAGGCTTGAGCCACCGCGCCCGGCCCCATTGTATTCTCTTTACTCCTTTTCATTTCTGTGGCATCACTTGTAATTACTGTTCTTTCATTTCTAAATTCAGTTATTTGAGTCTTTTTCTTAATGTAGGCAAAATTTGCCAATGTTATTCATCTTTTCAAAATATGAATTCAGTTTTGTTGATTTTTCTACTATTAAGCTTCTTTTTTCTTGAGATGGAGTCTGGCTCTGTCACTTGGGTTGGAGTGCAGTGGCCTGATCTCGGCTCACTGCAAGCTCTACGTTTCAGGTTCACATCATTCTCCTGGCTAAGCCTCAGAGTAGGGTGACTACAGGTGCCCACCACCACACCCAGCTAATTTTTTTTTTTTGTATTTTTAGTAGAGACAGGGTTTCACCATATTAGCCAGGATGGTCTCGATCTCCTGACCTCATGATCTACCCGCCTCGGCCTCCCAAAGTGCTGGGATTACAGGCGTGAGCCATTGCGCCTGGCCACATATTTTTAAATAACATATTTTCGAGTACATGTGATATTGTTGGGTAGTTGGTTTGAGGTCTTTCTTCTTTTTTGATACACGTAATTTACAGCTGTAAATTTACCTGTCTGTGACTACTTTGATTGTATCTCACGTTGTGTGTACCATACGTCGTGCTTTCATTTTAGTGTGTGCCAAGGTAATTTTCCTTGTAGCTGCTTTTGATTCATTGGTTGTGTGGTTTCGTTTTTGACACTGCCTTTTGGTCTGTTGCCCAGGCTGGAGTGCAGTGACCGGATCTCAGCTCACTGCAAGCTCCGCCTCCCAGGTTTACGCCATTCTCCTGCCTCAGCCTCCGGAGTAACTGGGACTACAGGCGCCCGCCATCTCGCCCGGCTAGTTTTTTGTATTTTTTTGGTAGAGACGGGGTTTCACCGTGTTAGCCAGATGGTCTTGATCTCCTGACCTCATGATTCGCCCGCCTCAGTATATTCTGCTGTGGTTGTGTGGAATGTTCTCTATGTGTCTGGTATGTCCAATTCGTGTACAGCATTTTACTAGTCCTGTTTCTCCATTGGTTTTCTATTTGATTTTTCTACCCATTATTTAAAGTGGGCGAATGATGCCTCCTATATTATTGTCCTTGTTTCTTGTTTTTATTTCTGTCAATATTTTTATCACATACTTAAGAGCTCTGATATTTAGTGTAGATATATTTATAATTGTTATTATCTTTTCTTTTAACTTTTATTTTAAGTTCACGTGCAGGTTTATTACATAGGTAGACTTGTTTCACAGCGGTTTGTTGTACAGATTATTTCATTAGGTACCAGACATTAAGTCTAGTACCTATTACTTGTTTTTCCTGATCCTTTCCCTGTTCCCACTCTCCATCCTATGGTAGGCCCCAGTGTGTATTGTTCTCCTCTATGTGCCCGTGCGCTCTCATCATTTAGCTCCCACTTATAAGTGAGGACATACAGTATTCGGTTTTCTGTTCCTGTGTTAGTTAAGATGATGGCCTCCAGCTCCATCCATGGTCCTGCAAAGAACATGATCCTGTTGTTGTTTTTTGTTTGTTTGTTTTTGTTTTTCTTTTGAGATGGAGTCTCGCTCTGTTGCCCAGGCTGGAGTGCAGTGACACAGCCTCAGCTCACCACAACCTCCACCTCCTGGATTCCTGTAATTCTCCTGCCTCAGCCTCCCGAGTAGCTGGGACTACAGGCGCCCGCCACCACACCCGCCTAATTTTTTGTATTTTTAGTAGAGACGGGGTTTTACCATGTTGTACAGGCTGGTCTTGAACTCCTGACTTTGTGATCCACCTGCCTTGGCCCCCCAAAGTGCTGGGATTACAGGCATGAGCCACTGCACCCAGCCTGATCCCGTTCTTTTTTTATGGCTGCATAGTATTCCATGGTGTGTATGTGCCACATTTTCTTTATTCAGTCTACTATTGGTGGACATTTAGGTTGATTGCATGTGTTTGCTATGGTGAAAAGTGCTGCAGTGAACATACACATGCTTGTGTCTTTATGACAGAAGGATTTACATTTCTTTGGGTACATACCCAGTAATGAGATTGCTGGGTCGAATGGTAGTTGTGCTTTTCCTTTTATGAGAAATCACCACACTGTTTTCCACAATGGCTGACTTAATTTACACTCACACCAACAGTGTATGGGTGTGTCATTTTCTCCACAACCTTGCCAACATCTGTTGACTTCTTAATCATAGCCATTCTGACTGCTGTGACTGGTATCTCACTGTGGTTTTGATTTGCATTTCTCTAATGATTAGTGATGTTGAACTTTTTCTCCCATGTTTGTTGACTGAATACATGTTTTCTTTAGAAAAATATCTGTTCATGTCCTTTGCTTGCTTTATTTATTTATTTATCTTTTTGAGACAGAGTCTTGCCCTGTCAGCCAGGCTTGAGTGCAGTGGCGGGATCTCGCATGCAGGCACCCGCCAACAGGCCCGGCTAATTTTTTTGTATTTTTAGTAGAGACAGGGTTTCACTGTGTTAGTCAGGATGGTCTCGATCTCCTGACCTCGTGATCCACCCGCCTCGGCCTCCCAAAGTGCTGGGATTACAGGCGTGAGCCACTGCGCCCGGCTCTTTGCTTACTTTTTAATGGGGTTGTTTTCTTGTTTAAAGTTTCTTATAGAGCTGGATATTACACCTTTGTCAGATATATAGTTTGCAAAAATTTTCTCCCATTCTGTAGGTTGTCTGCTTACTTGATAGTTTATTTTGCTGTGAAGAAACTGTTTAATTAGTTCCCATTTGTCAATTTTTGCTTTTGCTGCATTTGCTTTTGTTGTCTTTTTCACGAAACCTTTGCCCATTCCTACATCCAGAATGGTATTGCCTAGGCTGTCTTCTAGGGTTTTTACCGTTTTGGGTTTTATATGTAAACCTTTAATTCATCTTGACTTGAGTTTTGTGTATGGTGTAAAGGAAGAGTTTCCATCTTCTACATATGGCTAATCAGTTATCCCAGCACCATATATTGCATAGAGAGTACTTTTTCCATGCCTTGTTCTTGTCAGCTTAGTTGGAGATCAGATAGTTGTAGGTGTGTGGCCTTATTTCTGGGATATTTATTCTGTTCCATTGATCTATGTATCTGTTTTTGTAGAATTACCATGCTGTTTTAGTTACTGTAGTCCTGTAGTATGGTTTGAAGTCAGGTAATGTGATGCCTCCAGCTTTGTTCTTTTTGCTTAGGATTGCCTTGGCTATTCAGGCTCTCTTGTGGTTTCATATGAATTTAATTTTTTTTTTCAAGTCTGTAAAGAATGTCATTGGTAGTTTGATAGGAATAGCATTGAATCTATAAATTGCTTTGGACATTATGGCCATTTTAACAATATTCATCTTTATCCATGAGCATGGATAATTCTTCCACTTATGTCATCTCTGATTTCGTTGAGCACTGGTTTGTAATTATCCTTGTAGAGATCTTTCACTTCCATGGTTAGCTGTATTCCTAGGTATTTCATTCTTTCATGGCAGTTGTGAATGGAATCATGTTCCTGATTTGGATGTTGTTGGTGTACAGGAATGCTAGCAGTTTCTGTACATTGACCCTGTATCCTAAGATTTTGCTAAAGCTGTTTATCAGCTTTTGGGCCAAGTGTATGAGGTTTTCTAGATTTAGGATTATGCTGTCCGCAAACAGGGATAGTTTGACTTCCTCTCTTCCTATTTGGATGCCCTTTATTTCTTTCTCTTGGCCGACTGCCCTGGCCAGAACTTCCAATACTATGTTGAATAAGAGTGATGAGAGAGGGCCTCTTTGTCTTGTGCCAGTTTTCAAGGGAAATTCTTTTAACTTTTGTCCATTCAGTATGATGTTGGCTGTGGGCTGGTCATAGATGTCTCTTGTTATTTTGGGTTGTGTTTCTTTAATACCTAGTTCATTAGGAGCTTTTAACATGAAGTGGTATTGAATTTTACAGAAGCCTTTTCTGCATCTATTGAGATGATCTTGTAGTTTTTGTCTCTATTTCTGTTTATAGGATAATCCACATTTTTTTTATTTGTATCTGTTCAACCAACGTTGCTTCCCAGAGGATAAACCCTACTTGATTATAGTTGACTAATTAGCTTTTTTATCCACTGCTGGATTCAGTTTGCCAGTATTTTGCTACGGATTTTTGCATTGACATTCATCAAGAATGATATTAGCCTGAAATTTTTTTTGTTAGTTGTGTCTCTGCCAGGTTTTGGTATCAGGATGATGATGGTCTCATAGAATGAGCTAGGGAGGATTCCCTCTTCCTCAATTATTTTGGAATAGTTTCAGCAGGAATGGTACCAGCTCTTCTTTCTTACATCCACTAGAATTCAGCTGTGAATCCATCTTGTCCTCGGCTCTTTTTGGTTGGTGGGCTATTTATTACTGATTCAATTTTAAACATTTTAAATATCTTCTTGTTGAATTAACCCTTTTATTATTATATAACATTTTTTGCCTCTTTGAATGGTTTTTTTGCATGAAGTCTATTTTATCTGTTATTGTAGTCATTCCTGCTCTTTTTGGTTACTATTGCCTGATTATCTTTTTTCATCATTTCACCTTCAGCCTACGTATGTCATTAGATCTAAGATAGACGACATATAGTTAGATTCTGTTTTGTTTTGTTCTTTTACAGCCAGTCAATTTATAGTCTCCAATGTTACGATGTTATTTTATTTCTTCTGAGAAATTATTTTGAGACAGAGTCTCTCAATCTCTCTCTCTCTCTTTTTTTTTTTTTTTTTTTGGTGAGATGGAGTCTTGTTCTATCACACAAGCTAGAGTGCGGTGGCGTGATCTTGGCTCACTGCAGTCTCCTACTCCTGGGTTCAAGTGATTCTTGTGCCTCAGCCTCCTGAGGGGCTGGGATTACAGTTGTGTGCCACCACACCCAGCTAATTTTTACATTTTTAGTAGAGATTGGGTTTTGCTACAATGGCCAGGCTAGTCTCCTGGCCTCAAATGATCCATCTGCCTTGACCTCTTCAGGTGCTAGGATTACAGGCCTGAGCACCTGCACCCAGACACTCCAATGTTATTTTTAGATTTCAATCTATTTACATTTAAATTAGATTATAATAGGGGAAGGATTTACTATTGCCATTTTGTTAATTATTTTCTGGTTAGCTTTTGTGTTCCTGCTTAAGTCTTAGTGCCTTCCTTTGTGTTTAGTTTTTTTTTTTTTTGGTAGGGATTCCCTGCTCATTTCTTTTGCGCATATTGTCGATATATTATGTTTGCAATATTATCATTGCAATTAAATATCTTAAAGTTTATAACATTCTATTTTAAATTGATATAACTTAACTTCAGTCACATATATGTGCCTCTTTAGCTGTAACCTCCCTACTTGGTTATGTTTATTCATTCACATAAATTTATAGTTACTTTTTCTTTTTTTAATTTAACTTCCATACAAGAATTAAAAGTGAATCAATGCACTAAAATTATAACAAACCAAATGACTGTATTTTTCTGCATATTTACCTTTACTAGAATCCTTATATTTTCATATTGCTCTTTAGCATCCTTTTTTTTCAAATTTGGACTTTCTTTAGCAATTATTGAAGAGCAGTTCTTACAGTAATTAACTTGCAGCTTTTATATGGGAAACTTTTATTTTTTACTCATTTTTGAAGAATAGTTTGCAAGATACAGTTAATTTCAGCACTTTAAATGTGTCATCCCACTCCCTTCTGGCCTGCAGTGTTTCTGTTGAGAAATTACTGATAGTCCAATAACTCTTCCTGTCCCTTCTTGATTTTACTTGGCATGGCTTGCTATAGTTTCTCAGCTGGTCTTGAGAGCTCTTACAAAGGTATTGTAGTCTGCAGTTTTTTTTTTTTGAGACGGAGTCTCGCTCTGCCGCCCAGGCTGGAGTGCAGTGGCCGGATCTCAGCTCACTGCAAGCTCCGCCTCCCGGGTTTACGCCATTCTCCGGCCTCAGCCTCCCGAGTAGCTGGGACTACAGGCGCCGCCACCTCGCCCGGCTAGTTTTTTGTATTTTTTAGTAGAGACGGGTTTCACTGCGTTAGCCAAGATGGTCTCGATCTCCTGACCTCGTGATCCGCCCGTCTCGGCCTCCCAAAGTGCTGGGATTACAGGCTTGAGCCACCGCGCCCGGCCTGCAGTTTCTTCTTAACTTGGTGTCTCTGGTGGAATGAGGGCCTGGAAAGTTCTAGTATACCATCTTATGGACGTCATTCTTTGCTGTTAGGCAGGCATAATTCATTTGCCAACATTTTTCCTACCAATAAGCCCAGCGATCTGATTTAACAAGTCCTTTGTTAAGGACGTTATTCTTATGCACTCTCAAGTTTGTGAATCTTTACTAAAAAGAGCACTTTAAGGAAGTTACAAAATAATTATGCAACATATTGTGTTTTATGTGAAAAATCATAGAACTAAACCAAACCAGAAACTCACAGGTTGGATGTGGTGGCTCATACTGATAATCCCAGCACTGTGGGAGGCCAAGGAGGGCGGAGTACCTGAGGTCAGGAGTTTCAGACCAGCCTGGGCAACATAATGAAACCCTGTCTCTACCAAAAATACAAAAAAAGTAGCCAGGTATGGTAATGTGCACCTGTAGTCCCAGCTACTCCGGAGGCTGAGACAGGAGAGTCTCTTGAACCCAGGAGGTGGAGGTTGCAGTGAGCAGAGATTGAGCCACTGTACTCCAGCCTGGGACACAAAGTGAGACTGTATCTCAAAAAAAAAAAGCAGAGCAAGTAAAGCAGGGCCTAAATAGTTCACATTCATACTTTTATGTAAGCTTTTTACAGGGCAGGTGTTCATTCAATAAGTATACTTTTTAATGCACCTGTAAATAATGTGCATTTCATAAATCTTGTGTGGTCTCCCATGAGTTAAATTCTTCAAAGGTAAATAAAATTCAGAAGCAGAGTCAACAAGTAAAACTTGAAAGGCTGGCAAAGGTGTGGTGTGAGTAACTGCATGAGTATTTTGTTTTTTAGAATTAACTGCCCCAGGGGTAGTTGATGTAAGTCATGTTAGAAATACAATTTTTCCACACTCAGTAGCTACTAGATAGTCAAACTTAAGTTGGTCTCATGGATTTTGTTTTATTACACATATGTGGTTTTGCTCATAAAATTTTGTTTAATATAGTATTCCTGTTATGTTTTGATATCTGCTCTTATTTCTAAATAAATTTCTACCCTATTTTAACATATGTGTTTGAATATTGGTAAATGATAGATGACATGACATGTATATATATGTTTCTGTGTATGTATGTGTCCATATATATATGTTTGGGGATTCAGGTATTCATGCATGGATATACACAAGAAATACATACAGACAAAGCTGCTTAAACTAAATCCCCAACATACTACCAGCTGGAAGTGTTGCAGCTCTTTGAGCAGGTTGGCATTTCTGCTACCAATGAAGTATTATCTATGTTGCCTGGAGGTATGACATCTATACTTATTCAGATTTTAAAACCATTTTTGCATCTTATGAGGTTAAAATCCTTTGTAAATTATTGAAGTTTTAGGTCACATCAATAACAACTTTTTAGTTTTGTTTTGTTTTGAGATAGGACCTTGGTCTGTCACGGAGGCTGCAGTGCAGTGGAGTGATCACGGCTCACTGCAGCTTTGACCTCCCAGGCTTGAGAGATCCTCTCACCTCACCATCCTGAGTAGCTGGTTATGTTGGCTAATTTATTATTATTTTTAAGAAGTTTTTTTTGTAGAAATGGGGGTCTCACTATGTTTCTCAGGCTGATCTCAAGTGATCCTCATAACTCGGCCTTTCAAAGTGCTGGGATTACAGACATGAGCCACCATGAAATGTGTTTTTCCTTGTTTGTGTTTATTTTTCCCTGTCAACTGAAAGTCAGCTTATGGTATGGTAAATACATAGGTTTCTATTCTGTTCCCTTGGTCAGTGTATCTGTTTATATGCTGTGTCATGCTGCTTTGATTAATAGAGCGTTGTAACATATTTTGGGTTCTTTTCTTGGTTTCTCATTAAACTTTGTTTTAATGGTTCTTAAAATGCTGTGACAGATTTTTATTCAAGTTGTTTTAATTAAATAGTATTGGTTTTTGAACCCAGTAACTGAAAACTGCCATATGCAAAAAAAAATCAACAACAAACAACACTCCCCCTACCAGTGGCCCATAAGACACTCTACTTTCCTTCTAAAGTTTTATGATGCATTATTTTCATTAATGATTCTTTTATTATTAAACTTAAATGGCCAATTGAAACAAACAGTTCTGAGACTATTCTTCCACCACTGATTAAAACTGGGGTAGCAAATATTAAGGATAACATTCATTTAGCCTTCTGAGATTTTGGGGAAGAATTGGTGACCTTGCTAGCTCCAGCAGCCCTCTTGTCCACTGCTTTGATGATACACTTTCCTCTATTGGACTAGAAAGTTGGAAGTATTTCTATGAAGTACTTTTAGGTCCAGTAACCTTTAAATCCTGGCACACAGGATTCTGCCGAGGTAGTTTAAACAGGGTTCAGTACAATGAAACAGTAAGGTGGTCGCAGATAGTTATAGTATGATAGGAGAAAATAATCCTACATGTGCACACCTAGCCATATCGGTTGCTTTTTTTTTCTTGGTTTATTATTTTTTCTTACTCTTTTTTTTTTTTAACTAGCAGCAGGCTTTTGATCACTTTGGCATATTAGATTTGTGGATAGTATTCATTTTAAAATGTATAATGTGGGAAAAATGTATAAACATTAATACTTTTCAGTATGTTGTTTTATAAATATGAAAATTGAGGCTGCCAGTTAAAGTCATATAGTTAGTGGTTGATATTGTGGTAAAGCCACATTCTTTATTTCCCCCAACTTTAGACCTCCTATTTTTATCTGACACTTAGAAGCAAATTACTTTGTGTGACAATATTACACATGTACACTGTGAAAGTTGTCAGATTAAAAATGTATAATCCCAGCACTTTGGGAGGCCGAGACGGGCGGATCACGAAGTCAGGAGATCGAGACCATCCTGGCTAACACGGTGAAACCCCGTCTCTACTAAAAAATACAAAAAACATTAGCCGGGCGAGGTGGTGGGCGCCTGTAGTCCCAGCTACTCGGGAAGCTGAGGCAGGAGAATGGGGTGAACCCAGGAGGCGGAGCTTGCAGTGAGCTGAGGTCCGGCCACTGCACTCCAGCCTGGGTGACAGAGCGAGACACCCTCTCAAAAAAAAAAAAAAAAAAAAAAGGAGTCCCTAATGTTAAAAAAGAATATCCTAACAAATGGAGCCAGGAAAGACTAGGAATACAGCGTTCTCATACTGGTATGCCTGACAGCAAAGAAGACTCTACAAAACTCTACAACCTTGCACAAAGGCATCACAAACTTTTAGTCCATTTAAGTGGTCTTATTTAAACTAATTTCAAGCCTGTTTAAACTACTATGCAGAATCCTGGGTATGAGGATTTAAAGGTTACTGGACCAAGTGATTGTTAGTATCACTATTAGTCTGTTCTCACACTGCTATAAAGAAATATCTGAAACTGGGTAATTTATAAAGAAAAGACGTTTGATTGACTTACAGTTCTGCAGGCTCTACAGGAAGCATGGGCGTATGTGCTTCTGGGGAGGCTGCAGGGAGCTTTCATTCATGGCAGGAGGCAAAGCAGATACAAGTGTCTCACATAGCTGGAGCAGGATCCAGAGAGAGGGGAAAGTGGCACACACTTTTAAACAACCATATCTCAGGAGAGCTCACTATCACAATGACAGCACCCAAGGGGGATTGTGAGCAACTGCCCCCATGATCCAATCACCCCCAACCAGGCCCCTGCTTCAATACTGAAGATTTCAATTCAGTGTGAGATTTGGGTAGGAACACAGATTGCAACCATACCACAAACTTATAAAAAATATTTCCACAAGACATCTGCCCAGCAACTGCCTATTCAACCTCAGACTGGCATTATGTTTGTTACTTTTCTTTTTGACTTACCCACACATCTGTTTTATTGATCTTTGTAGCCGGGGATAGTTATTTCATAACAACTATGTAATCCTCCTCATTTAGTACTTTAAAATTCCTTTGTCTTCCTTTACTGCTCTGAACATGCACCTAGTTTACTACAGCTTGTGCATACTTTGTAATGTTCCTTTTCCAAATAAACACCTTTTCTTTTAAAGAGTCTCTCTATTAGTTTTTAAGGTTTACAATACAATACGTTGCATTTTAGAACATTGGTAAATAGTACGCAGAAATTTTGCAAAAAGGAAAAGTTGAATTTGAACTCCTGGCCTCAACTGATCCATCTGCCTTGGCTTCCAAAAGTTCTGGGATTACAGCATGTGCCACTGTGCCAGAGGTGCCCATCTAAATCACTGCTATTTAACAGTGTACTGGAAATTTAAGGCAGGTCAATTAGGCAAGGGAAAAAAGAAAACCACACATCCAAATTGTAAAAGATTAATGAAATTATCTTAATTTGCTGATGACATGAACCTTTATGTTGAAAACGAAGATTATACAAATACACAAACTATTACATTCAATACATACAAAAAAGTCATGTTTTCATATATTGTCACTGAATAATATGAAAAGGAAATTGAGAAAATAATCCCATTTAAAATAGAATCCAAAAGAATAAAATACTTCAGAATACCTTTTTTTTTTTTAACGGAGTTTTGCTCTTGTTGCCCAAGCTGGAGTGCATGGTGCAATCTTGGCTCACTGCAACCTCCGCCTCCTGGATTCAAGAGATTCTCCTGCCTCAGGAGAATCTGGGAGTAGCTGGGATTATAGGCTTGCGCCACCATGCCCAGCTAATTTTGTTTTTTTAGTAGAGACAGAGTTTCTCCATATTGGTCATGCCAGTCTCAAGCTCCCGACCTCAGGTCATCTGCCTGCCTCGGCCTCCCAAAGTGCTGGGATTACAGGTGTGAGCCACCACACCCTGCAAAATAAAAACTATGTAAACTGGACAAAATTAGAAACCTCTGAGTACCTAAAAACACTACCAACAGAGTGAAAAGGCAACACACAAATAGGGAAACTATCTGTCAATCATACGTCTGATAAACTGACATCCAGAATATATAAATAACTCCTACAACTCAACAAGAAAAACCAGTTAAAAATAGTTAAGGATTTGAGTGGACATTTCTCACCAAAGAAGATATACAAATCATCAATAAAAACATGAAAAGATTCTCAACATCATTGTCCATTAGGAAAATGCAAATTAAAACTACAAGCAGATACCATTTCATACAAATTAATACTTACTTTCAAGAGAAAATAAGTGTTGGGAAAAATGTGGAGAAAACAGACATTATGAATTGTAGTGAAAATACAAAATAGTGCAACTGATGTGGAAAATGATTCTGTAATTCCAACATTACATATATACCGCAAATAATTGAAAGCCTGGCTCACAGATATTTGGACATAAATATTTATGGCAATAGTATGCACAACTGCAAAAGGTGGAAACAATTCACATTTCAATTAAGAGATGAATAGACAAACAAAATATGAAATATACTTATAATGGAATATTATTCAGCCTTAAAACAGAATAAAATTCTGACATGCTACAACTGCACTTACAGGAAAAACACTGTGTTAAGTAAAATAAGCCAGACATAAAAGAACAAATACAGTATGATTCCATCTATATGAAGTCCTTGGAATAGTCAAATTCAGGGTGACAGTAAGTAGGTGATGGTTGCCAGGACTGTGGGGAGGGGAGAATAAGGAGAAGTTGTTTTAATAGGTATAGAGTTTCTGTTTTACAAGATAAAGTTCTAGAGACAGGTTACATCAACAATGTGAAGGCATTTAAGTACTGAATTGTACACTTAAAAATGATTATGGTGGAAAATTTTGTTATGAGCACTTTATCACAATAATAATTTTAAAAGGCCCAATTTTCTTTCTAAGTAGACTAACGACAAAAAATACCATCCAATGGAATTATTTAGAAGAACTCTGCTGCTGTAAGAGTTTCTTGTTACTTTGTTTCTGTTTCCTAGTACTGGCTGTTAGCTTTGAGACTGACTTTTGCACTCCCTCTAACAGTCAGAATTAGTCATAATGACTGTCTAGTATCAGCTAGATACTCACCTTTCGCCTCTCTTAGGGTTTCCAAGATGAATGTGTCCATAGATTTAGATTCACCCACTCTGCTTCCATCTTGGTTCTGCTGGACTTCTCTATTGTGAAGGTAAATAGCTTGTTGTTTCTTGCCGATGAACCAGGAAATGTAAGAAAAACAAGTAAAGAGAAAAACAAGTCCTTCTCTGACCAGGCTGACTCACTCCAAAGTCCAGCTGGAGCTATGATAACATTACCTGCAAGGCCAGGCAGCGGCCCTGAAGAAATGGGTTCCAAAAGCAGGGACAAGAAAAACAAGTTCTTATCAGTCTCCTCCTGAAATTCTGTGCCCATGCCATCATTCTTTGTGCTGCTCCTGTAACAATTTTTGTAACTATTTCTGCAAGTTTGCAAGGATTTTGTAAGGTCCTGTTTTTCCCATCTGTGCAGGATGCTAAAGGTCACCAGACATGCCTGAGTTCCAACACCTGTCACAGTTTGATTAACTGCGTTTGTTCTGCTTCTGTAAGCTTGCTTTCCCTGCCTCACAAGTTTGGCACCACTGGCTAGCCAACCCCCTTTGGTTGCATGAATAAAAGTCAACCCCTGTCTTTGTTCACTGCTCAGCCTCTGGATATTAATCTGCTGAGCTAGTGGCCACCTAAATAAAATCCTCCTGTTCCCCTAATTGGTCTCTCTGGTCTCCGGATTCCGGCTACATTTTGGTGAGCCAGCCAGGAGTGAAGATGGCAGGTTTGCTGTATCCTTTGCCTGTGGGTCTAGGGCCCCAGCAAAGAAGACAGGGGTAGTGGAGACCCATGACTCCAGGCATGCTATCCGGCGAACTTCAACCCAGAAGGGAGATCAGCTCTCCCACAACCTGCTGCTGCTCTCTGACAGCACAACGGAATTTAAGGACAATTCCAGTGACAACGTGCTACAGGACTGTGATAAGGTTTGGGCCCGAGGCAAGACCTGTCCCGTAAGGACAGAAGAGGAGCCTCATCACTTCCTGGGGTGTACCTATTAATGTGACCTTGGACGCAAGAGAAGTTCACAAAGTCGGAAGAAACCTACACCCCAAATGACCCAGGACGCAAGAGTGGCTCACTAAATTGGTTAAAAAAGGAAACCAGGAGTGGGGAGGTATGTGAATGCATGTGAAACAGACGGTTCCAAAAGGAATCAATGTGTGGAGTGATGTGTATGGAGCCACAGGTCTCTCAGCATAGACTGCATGCTAGGGAGGTGCCCCACAGTTTAGTGATTGTGGTGGTCTGGGCTTGGGACTGAAACCTTCCATTAAAGCTAAGCAGTGTCTGAAATACTCCTGTGAGGGAGACGGTCTCATCCGTCCGAAGTGAAAGTAAAAGAGTGAGTGAATTGTGCCATAACAGGGAGGAAATGGGAGGGAAGTTGTTGAAACCTACCCCATTAGAATGCATGTTAAAGAACTTTAAGAAACGTTATATGGGGGATTATGGGATCAAGTTGACCCCCAGAGATTGAGAACTGTCTGTGAAATAGAGTGGTCTTCTTTCAATGTTGGATGGCCAGCTGAAGGAACCATAGATAGGGAAAAAATTGGCTGTGTATTAAGGCAGTGACTGAAGTCAGAGGACAGCCTGGACATTCAGGCCGATTTCCTTATGTTGACTCATGGCTGAATATAATTCAAACCCAACCTGCGTGGCTGCAGCCCTGCCTGGCAGCTTATTGCAGAACACTGGTAGCTCGAGCTGAACCAAAAGTGAAAGAGAATTCAGCTTCACTGTCAGCTACAGAGAGAAAGGAAAAAACACAAGAAAAACCAGTTTTGCAGGAACCACCAGAGGAAATAGAAACCCCTCTTCCCTATGCACCAATCTACCCACCTTTACTAAGGCTGGCCCCATAGCAGCCAGACTTAGATGGTGACATGCCCCAGGCTAACCCCAAAGGGAGAAATCTGAGCCCTCAACCCAGGAGGTCAAGGAGGAAAGTCAGGATGATCAAGCAAGCTGCCTCCAATCTGGCTGCAACAGAGCTTTGCAGATGCCTCTCTGAGAAACCAGGGGACCCATCTATTATGATGAACAGGGCCAGGTCCAAGAGGGGGCAACCAACTTTCATTTACTAGCCTTTTTCAACCACTGATCTCCTAAACTGGAAACACCATACTCCCTCCTACATGGAGAATCCCCAGGCCCTCACAGATCTGATACAGTCTATTTTTCAGACACACAATCCAACTTGGCCAGATTGCAAACAGCTTGTCCTGACGCTGTTCAACACCAAGGAATGCTGAAGGGTGACCCAGGTAGCCCTCCACTGACTAGAAAACAATGCACTTGAAGGCATCCTTAATGTCCTGGAATATGCACAGGGCCAGTTCCCAGAAGCAGACCCACACTGGGTCCCAAATGATGCAGCCCAACTACAGCAACTGCAGAGGTACCAAGAGGCACTGCTGCAAGATTTGAGAGAAGGAGGGAGAAAGACATTCAATATGGGAAAGATTTCAGAGGTGCTTCAGAGTGCAAATGAAAGCTGTAGCCAGTTTTATGAGAGACTCTGTAAGGCCTTCCGGCTTTACACTCCGTTTGATCCTGAGGCTGCTGAGAACCAGTCCATGGTAAATGCGGTGTTTGTAGGGCAAGCCCAGGGAGACATCAGGTGAAAACTGCAAAAAGCTAGAGGGTTTCACTGGCATGAATATCACTCAGCTTTTAGAAGTGGCCACCAAGGTGTACACTAACTGTGGTGAAGAGACAAAAAGAGCAGCTGATCAGAGACTCAGGAAAAAGGCCAATTTGCTGGCGGCAGCACTTATGGAAAGGGGGCGAATGTCACAAGAGGATGTGGATGTAGGTGTGGACAAGGAAAAGGTTAAATCAAGCAAAGACCCGAGAATCAGGAAGGACTGAATAGGGACCAGTGTGCAGGGTGCAAGAAGAAAGGACACTGGAAGAATGAATGTCCAGAGGGCGATGAGGGAGAGGACGAAAGTCAAGGAGCTAGAAGGCTGCCAGCAAAGGGCTATCACACCGAGAAGGAGCCAGATGCCGACCTTGCCAGACTGGCAGGGACTGAAGGGTATGAAGACTAGGCCAAACAAGGCTACATCTCCTTAGGCCCCCAGGACCCCATGGTCATGGTGGAAGTAAGGGGCTTTATGGTAGACACTGAGGCTGAACACTCGGCAATGATATGACCCATAACTTTAAGTCTGCCACCATCCTGAAGAAATGGTGTTAAATCTTGATGTCCTGCAGGCAGAAGAATGGAGGCTGTATGCAGAAGGGTTGTCAAAACTGGGGCTAGATGAGCTGTATGGGTTGCCTAGTAAAATTCCTAGAGTGTGGGCTGAAGGTAACGCCCCTAGCCTGGCTGTAAGCCAGATACCAAAGATAGTAGAACTAAAACCAGGGGAAATACTAGTTCAGTTTCGTCATTACCCACTTCCCTGATAAGCCATACATGGCATCCAAGGGCATTTGAAGTGGCATCTAGAACACAGGATCTTAGCCTGATGCTGGTCACTGCAGAATACTCCGCTTTTACCGTGCAGAAACTGGGGACTAATGAATATAAACTGGTGCAGGACCTTCTTGTTGCAAACCAGGCCCTTGAGGATTCAGGAAATGGAAGTTTCACATAGCCTACCAGCTGCAAAACTCAGGAAAAGTGGAGCACATGAACTGAACACTCAAGCAGCTATTAAAGAAATATTGCCAAGAAGCTCATCTATGATGGGATCAGGTCCTGCCCATGGTCCTCCTCTGAATCAGGTGCACTTGCACCAAACAAATTGGGTATTTGTCCTATGAGATCTTGTTTGGCCAGCCCCTCGCAATCATAGGTCAAATTAAGGGTGATCTCTGTGAGCTAAGGGAATTGTCCTTAAGAAGACAAATGCAGGCCTAAGGGAAAGCCATGCAAGAGGTCCATGGCTGGGTACGGGAAAGAACGGCCATAGGACTAACAAGATCAGGGACAAGAAAAACAAGTTACTTTCAGTCTCTGCCTGAAATTCTCTCCCGATGCCATCATTCTTTGTTCTGCTTGTATAACTATTTTTGTAACTCTTTCTGCAAGTTTGCAAGGATTTTGCAAGTTCCTATTTTTCCCTCCTGTGCAGCATAGCAAAGGTCACAAGACATGCCTGAGTTACAAGATCTGTAACCGTTTGATTAACTGCATTTGTTCTGCTTCTGTAAGTTTGCTTTCCCCGCCTGGCAAGTTTTGTACCATTGGCGAGCCAACCTGCTTTGGTTGCATGAATAAAAGTCAAGCCCTGTCTTTGCTCATTGTTCAACTTCTGGATATTAATCTGCTGAGCTGGTGGCCACCTAAGTAAAATCCTCCTGTTCCCCTCATTGGTCTCTCCAGTGTCCTGATTCCTGCAACACTGACAATCAAGGTAACATAATGCTGTTGACTGAAGGTATGTCCTCATTATGAACCTTTATTGTCAGGGTATCCAACTATAAACCTTTATTTTTAGGGTATTCAACTGTTAAAACACTTAAAAAATCCCAGGCAAACCAGGAAGAGCTGGCTTTACCAGCTAGCTTGCACCATCTTATCCAAGTATCTATTGCAATATGCTAGAAATTAACAAAAGTTTTCTTGAAGAATTTCTACATCTACTTGGTCTGATATAAGATATCCCATTGATCCCTATTTCCCTTGGAATCATGGCTCTTCTCTAATTTGCCACTCATTGGGGTGGGCAAGTAGTGGCCATTGGTCACTTAGTTTGGCTGCTCAGAATCTAATATTCCTTATATTTCAGGAATTCCTCAAGTTATATGGCAGAGTGTGTCACTTTTCATTGTAGAACCTCAACATACTAGCTTCCCTTGCAATCAGAGTGGTGGTACCTTCCCAGGCTCTGCCAATCAGTGCTTGTACTGGAGGCTGAATTGAAAATAAGGAATACAGAGTCTGGAATTTTGACAAAGTTGTGCTGGTGAGGATGCAGCCAGCCAGCAGGCCTATCAGAGTTAGAGCGAACAGTGTGCCCAAAAGTTCTAGGAGCAGCATCAGAACTCAGTGTCAGTGTTTATAACATTGTGTGTCTGTAATGGGAATAGGGACCACTAAATTAATTCTCCATGTTCTGGACAGTGTTCCTGGTTGCTTCACTTCCAATCTTCATTCCTTCATCCTTCCCAAAGCTTATATTTTGTTACAGCCCCTCTGTTAAATCAAATAGAGTTGTTTTTTGTTATTTAGAAATGTTTTTAATATATGTCCTTGGCTAAGATATGGTCTCTACATGCAACAATGAGACATGCAGAAACTGGGTAATTTAAGAATTTAAAGATGGACTATTTACAAAAATGAGCTGATTTGTGAGAAACTAATGAGATATAATGCAACACCCAATGTTAGCAACACTGGGGAGTACTCATCAGTTCAGACTAGGGTGAAAGTGTTGGGAGGATTTTTTGCTTCATTTCTCAGCATTTCCACATGGTCCACCAAAAATCCACCTTGACAGCTGGAGACTAATGATAGGAAATGTCATTCTCCCCTAAGAAGCATTCCAACATCCTAAAGCCTTCCCCTTTCTGTCACAGGAAACCTTGTCCTATTTTCCAGTGTTACTTACCTGGAGACCCTTTCCCCTCAACACTTAAGGAGTTTTGCTAGCATTTCATTGAATGAGTTATCTCTCTGGAGGGGAGAATGGGAAGATCATTAGCAGTCTTGATAAAAGATCAGTCGTTTAGCTGAGCATTTCTCTCCTATAAAGCAACCCACTACAAGCTCAATGAATAGTTAGGTCTCAGCATGATCTGTGTGAACTGAGATGTTGTGTATGAACTCAAGAGATTGCTCAGGCTGCTGCTTTTTTCTATGAATAGTAAACAGTCTTTGTCTTTGACCAGGACTCTAGTCTCTTTGGTAAGGATATGAATATAATCACCCTATCTGTTGTCAGGAAGGCAAAATCTCAGGTCTTCCACAGTTCCTGACTTCTCAGGATAAGCATAGCCGAGGAAGAAAACTGTACTGACAGGAGCTAAACTCCCTTCACAAGAGAGGAGCCAAGGCAATAAATACCACCTGCCTTTTATCACCCTTCTAAACTGCCCATTGGCTGAATCCACCTGGAAACCAAAGTGAATGGGAGCACCTTACACAGTCCAAAGTTCAGTTTCTCAGGCACACAGCAAGGTAGAGATAGGAGGAGAACTGACGAGGAGAAACAGAGTAAAGGCACTGAGCACAATGAATAGTTTTATGGTTGGTACATTGCTTCTTTTGAACTGCGGCTCATGTTTCCTTTCATGAATATGGTCTGTTAGATATTAATGTTTTTGTGTTTGTTGAGATTTTCTTTGCATACTTTACCTGGTCCATTATTTGCCAGTGTTCTATAAATGTATTGACTAATGGTACATTGGTTTGTTTATATGTCTCAAAACAAGAGCCATAACAGTGGGTAATGAGAGCAGGTTGGGGGTACTGAGTAAAAGCATGATGGGACCAAAATACTACACAATAACAATATACAGAAGAATTGGCATTGCTATTGCCACAGGATTCTTAGGGTGTTGCTTTACCAGCCAGAAACCTCTGTGGCTGATGATGCCTCTGCTTGGGTTTTTCTTGGGCCTGCTGGGCTTGTTCTGCCCACTTGGTGAAGCAACCAGCCTGGATTCCATACCTGCCAAGGGCAAGCCAGATGTGGAGTAATGAGAGGTGTGTGAGTCAGGTCTGGCCATTGTGCACTGCCAGGCATGCCAGCTGCAGTGAGGCAGGCAACTCCAGGTGCCAGCACAGGTGCTAGCTCTGTGTGATGCTGCAGCTGAACCAGGCGTATTGCAAGTGGCTTTTTCCACTGTGGGCACCGGGTAATGCAATGGTGCCCAGAAACTTGGAGATGCTAGGAACCATAGAGCCTCAAAGATGGTGTCACAGCCTTGGCTTGGGGAGCTCCTAGGTGTGGGCTCCCTGAAGGTCAACAACTCTTTTCTCCTTCTTGTCACTCACAAGGTATCAAGCAGAGGGTATGTTTTAGCCCTTTTTGTGTTACAGCTCTTTCAGTCCACCATTCTGTGGTCCTGAGTTCTGGTTCTGCATCCAGGAAGAATGACATACATAGAAAACTGGAGCATGAGCAAGGCAAAGACGGGGTTCATTGAGCAACAGAACAGCTTTCAGGAGACCCAGAGTGGATAGCTCCTTTCCGCAGGCTGGTTGTCCCCGTGAGTGTCCAGCTCTCAGCAGAATGGAGACCTGCAATGGGTAGCTCCTTTCTGCAAGCAGGTTGTCCTGACAAGTCAAGGAGACCTGAATTGGGTCAGTGCTTCCCACAGCTGGTAGTCCCACAGTCTGTGTAAGTCTGGCTGTCTGAGGTTTTTATGGGCTTCAGAAGGCAAGAAGTCCATACGCAGCCATGTGCAGGCCTGGAAAAAGCACCATAAGTTTTCACTCAGGGCCAAAGACTTCACCTGGAACTGACAGCCTTCAGGATGGCTTGAAGCAGTGCCTCACCAGCAACCCAACTCTTTATTCCCAGGAGCCCATCTGCCTAATGTTGCCGTCAACTTGCCATCCACAGTGCCCAGACTGTTCATGCCAAGGAGTGCCAGCAGGCCTGTGCCAAATGACCCTCAACACCTCCTCAGCTCCACTCCTGTGCTCATGGGCACCCAAAGTCTGGAAGGGGATGTGGTGGCAGGGGGCTGGTGTGTCAACACCACCCTGAGCATGGACACGCTCCCGGCTGGGTTGTGATAGCACCTGGGCTTGGCCACAATGTTGCTCCACACTCGGAGCAAACAAGAGTTGGGAAAGGCCAGGCAGCAGGACCAAGCACTTTCAAGCTTGCAGGGGCAAAGGGGGTTCCTGGGCCCCCAAAAGCATAGGGATACCTGAGTCTGCAGCCGCTGTTGGGCAGCTGCAGCTAAGCACGGGACTCCCGCCCCACCAACTTGGAAGGGGACAGGGCTCCTGCCTGTTCCCAGCTCTTCACAGCTCCATGGAACATGTAGCCCTGGCCATGCCTCCCCTGCTGTAGCTGGCATCGCCACAGTGGCTGCTCCAAACAGGTTGCCATCATCATTGTGAGTTAGAACACTCTTGGCTGCAAGTATTACAGGTCATAACTTGTCTGGGGATGGTGCCCCACGTCTATAATCTGCTTTGGGAGGCCAATGCAAGAGGATTGCTTGAGGCCAGGAGCTTGAAACCAGCCTGGGTAACATATAATAGTAATACTTTGAGTCTATACACATATGGAAAATAAAAGCACACTCACACACTCAAAATGCAAGACATGACTCAACAGACTGAACAATAAGAAAACTTTTAATAGGAACTCCAGATGTAGTTATCTTCAAGGTTAGTTGCATATTTGGTATTTGTTGAATGAATATATTGGGAAAAAGACATTTATAGCAGTTCCATATGTCTCATCCAAATTTGGCAATTGAGAGAAAAAAGATAAATAACATTTTCCTATGGCTTTCTCTTAAAGAGGAAGAAACTTTTTCTTAAAGTCCTTCTGTAAGGCTGCTCATCAGGTATCAATGGCTAGTGTTGGACCACAAAGCTTTTCCTAGAAATACTGTTAACTAACCATTAGCAACCCTAACAAGTGAATAACATTATGCATAACTAGATTGACTCCCATAACAAGAGATGGAGTTAGCTTTTCCTTCAAAAAAGCAAAGCAGAACAAAACCTACACACATGATATGCAGTGAAAGATACTTCAACAGATTTGAAGTATCTTTGGTACAAAGGATAAGTATGTATTGGGTAGGCAACCACTATCCTTCACTACAGAGGTTACTAGATTAAAACAGTGCTATAGTATTACAATTAAAAAGGTTTGATTGCTTCTTTGTCTTTAAATTACATATAGGTGTTAAAGTATTAAGGGTAATCACTACAGGAATAGAAAGAATGCAAAGTGTCCAAACAAGTAGAAGGGAAATATGGTGCCAAAAAAACACAAAACAAAATAAATGAACCTTCAAAACAAATTAAATAGCTGTCAGCAAAGCTGTCATAAAGGGAGTGAAGAAAGAGCAGGATGAAAAGAAAATATAAAATAAAATATATAACAGATATTTTAATTATTTTAGCCAAATATTTTAATAATTGCAATGAATATAAGTACACTCTACCTATTAAAGGCCAAAAATTATAAAATTAGATAAAATTCTAGCTATACAATATTGGCAAGAAAAATACATAAATTAATGATACAAAAAAAACCCCAGAAAGTAAAAGGATAGAAAATATACAGTAAAAATACATCATTTTGTTCAAATTTCTCAAATTTCTCTTTTTGCACTTGACTGCCAGGCCAAGAGATGTGTTGAACAGGCAGTTTAATCGGCAAGAACCTCGGTTGAATTATCTGAGCACTGATCCAGTGCTTTTGCAGAATGCTACCCAACTGCGAAAACCATATCCATTTTTCCCTTTTTTTTTTTTTTTTGAGGAGTCTCGCTCTGTCACCCAGGCTAGAGTGCAGTGGCGCAACTCAGCTCACTGCAAGCTCCTCCTCCTGGGTTCAGGCCATTCTCCTGAGTCAGCCTCCCCAACAGCTGGGACTACAGGGGCCCACCACTAGGCCTGGCTCATTTTTTTGTATTTTCAATAGAGACAGGGTTTCACTATGTTAGCTAGGATGGTCTCGATCTCCTGACTTCGTAATCCGCCTGCCTTGGCCTCCCAAAGTGCTGGGATTACAGGCGTGAGCCACTGTGCTGGGCCAAAGCCATCTATTTTTAAGCACCTTGCCTTTGGTCATTTGCTCATTCATTCCTCCATTCATTCCTTTGTTCATTTATTCAATACCTATCAGTTTGTTGACATTTTCTGGGTCTGGTAGTTTAGAGAACATTTGGTTTTCCTCAGCTAAAAGTTTTTTTTTTCTACCTCATTTTTCTTTTTTAGTCAGAACATTTTTTCCTTGATAGCATTGATGATAAAAATCTGCATGTCAGAGTTTCTCAAAAAGACTTTTAATCCAAAAACTATCTGAGAAAAGTCTCAATTTAGAAGTTTATATTGCCAAAGTTAAGGACATGCCTTCCAAGGTCCTGATGACATGTGCCTAAGGTAGTTGGGATACAATTTGCTTTTATCCATTTAGGAAGAAACAAGACATTAATCAATATGTGTAATATAAATAGTGGTTTGGTCCAGAAAAGTAGGACCACTAGAAATGTGGGTTCCAGATCTTAGGTGAATTGAAACATTTTCTTATTGTCAAGCATTTAAATAAATATCTGAAATCAATAGCAAGAAATGTCTGGGTGATAATAAGGGATTGTGGATACCAAGGTTTTGTCTTGCTAATAGCCTCCAGGTATCAGAGAGGCTTTAGAGAGAATAGATTGTAAAGGTTTCCTGTCAGACTTAAAGGATCTGTTCTATCAGTACCATGGTCTGTGTTGATGTTAATGGTAATGAGGCATGTCTGACTCCCCCTTCCCATTATGGCCCAAACTAGTTTTTCAGGTTATCTTTGGAATGTTTTTGGCTTAGAGGAGGTGTATATTCAGATTGTTTGAGGCTTTAAATTTTATTTTGGCTAATAAGCTCATTGCTGGATAGTCCTGTTCCCTGTGTAGGTAGTGGTGCATGTGTGTGCAGGGGACGGAGGCTATTGCTGGAGGGTCAAAGAGAAGTTGTCTCAGTGAGGAATTTTAAGAGCACCAAAAAGCCATTTGGGATGAAAATGTTACAAATTGGTTAAATGAAACCCTGTCAAGTCATTGATTTACATACCTGCTGTCACTTTTTAATCATTTGTAGCTTTAGTTATTGTACATTAGACTTTTAACTACTACTAACCTTACCGCATAGAGAAAACCTAAGAAACACAGTTTTTAACTATGTGAACCCTGAATATCTGGAGATAGGGCTTCAGTTAACTTAGAAAACTTACTTTGCCAAGATTGTTCTGTTCCATTGGTCTATGTATCTGTTTTGGTACTAGTACCATGATGTTTTGGTTACTGCAGCCTTGTAGTATAGTTTGAAGTCAGGTAGTGTGATACGTCCAGCTTTGTTCTTTTTGCTTAGGATTTTCTTGGCTATGTGAGCTCTTTTTTGGTTCCATATAAAAGTTAAAGTGGTTTTTTCTAATTCTGTGAAGAAAGTCAATGGTGGTTTGATGAGTATAGCATTGAATCTATAAACTACTTTGGGCAGTAGGACCATTTTCTGCATCTATTGAGATAATCATGTGTTTTCTGTCATTGGTTCTGTTTATGTGATGGATGATGTTTATTGATTTGCATATGTTGAACCAGCCTTGCATCCCAGGGATGAAGCCGACTTCATTGTAGTGCATAAGTTTTTGATGTGCTGCTGAATTTGGTTTGCCAGTATTTTATTGAGAATTTTTGCATCAATGTTCATCATTCCATGGTCATAAATATTGGCCTGAAATTTTCCTTTTTTGTTGTGTTTCTGCCAGATTTTGGTGTCAGGATGATGTTGACCTCATAAAATATTTTTCCATTGTTTGTGTCCTCTCTTATTTTCTTGAGCAGTGGTTTGTAGTTTTCCTTGAAGAGATTCTTCACATCCCTTGTAAGTTGAATTCCCAGGTATTTTATTCTCTTTGTAGCAATTGTGAATGGGAGTTCACTCATGATTTGGCTCTCTTTTTGTGTACACGTGCACCACTACCTACACATGCTAGACAAGAGCTGCGAAAAATCTTCCAAGGATCCCGTTTTTTCCTCTCTATCTGCCTAAAATAATTTCTTAATAACTCCTACCACAATTTTAGACAGGAACATTTTTGTTTTCTTCACAGGCATTTCCCTAAATTAAGGGTAATGTAAATTTCAACTCAGGCTTCCTCAGCAGTTGTCATTAATTTCTTCACTTAGGCTTGGTATAGATATACAGATTTTCTCATTAATTTGCCTTATTGGAAGGCAGTTTTTTTTCCACAGACCGTCATTTTATAGAAAATGTTGCTCCTAACTATGACAAGCATTGGTTCCAGGTGTTAGGTTCAGTCCTTTCCCATTGCAAAAAAGCAAGGCCAACTGTCTCATTTATTTATTTTTTCTGGTTTTAAAACAAACTTCTTCCAATTGTGCATGCAAATAAATTACTTTGAGCATTTCAAAAGACCTTCATTTAGGCCATTGCTGCTTATGACCATTCCAGGTTACATGGGCTTATTTTTCCAGATATTTTTGAAGACACTCCATTTTTGTTGTACATGAAACCAGCTGCTTTTATAAAAGAAGACTGCCCATCAAAAGAATATTTCCCATAATTTAGGAACTTTTTGAAAATGACAGAAATGTGTCTGGGGTTGAATTGTGCTGCCTATGCATGTCGCTCAGCCAAGGTGTTACTGAAGACACATTAATTTGTCTTACACATCTTGGAATTTCTGATCCCCTTGTAGTGGCAGAGTGCTCAAGTTGCCAGGTGGCCAACCCTAATATGCACCTTCTGGTTATGCTGAAACTCTCTGAAGGTCCTTTTCTTGCAAGGTCTGTGAGACTGCTGTATATCATGGACAGCTATCCAAACAGCTCTGTAATGCCTCTAGTCACTTACAGCACCCAGTTGGATTTGGAGGGAGCAAGTGTCTCTTAACTTTGGAATGAGAGAACTCATCTTCATGTACCTTTTGATTTGAAACTACTGGTAATTGGTTACAGAAGAAAATGCAAGTTCAAATTACAAACAGTAGGTAGCAACTGCAATTTTAAATGCACACAATGTAATTTTGGGCCAAAAGAAGTGAAACCATTGGTGCTACACTGCCAAAAGCCTGACACAGATTTCTTCCTGAAGACAATGGGCAGAGAGGGTAGAAGTTCTCTGTAGAGTTGTTTTCCTGCTGTGACCTGTGCTTCTGTTCTTGAGGCAGAGAAGGCTGGTTTTGTTTTTGTTTTTTTCTCCTGAAACCTGAAACTCCTATCCATTGCTGGAGATGGCTAAATGACTTCTGCAAAGGGGGAGTTGGAAAGAACAGCTCAAACAGTTTGATCTCAACCAAGGGGTACAGAGATTCGAATTCTGGAGGACTAACCCTTTACTTTCCTGGAAGAATGTTAAGGTCTTCTGCCTGCCTAGATGTTGGGCTCATAGTGCTGACTCCTGCCACGGATCTTACCTGATGCTTGTTTCCTCTCTTTGAGGCCTTACCATGTTGTTTTTGCCTGTTGGTTTCTCCCTACTGGTGTCCATTGACTCTGTGATTGAGGTGTACAAGTACTGAGTGCTCTAAGTGTTTATGTATGTTTATGTAGATGTTTCATTGAGAGCCTACAAAGGCTGCACTAGCTGTACAGTGTCACGTGATGAAACTGATGCCAAGGGAGGCTAACTTAGTTGCCTCATTTCCCATAGTCAATGAGGGACAACATGTCTTTGACTCCAGTGTTGAGCACTGGTTCCCTGCCTGTTCTTGATTCCCCGTTGGCTTCATTTTCCAAGTTGCTTACACTCTACCTGACTCTTTCAGAGACACCAATGTGTCTTACATTTGGTCTCTTTACATAATCCCATATTTCTCAGAGGTTTTGTTAATTTTTTTCTTTCTTTTTTTTCTCTGTTATTCTCTGTCTTATTTCAGAACAACACATTTCAAGCACTGAGGTTCTTTTCTCAGCTTGGCCAGTTCTGCTGTTAATACATGCAATTGAATGATGAAATTCTTACAGAGTGTTTTTCAGCCCTATCAGGTTGCTTAAGGTTTTGCTATGGTAAGTACTTTGTCAGCTCTTGTGGTTCAGATCCCTTCCTGGTTCCCTACTTCAGCTCAGCTTCTGTGTTTTCCCTCCTTCCACTCTTAGTGCCTCCCCTCTGAAGACCTGTTAGGAGTGTGCCAGCCATCCTGGTCCCAGACCAAACTAAGTGTTGGGCTTCTTATTCTCACAGCCCAATAATAAGATACAGATGAACTGGGAAAGGAGGGAGTTTATTTCTGTAATTGGGTACAGAGAGGAGGCCTGGAAAATACTGCCAGACCCACTCAAAATTAAGTTTTCCAGAGCTTATATACCTTCTCAGCTCTATGTGTATGTGTAAGTGTGCATTCATCTAAAGGCATAAGTGATTAACTTCCTCTAACCTGTAACTAAAGTCCAAACTTTGAAGACCTTTCTCCAGAGCTTCAGTAAATTTATTGAATCTAGATGGATCCAGGTGCTGGGGTGATTACTCTTATCTTGTCTCTTGCTCAATCGTGGAGGTTTGGGGAGTTCTTTCAGACCTCCAATAAAACTTGTTTATGGAGGCCTGGGGAGTTTCTTCATGCGAACATTAAAACGTGTTCAATTCTAAACAGGTCCCATTAAGAATTCCTTTGTTACCTTGTCATGCTTCAAGACCTAGGAAAAGCCTGGGCAAAACTCTTGGTGGGCTTTTGTTACATTCTAGCCTTTGTATAAGGGCACTTGCTCTTAATATTTAGCTTAACCATTCAGTGCTGAAACAGTTGTTACAGGGGCGTGTCTGTTCAAATGTTAGTGAGACCTGCTCTGCTACAGTCCTGTTCTCTCAGTGGCAGCTGTTTCACTTGACTGCATCTGTTTGTCCATGTTGCTTGAATCCTGTAGTAACTTTTGAAATCTAGAATTGTGAGTCGTCTTTCTTCTCCCTCCTGTAGTGTTACATGTAATTTCACATCAGTTATGAAATCAGATTACCAATTAATTGAAAGTAACTCTTGAAGTCTGGAATCGTGAGTCCATTAACAATGTTTGGTAATTTTCATACATTTTAAAAATTTTGTTTGATGTATTTCTAAATATTTTATTCTTTTTAATGGTATTATAAGTTGGATTGTTTCAGTATCACTTTAGGATCTTTCACTGCACGTATATAGAAATACAATTGCTTTTTATTTTTGAATTTGTATCCTACAATGTTGATGAACTCATTAATTTGCTCTAGTGATTGAGTACTTAGGATTTTCCATACGCAATATAATGTTATTTGTAAAGAGAAGTAGTTTTGCTGTTTTCTTTTTTTTTTTTTTTTTTTGAGACGGAGTCTCGCTCTGTCGCCCAGGCTGGAGTGCAGTGGCCGGATCTCAGCTCACTGCAAGCTCCGCCTCCTGGGTTCACGCCATTCTCCTGCCTCAGCCTCCTGAGTAGCTGGGACTACAGGCGCCCGCCACCTCGCCCGGCTAGTTTTTTGTATTTCTTAGTAGAGACGCGGTTTCACCGTGTTAGCCAGGATGGTCTCGATCTCCTGACCTCGTGATCGGCCCATCTCGGCCTCCCAAAGTGCTGGGATTACAGGCTTGAGCCACCGCGCCCGGCCAGTTTTGCTGTTTTCTTTGCTGTCTGAAAGCCTTTTACTTCTCTTCTTGCCTTTTCCCTCTGCCTAGAACCTGTAGTACAATGTTGAATAGAAGCAGTGTAAACAGTATTCTTGTCTTGTTCCGTATCTTTTGCAAAAGCATGCAGCCTTTCACTGTTAAGTGTAATGATGTTACCTGTGAGTTTTTGCAGATGTCCTTTATCGAGTTGAAGAAGTTTACTTCCATTCATATTTTTATCACAAATATTATTGGACTTTATCAGATCCTTTTTCTCTCCTATCCTTGAGATAATCATGTGATTTTTGTGTTTTGTTCTATTGATATGATGTGTAACATTAATATTTTTTGAATGTTGAGCCAAACTTGCTTTCCCAAGATAAATCCCTGTTTGTCATGGTACTTAATATGTATGTTGCTGCATTCAGTTTGCTGATAGTTTGTTGAATTTTTTTGTTTTTCATTTCATAGTTAACACAGTGTACTGTAGTTTTCTTATGATTTTTTTTTTTCCTTTTTTTTCTTTTTGGGAGACGGAATCTCGCTCTGTCACCAGAATGGAGTGCAGTGGCTCAATCTCGGCTCAGTGCAACCTCTCTACCTCCTAGGTTCAAGTGGTTTTCCTGCCTGAGCCTCCCGAATATCTGGGACTACAGGCATGTGCCACCTTGCCTGGCAAATTTTTTGTATTTTTCAAATATACAAATATTTCAAAAATATATTTCAAAAATACAATTTTTTTGGTATTTTTCACCGTGTTAGCCAGGATGATCTTGATCTCATGACCTCATGATCTGCCCACCTTGGCCTCCCAAAGTGCTGGAATTACAGGCGTGAGCCACTGTGCCCGGACCCTCTTATATTTTTATATAGTTTTGACATCAGGGTAAATAAAAGGAATTGGAAAATTTTTTTTTTTTTGCAGAGTTTATGAATAATTTGTTATTATTATTATTATCATCATTATTATTTACAGAGTTTTGTTCTGTTGCCCATGCTGGAGTGCAGTGGCATGATCTCAGCTCCCTGCAACCTCTGCCTCCCAGATTCAAGTAATTCTGCCTCAGCCTCTTGAGTAGCTGGAATTAGAAGTGCCTGCGACCACGCCTGGCAAATTTTTAATAGAGATAGGGTTTTACCATGTTGGCAGGTGAGTCTCAAACCGCTGGCCTCAAGTGATCTGCTGCCTAGGCCTCTCAAAGTGCCGGGATTACAGGCATGAGCCACTGCACTCAGCCGAATTCATATTAGTTCTTCGTTGAAGATTCAGTAACATTCATGGATAAAACATTCTGACCTTAGGATATTTCTTGTGGGCATTGAATCACTGTCTTCACTTATTATAGGTCTAGTGACATTCCTGCTTATTCTTGAATTAGTTTCAGTAGTTTGTTTCTAAGAATTCATCCACTTAATCTAAATAATCTACATTTTTGACACACTCACAGTGTTCATTTTATTCATTTATGTAAGGTTAGTAGTAATTCTTTTTCTTTTATTTCAGATTCTAGCAATTTTAGTGTTCTCTCTTTTTTAGTCAAACTAGCTAATGGTTTATCAATTTTGTTCCTCTTTTGAAAGAACCAGCTTTTGGTTTCATTAGGTTTCTTTACTGCTTTTCATTATCTATTTCCTCAATTTCCACTCTAATGTTTATTACTTCCTTTCTTCTGCATGCTTTAGTTTAGTTTGTTCCTTCTCCCCCGCATATCTTATAGTAGTAAATTCAATTGAATTGCTTTTTTTCTTCTTTTTTAACAAAAGCAGTTACAAGTATAAATTTATATCTTTTATCACTGCTTTTGCTGCATCACATAAATCTGTGGTATGTTTTGTTGTTTATTTTAATTTATTTCAAAGTACTTTCTGATTTCTCTTTTGACTTCTTTTTGACCAACAAACGTCTGGATTGTGTTTTAAATTTCTATATATTTGTGAGTTTCCTCCAAATTATCCTGTTACTGATTTCATTTCGTTGTATTTGGAGAACTCATGTTGTGTTATTTCCATTTAACCTTACTTATGATTACTTTGTGGCTTAGCTGTCATCTATCCCAGAGAATATTGAAGGTATACATGTGAAGGATATATATTTAGTTGTTTTTTAGGATGGCGTATGTGTCAATATAGTACAATTGACTTACAGTGTTGTACCAGTCTTCTGTTTTCTTGTGGGTCCTACCCGTTACTGAAAGAGTGGTTTTGAAGTCTCCAGTTTTTATTGTTGAATTGCATAGTTCTGTCTTAAATTTTGCATTTTTACCTTATTTTGGTACTATGTTAAGTGCATATGTGTTTATAATTATTGTATTTTGTGTTGGGCTTCTCTAATTTCTTAACAGTTTCCCGTGTTATATATAATGACTTTTTTGTTTTAGACTTTTTTTTTGGGTCCGATATTAGTTACAGCCAATTCATCTTTATTGTGGTTGCTATTTGCATGATACATATTTTTTTTATTATTTTACTTGAAGTACATATGTTTTTGAATTTAAATTATGTCTCCTCTCTTATGTCTTTTGTTCATCTATTTTTGCTACTTTATTTTGTATTGAAATAATATTTTCTAATAAAGGATTTTAATTGTATTATTTTTCTTTCTTTTTTTGATTGCTTTGAAAGGCAGCATTTATTTATGTGGCTATGTCCTGAGAAGTATGAAACAATATAATTTTATTATGTTGTATCACAATTCATGCCATTTGTCCTATATTTATGATAGGAAAAGATGATATGAAGCATGGTATATACTTAATGTTTCATTTGTTTTACAAGCTAAGAAGTTTCAAAGGAAATTAACCCCCAAAATTACTGAACATCAGAGGTCTACTCTGCTGCATATTGTCACATGGTAACTACTTGCCTAGAATCATACAGATTTAAAAAATTTTTTATGTATGTATGTATTTATGTATGTATGTATGTATGTATGTATTTATTTATTTTATTTATTATAGGGTACATATGCACACTGTGCAGGTTTGATACATGGGTATACATGTGCCATGTTGGTTTGCTGTACCCATTAACTCATCATTTACAATAGGTATTTCTCCTAATGCTATACCTTCCCCAGCCCCCTACCTGCTGACAGGCCCCAGTGTGTGATGTTCTCCACCCTGTGTCCAAGTGTTCTCATTGTTCAATTCCCACCTATGAGTGAGAACATGCAGTGTTTGGTTTTCTGTCCTTGTGACAGTTTGCTGAGAATGATGGTTTCCAGCTTCATCCAGGTCCCTGCAAAGGACATGAATTCATCCTTTTTAATGACTGCATAGTATTCCATTGTGTATGTGCCACATTTTCCTAATCCAGTCTATCATTGATGGGCATTTGAGTTGGTTCCAAGTCTTTGCTATTGTGAATAGTGCCACAATAAACATACATGTGCACGTGTCTTTATAGCAGCGTGATTTATAATCATTTGGGTACATACCCAGTAATGGGATTGCTGGGTTAAATGGTAATTCTAGTTCTACATCCTTGAGGAATCACCACACTGTCTTCCACAATGGATGAACCAATATGCACTCCCACCAACAGTGTGAAAGTGTTATTTCTCCACACCCTCTGCAGCATCTGTTGTTTCTTGACGTTTTAACGACTGACATTCTAACTGGTGTGAGATAGTATCTCATTGTGGTATTGATTTGCATTTCTTTGATGACCAGTGATGATAAGCATTTTCTCATGTGCCTGATGGCTGCATAGATGTATTCTTCTGAGAAGTGTCTGTTCATATTCTTTACCTACTTTTTGATGGGGTTGTTGGTTTTTTTAATGTAAATTTGTTTGAGTTCTTTGTAGCTTCTGGATATTAGCCCTTTGTCAGATGGGTAGATTGTAGAAATGTTCTCCCATTCTGTAGGTTGCCTATTCACTCTGATGGTAGTTTCTTTTGCTGTGCAGAAGCTCTTTAGTGTAATTCAATGCCATTTGTCAATTTTGGTTTTTGTTGCCATTGCTTTTGGTGTTTTAGTCATGAAGTCCTTGCTCATGAATATATCCTGAAGGGTATTGCCTAGATTTTCTTCTAGGATTTTTATGATTTTAGGTTGAACATTTAAGTCTTTAATCCATCTTGAATTAATTTTTGTATAAGCTGTAAGGAAAGGATCCAGTTTCAGCTTTCCACATATGGCTAGCCAGTTTTCCCAGCACCATTTATTAAATAGGGAATCCTTTCCCCATTTCTTGTCTTTGTCAGGTTTGTCAAAGATCAGATGGTTGTAGATGTGTGGTATTATTTCTTTTTTTTTTTTTTTTTTTTTTTTTTTTTTTTTTTTTTGAGACGGAGTCTTGCTCTGTGCCCCAGGCTGGAGTGCAGTGGCCGGATCTCAGCTCACTGCAAGCTCCGCCTCCCGGGTTTAGCCATTCTCCTGCCTCAGCCTCCCAAGTAGCTGGGACTACAGGCGCCCACCACCTCGCCCGGCTAATTTTCTTGTATTTTTAGTTGAGACGGGGTTTCACCGTGTTAGCCAGGATGGTCTCGATCTCCTGACCTCGTGATCCGCCCATCTCGGCCTCCCAAAGTGCTGGGATTACAGGCTTGAGCCACCGCGCCCGGCCGATGTGTGGTATTATTTCTAAGGGCTCTGTTCTGTTTCATTGGTCTATATCTCTGTTTTGGCACCAGTACCATGCTGTTTTGGTTACTGTAGCCTTGTAGTATGATTTGAAGTCAGATAGTGTGATGCCTCTAGCTTTATTCTTTTGGCTTAGAATTGTCTTGGCAATGCAGGCTCTTTTTTGGTTCCATATGAACTTTAAAGTACTTTTTTCCAATTCTGTGAAGAAAGTCATTGGTAGCTTGATGGGGATGGCATTGAATCTATAAATTACCTTGGGCAGTATGGCCATTTTCACGATATTGATTCTTCCTATCCATGAGCATGGAATGTTCTTACATTTGTTTGTGTCCTCTTTTATTTCATTGAGCAGTGCTTTGTAGTGCTCCTTGAAGAGGTCCTTCATATCCCTTGTAAGTTGGATTCCTAGGTATTTTATTCTCCTTGAAGCAATTGTGAATGGGAGTTCACTCATGATTTGGCTCTCTGTTTGTCTGTTATTGGTGTATAGGAATACTTGTGATTTTTGCACATTGATTTTGTATCCTGAGACTTTGCTGAAGTTGCTTATCAGCTTAAGGAGATTTTGGGCTGAGATGATGGGGTTTTCTAAATATACAATCATATCATCTGCAAACAGGGACAATTTGACTTCCTCTTTTCCTAATTAAATACCCTTATTTCTTTCTCCTGCCTGATTGCTCTGGCCAGAACTTCCAACACTATGTTGAATAAGAGTGGTGAGAGAGAACATCCCTGTCTTGTGCCAGTTTTCAAAGGGAATGTTTCCAGTTTTTGCCCATTCAGTATGATATTGGCTATGAGTTTGCCATAAACAGCTTTTATTATTTTGAGATACATCCAGCCGGGCGCGGTGGCTCAAGCCTGTAATCCCAGCACTTTGGGAGGCCGAGACGGGCGGATCACGAGGTCAGGAGATCGAGACCATCCTGACTAACACGGTGAAACCCCATCTCTACTAAAAAATACAAAAAACTAGCCGGGCCTGGTGGCAGGCGCCTGTAGTCCCAGCTACTCGGGAGGCTGAGGCAGGAGAATGGCGTCAACCCGGGAGGCGGAGCTTGCAGTGAGCTGATCCGGCCACTGCACTCCAGCCTGAACGGCAGAGCGAGACTCCGTCTCAAAAAAAAAAAAAAAAAAAAAAAAGAGAGAGATACATCCCATCAATACCTAGTTTATTGAGAGTTTTTAGTATGAAGGAGTGTTGAATTTTGTCAAAGGCCTTTTCTGCATCTATTGAGATAATCATGTGGTTTTTGTTGTTGGTTCAGTTTATATGATTGATTACATTTATTGATTTGCATATGTTGAACCAACTTTGCATCCCAGGGTTGAAGACAACTTTATCGTGGTGGATAAATAAGCTTTTTGATGTGCCACTGGATTCGGTTTGCCAGTATTTTACTGAGGATTTTCGCATCAATGTTCATCAGGGATATTAGTCTAAATTTCTCTTTTTTGTGTGTGTGTCCCTGCCAGGCTTTGGTATCAGGATGATGCTGGCCTCATAAAATGACTTAGGGAGGATTCCCTCTTTTTCTATTGATTGGAATATTTTCAGAAGGAATGGTACCATTTCCTCTTTGTACCTCTGGTAGAATTCAGCTGTGAATCCATCTGGTCCTGGACTATTTCTGGTTGGTAGGCTATTAATTATTGCCTCAATTTCAGAGCCTGTTATTGGTCTATTCAGGGATTCAACTTCTTCCTGGTTTACTCTTGGGAGGGTGTACGTGTCCAGGAATTTATCCATTTCTTCTAGATTTTCTAGCTTATTTTCATAGCTGTGTTTATAGTATTCTCTGATAGTAGTTTGTATTTCTGTGGGATCAGTGGTGATATGCCCTTCATCATTTTTTATTGTGTCTATTTGATTCTTCTTTTTTCTTCTTATCATTCATGCTAGTGGTCTGTCAATTTTGCTGATCTTTTCAAAAAACCAGCTACTGTATTCATTGATTTTTTGAATGTTTTTATTAATGTCTCTATCTCCTTCAGTTCTGCTCTCATTTTAGTTATTTCCTGCCTTCTAGCTTTTGAATGTGTTTGCTCTTGCTTCTCTAGTTCTTTTAGTTGTGATGTTAGGGTGTCAATTTTATATCTTTCCTGCTTTCTCTTATGGGCATTTAGTGCTATAAATTTCCCTCCACACACTGCTTTAAATGTGTCCCAGTGATACAGGTATGTTGTGTCTTTGTTCTCATTGGTTTCAAAGAACATCTTTATTTCTGCCTTTATTTCGTTATTTACCCAGTAGTCATTCAGGAGCAGGTTGTGCAGTTTCCATATAGTTGAGTGGTTTTGAGTGAGTTTCTTAATCCTGAGTTCTAGTTTGATTGCACTGTGGTCTGAGAGACAGTTTGTTATAATTTCTGTTCTTGTACATTTGCTGAGGAGTGCTTTACTTCCAACTATGTGGTCAATTTTAGAATAAGTGTGATATGTGATATGGTGCTGAGAAGAATGTATATTCTGTTGATTTGGGGTGGAGAGTTCTGCAGATGTGTATTAGATCCTCTTGGTGCAGAGCTGAGTTCAATCCTGGATATCTTTTTAACTTTCTGTCTCATTGATCTGTCTAATGTTGACTGTGTGGTGTTAAAATCTCCCATTATTATTGTGTAGGAGTCTTAGTCTCTTTGTAGGTCTCTGAGGACTTGCTTTATGAATCTGGGTGCTCCTGTATTGGGTGCATATATATTTAGGATAGTTAGCTCGTCTTGTTGAATTGATCCCTTGACCATTATGTAATGGCCTTCTTTGTCTCTTTTGATCTTTTTTGGTTTAAAGTCTGTTTTATCAGAGACTAGGATTGCAACCCCTGCCTTTTTTGTTTTCCATTTCTTGGTAGATCTTCCTCCATCCCTTTATTTTGAGCCTATGTGTGTCCCTGCACATGAGATGGGTCTCCTGAATACAGCACGTCGATGGGTCTTGACTCTTTATCCAATTTGTCAGTCTTGTCTTCTAATTGGAGCATTTAATCCATTTACATTTAAGGTTCATATTGTTATGTGTGAATTTTATCCTGTCATTATGATGTTATCTGGCTATTTTGGTCATTAGTTGATGCAGTTTCTTCCTAGCATTGATGGTCTTTACAATTTGGCATGTTTTTGCAGTGACTGGGACTAGTTGTTCCATTCCATGTTTCGTGCTTCCTTCAGGGTCTCTTGTAAGGCAGGCCTGGTGGTCACAAAATCCCTCAGCATTTGCTTGTCTGTAAAGGATTTTATTTCTGCTTCACTTATGAAGCTTAGTTTGGCTGGATATGAAATTCTGGGTTGAAAATTCTTTTCTTTAAGAATATTGGGCTGGGCACAGTGGCTCAAGCCTGTAATCCCAGCACTTTGGGAGGCTGAGGCAGACAGATCACGAGGTCAGGAATTCGAGACCAGCCTGACCAACATGGTGAAACCTCATCTCTGTGTGTGTGTGTGTGTGTACATGTGTATATATGTGTATACACATACACATGTGTATATGTATACACACACACAGAGATATATTTTAAATATACATCTATACATATACATATATGTATATATACATGTATATCTATACCCACGTGTATATATACACACACACGTGTATATATATACACACATACGTATATATATACACCTGCACACAGAGAGAGAGACAGAGAGAAGACAGAGTCTCATTCTGTCACCCAGACTGGAATGCAGTGGCAACATCTTAGCTCAAAGCAGCCTCAACCTACTGATGATTCTCCCACCTCAGCCTCCTGAGTAGATAGGACCACAAACACACACCAACATGACCATATAATTTTTTGTATTTTTTGTAAGGACAGGGTTTTGTTATGTTGCCTAGGCTGGTCTCAAACTACTGGACTCAAGTTATCCCTTGCCACTTAATTTTGTTGTTTTTATATTTGCCACATGTACTTCATAAATGCTTTCCATTGTTAATCATATGTCAGCAATAATATTGGGGTTTATTGTTAATGTATAGTATCAGTATGCTTCTATGCTGTATTTTTCTACTACTAAAACGTTAGTTTTCTGAAAAGTGTAAAATGTTTCTTCATTTTATTGAGTTATTTTGAGTTATTGTGTTCATTCATAGATAAAGTTTAATCAGGAAATGAGTACATAAAGAGGAGTAAGTCCAAAGAGGTAAATGAAGAGATATCCTTGTCTAATAAGTGGAATAGAGTTGGGGAGTAGCAGTGGGTAAGATGGACCCTCAAGTCTAGAAGTAGCCTTAACAGCCATGGCCATGTTTTGTCAACCTGCCCCTGCTATGAGGTCTACCTGCAGAGGTCAAAGCGCAACTGAACCTAGATGCCAGGGATTTGTTGGAAGGTTGAAATAGTTGTTCTGGCAGCTAGCTGGGTCTTTCGAAGTTCATGGAATGACAGTGAGAGGTAAATTATCCAAACATGGGTGAGAGAATTAGGGAAGATGGAGGAGTATATAAATAATCACATATGGTATCAGATGTAACTAATTGCCAATCAATTGGGGCTCTTCGTATGACTTCTATAGACCTTACAGGGATTGTTGTTTTCTAGCTTTTTGGACTGCCCGCTGCCCTGCTTTTTGTGGTAAAATATACACCACAAAGTTTGCCAATTTAACTATTGGCTTATAAGTTTGTTTCCCCCTTTTTAAAAAAGGTCCCTCTCCCTTCTGGGCAGGGCGGTTATAACTTCCCATTGGTTCCTAGGCCGTCAGGCAGTAGCAGGGAGTGACCCCAGCCAATTGCCCTCAATCTTCAAGGAGCTACTAGTAAACAGCCACTGAAAGACTGAAAAGGAAAAAGGGAAAAAAACACAAAAAAGACCCTGGTGCCTTAAGGAAATCAGCAGTGGCAGTCAGCCGTCTCCACATGGAAACCCTTTAGTTTCACTGTGTAAAAAGTAAAGCAGAGGTTCCTCATGGAAAAAATCACCTCATGGGTGAAAAATTAAGATCCACCCAGTCTTACAAGTAAATCCAGGCTCTCAGCAACGCAAAGGAAAAAAAAAAAAAAGAAACTGGCTCACAGCCTAGTTTAAAGGATCCGCACATCCTACGCGACAACTCTGTGCACAACCAACAAAAAAGAAACAGCAGGAGCTGGTGAAGTATTTCCTTGATGGTTGGGACTAAGGAAAAAAAAAAGCTGTGGGACAGTAAAGCATTCCTTGGTTAGGACATACCAAGAAGACAAAAACTGCAGGGGCGGTAAAGTATTCCTTAGTCAGGATGTCTTGGAGGTTAAAAAGAAGTGAGAAATTCCCATAGAGCAAGGATTGAACCTCAGAAAGAGGTGAGAAATCCTCATGGCAGGTGTTGAACCTCATGTAGTAAGAAAACCTCCTGCAGTAAGAAAAATATTCAGAACCCCCCCTTTCCTTTCTTCTAGGGAAGAAAGAATAGCTCTACTCCTGCTGGTCCCTCCCCTAGGGGAAGAGGAAGGAGAGGGAAAAACAGCAGCATAGGTGGCTGGCAGAGACAAAAGAAAGACCAACAGAAAAGAAAAGAAAAAAAAAAAAAACTAGGAGAGGAAGTCAGAGGAAAAAAAGGCAAAAACAGCAAGTACAGAGCCAGTCAGGCAAACACACCAAGGGTCTACATGAAAAAGACGGCAGGGACCAGCACTGGAAGGGGAGCAGACGACGTGAAAGCATAATTCTTGCAATTTGCGGCAGGCATCTTCCAAGCCTTAGGGTCGATGACTGCCTGGGGCCCAGACAGCAGTCGTGCATACCCCACCCACCCAGCCACAGAAACTAAGTGTAAAAACAAAGGAAGAAAAGTAAAAAGGGAAATGGGGGAAAAAAAGAAAAAACAAACCAGGAGAAACAGACGGCCATGCATGTGCAGGTGTGCGCCCGTGCTGTGGCCCTGCCTGGCTCACAGCAGGAACGGGAGAACTCTGGAAAACAAAGGGAAACAGGACGATAGACAGAGAGGAAAACAGAGTGCAAATGAGAGAGAGAAAGAGAGGGAAAGAGTAAGTAAGAGAGAAACTGGAAGAGATAAATCAAAGGAAGACACAGAGGGTGAAAGGAGAAAAAGAAACTGTAAAAGTAACTGTAACTGACTTCAGACCATTGCCTTTAACGCTTGCTCTGTCATACCTTGTAGAAATGTAAAACTTAAAACAAGTTAAAGATTGTCTGTAAAAGTCATAAGAAAATCTATAAAAGAGAATTTATGCAAAAAATGTTGTATAATTTAAAAGTAATTAGGCCTCCTGAATGTAAAATTATTTTTAAAAAACCAGTTTATGTACAAGGTATGTAAAAAAATAAAATATACTTTTAATAACAGGATTATAAGGAGGCATAAGAATATGGATTTTTACTTACATTAAAGGCTAAAATTTTTTTTTTTTTTAAAGGTTTAAGCAAGTTTTAAAATGTTAATTGTAAATTCTGTGTGTAAACATATTGGCTAAACTTAAAGGGGTATCATCCAGTATTTCTGTGAACTGCACATTAAAATAAAAGCACAATAAATTTTTCTTAAACCACTAATCTGCTCTTTAACAAAAATTGTAAGAAGTTAAAGAGTCTATAAAGGTCTTACCTTATAGTCAGACATTAAAATTGAATAAATAATGTCTACAAAATTTTATTAAAATTAAGTTTAATGTTAATAGCACATATATATAAAGGTAAGATTTAACTTATCTGGTATAAAGTCATACAAAAAACTTGTCACATATAAAACGGTGTTTAGTTTTCTTAAGGCCTAAAGGCAGCCAGGTAAGTCACAAGGCCCCTCATCCCCAAGGCCACAGCAAGTAGGGCCAGTAGAGGCCATGAGAAAGCCAAACATGGCTGGGCCTGGTGGCTCCCACCTGTAATCCCAGCACTTTGGGAGGCTGAGGCGGGCGGATCACGAGGTCAGGAGATGGAGACCATCCTGGCTAACACGGTGAAACCCTGTCTCTACTAAAAATACAAAAAATTAGCTGGAGGAGGTGGCGGGTTCCTGTAGTCCCAGCTACTAGGGAGGCTGAGGCGGGAGAATGGCCTGAACCTGGGAGGCGGAGTTTGCAGTGAGTGGAGATGGTGCCACTGCACTCCAGCCTGGGCTGCAGAGCCAGACTCCGTCTCAAAAAAAAAAAAAAAAAAAAAAGAGTGGGCAGTGTCGCAGTGTCCTCTGGGGGGCACTAAGCAGGAATAGAGCAAGGGGCATCACCATGAGGCCTCAAGCCCCAGGATATGCAGCAGAAATTACATACTTAATTTATCTGCCACTTTTCCCTTCCCTTGGAACTAAAAGTCTTTTAGCACAGCTACCACCCCTAGAATTTCCAGTACACCAGCACCACCCTAAAAAGCACATCCTCATCAAAAGATAGAAAGAAAAAGAAACTCAAGCTATCCTGGGAAGAACGCTATTTTATGCTGTAAACCACTAAGACTGCCATCCTCACAACTGAAAAGAAAATTGACCCACCATACTGAAATTTAAAAAAAAAAAATCTTCCCCTCAAAATCATGGGTTACTGTACTAAAATCAAGCCCTACTAAGTTAAAATTTAAAAAAAGCTTAATTTTCATATGCCTTCTATATTGTTTCCTTTCCTTATTCTGTTACTAGCTCCTTGGTTATTAAGGTAACTAAATCTAACTGACTTCAGACCATTGCCTTTAACGCTTGCTCTGTCATACCTTGTAGAAATGTAAAAGATCAACAACAGCTAGCCTTTTCACACAAATATTTATGTCCCAGGCCTCTAATTGACATAGTTACCCTTATCACTCATTGCTGTAATGACCTGCAGCCAAGACATCAATTTTCTGCTCCTACAGCCTGGCAACCTTATAGTGAATGGGACTATGTCCCATAAACTATCCAGTAACAAAGTTGGACTTCCACAAAAAAGGTCTGTGCAGATCTAAAACCCCTCATCTATTTCACTAAAAGGACTACCCCTCTAACTGTCAGCCTTATCAATGTAACCATGTCCTCTCTATCACCACCTCCATCTTGACTAACTCTAGACCTCCCCTTAGTGGCTTCTGTGGTATGGGAATTAACATAAATAGAAAAGACCCCCTAGATATTTTTAAAATGTGCATTTTCCCCCCATCTCCCCCTTCTTCAGTAGCCTCAGTTCCAAATCCCACACCGGTTGCTCCCATATCGAATAAAACTAGGGTGTCTATTGTAAAAATAAAAAATCTGAAACAGACCTTAGCCATCAAGACAAAATATCAAGATGCAAATGTCTGGCTGAAATGGATTAAATATTCAGTTCACACTTTAAATAAAAGCAGTTATTACACTTGTACACATGGTAGGCCAGAGGCCCAGATTATTCCGTTTCCACTCGGATGATCTTCTCATTGACCAAATATGGACTGTATGGTGACTGTTTTTCAAAATCCCACTGCTCGAAATAATCCATCATACCGAGCTCTCTCTGCTGTTTCCTGAAATTCAACACCCTTTTTCCTGAAATTCAGGCAATTTCCTGAAATTGCCGAGGGCAATCCAGCTTCCACCTCTGAATGTCAAGTTTACTTTGTGCCTCACATGGCAGGAGGAAAATTTGGTGTTCCTTGAAAGCATAAAAGAATACAATAAGCTCAAGCCCTTCCAAGAGCTTGCCCATCAGTCCATGCTTGGCCATCCCCCAGCAAATGTATAGTGGTACTATAATAAACACTCTGCCAAATAATTGAAACAGTACTTACAAGGGAGGACACCACCCCTCATATTGTCTTATGCCCAATTTCTGCCTCCAAAGGAAGAAGAAGTAAAAACTAAAAGGCAGAAATGATATCCACAGGCAGACAGCCTGGCACTGCACCCTGGGCCTGGTAGTTAAAGATCGACCCCTGATCTAATTGGTTATGTTATCTATGGATTACAGACATTGTATGGAAATGCACTGTGAAAATCCCTATCTTGTTTTGTTCCAGCTCCACTACTGGTGCATGCAGCCCCCAGTCACGCACTTTGCTTGCCTCAATCAATCACCACCCTCTCATATGCACCCCTTTAGAGTTGCATTCCCTTAAAAAGGGCAGGAATTGCTCCTCTGTGAGCTCGCCTGAGACAGAAGTCTCTGCCAATGCCCCTGGGCTGGAATAAACCCCTTCCTTTTTAACTGTGTCTGAGGAGTTTTGTTCACCTGTCCTGCTACATTTTGGTTCCCCACCGAAGCAAGTGAGGTAATGGTGGATGGTCAAAAGCAGCTCCTTAGGCGGCTTGGGTCGCCCTGTGGAACATCCCCGCTGGGACTCCCACCAGCCTGAGCTTAATAGGATCCTGGAGAGCACTCCCGGATGGGCATTTGCCCTGGTGGGACACCTTGCCAGAGCAGTGTGTGGCAGGTCAGCCGTGGAGGATCAGCGCAGTGGGTGACCAGGGAAGGAATGACACTTGGAGTCTGGACATCTAAAACTTGGTAAGACTAGTTTGAAACTTGCCCACTCTGTTTGGAGTGGGAGCTTGGCCTGATCACTCCATGGCGTGCCTTTTACAATTCTTGGTTTTGGTTTTGACTGAATTGCTTGGACAGGATTGGTCTCGGGAACTTGCCTACCCATTGGAGTGGAAATGTGGTCTGATACTATGTGCCTCATTGGCACTTTGGTTTTGGTTTCAGTTTTGGCTGGTTTGAAATTGCTTGACAGGACTGGTCTTGGGAACTTGCCCACTCCATTGAGTGCAGCAAGGCTCGATCACCAACGATGTGTCTGTACTGGCACTTTTATTTTGGTTTTGACTTGGATTGCTTGATACTTTGGTTTCAGTTTTGACCTGGCTTAGATTTCTTGATACTCTGATTTTGGTTTTTGATTTTGGCTTGGCGTAAACTACAAAAGTGTGTGTGTGCCCTTTTTACCCGTTCTTTGTTTTGTGGTGTGCGCGTGGTGTGAGTGTGGTGTTTTGTCTCGAGAAAACATGGGTCAGGCACAAAGTAAGCCCACCCTACTAGGAACTATGTTAAAAAATTTTAATAAGGGATTTAAGGGAGACTATGGAGTCACCATGACACCAGGAAAACTTAGAACTTTGTGTGAGATAGCCTGGCCAGCATTAGAGGTGGGTTCGCTATCAGAAGGAAGCCTGGACAACAGGTCCCTTGTCTCGAAGGTATGGCACAGGGTAATCTGTGGGTACTCAGATCAGTTCCCATATACAGATTCTTGATTACAGCTAGTTTTCAACCCCCCACAGTGGTTAAGAGGACAGGCAGCAGCAGTACTACTAGTAAAGGGGCAGTTAGTCAAGGAAGGTCCTTGCTCCACCCGCCAAGGGAAGTAGTCACCAAAAGTCCTGTCTGACCCAACACCGGAAGAATCATGGCAGGAATTGGTACCAGCAATACCCCCTCCTTATCGGGAGGAAGGGATCCCCACCCCTGAGCCCACAGCACTTACGCCTCCACCAGATGACCATGCCCCTAGACCACCCAGAGTAGACAAGAGAGGAAGTGAAGCCGCGGGAGAAACTCCTCCCTTGGCAGCTCGCTTAGGGCCCACAGTTGGAATCCAAATGCACTGAGAGAGCAGCGATATACTGGGATAGATGAGGATGGACACATGGTGGAAAGGTGTGCCTTTGTGTATCAACCTTTCACCTCTGCTGACCTCCTCAATTGGAAAAATAATACTCCATCTTAGACTGAAAAGCCTCAAGCTTTAATTGACTTGCTGCAAACTGTTATACAGACTCATAATCATACTTGGGCTGATCGCCACCAGCTGCTCATGTACCTCTTTAATACACGTGAAAAGCGAAGGGTGCCCCAGGCGGCAACTAAGTGGCTAGAGGAGCATGTCCCAGCCGATTGCCAAAACCCCTAACAATATTTAAGAATTCAGCTGCCAGGAACAGACCCCCAATGGGACCCGAATGAGGGACCAGACATGGAGAGGCTAAGGCAGTACCATGAGGCATTAATAGAAGGTGTAAAGAAAGGGGCTTATAAGGCTACAAATGTAAATAAGGTCTCTGAAGTCATCCAAGGAAAAGAGGAGAGTCCAGCGCAATTCTATGAAAGACTGTGTGAGGCTTACTATGTGTATACTCCTTTTGATCCAGATAGCCCTGAAAATCAGCGCATGATTAACATGGCCTTAGTTAGTCAAAGCATGGAAGATGTCAGGAGAAAATTGCAGAAACAGGCTGGGTTTGCGGGTGTGAATACCTCACAGTTACTGGAAATAGCCAATCAAGTGTTTGTGAATAGAGATGCAACAAGCCACAAATAAAGCTGTAAGGAAGGTGAATGTCAGGCCAGGCGAAACGCCGACTTACTGGCCACAGCCATTAAGGGAATTCCCCTGAGAGGAGAGGGAAAGGGGGGTTCAGGGAAGAATACCCAGTCTAATCGCCCATGCTTGCAATGTAACCAATGCGCCTATTGTAAGGAAATAGGACACTGGAAAAGTAAATGTCCCCAACTGAAGGAAAAACAAGGTGGTTCAGAACAAAAGACCTTAAATAAAGACCAGGGAGATTTGTTCAATCTGGCTGAAGGGCTACTGGACTGAAGTGGACTGGGCTCGAGTGCCCCCAAGGAGCCCATTGTCAGGATTACAATTGGGGGCAAGGACATTAAGTTTTTGGTCAACACTGGGGCTGAACATTCAGTAGTGACCACCCTGGTCATCCCCTTATCCAAGAAAACCATTGATACAATTGGAGCAACGTGAGTTTCCACTAAGCAGGCTTTCTGTCTACCACGGACCTGCTCGGTGGGGGGACATAAGATAATTCACCAGTTCTTGTACATGCCTGGCTCTCTCTTGCCCTTGCTAGGAAGAGACTTGCTTAACAAGCTGACAGCCACCATCTCCTTTACAAAATAGGGCTCTTTACAGCCAGAGTTACTGGGAACAGGAGTTATCATGGCCCTTACAGTCCCCCAGGAAGAAGAATGGAGACTTTTTCTAACTGAGCCTGGCCAAAAGATAAAACCAGCTCTAGCTAAGTGATGGACCCAAGTATGGGCAGAGGATAATCCTCTGGGACTGGCGGTCAACCAAGCCCCAGTACTCATAGAAGTTAAGCCTCGGGCTCAACCAGTTAGACAAAAGCAGTATCAGGTTCTCAGGGAAGCTCTTGAAGGAATCCAGGTTCATCTTAGGTGCTTGAAAGCCTATGAAATTATAGTTCCTTGCCAGTCTCCATGGAACACACCCCTCCTGCCTGTCCCTAAGCCAGGGACCAAGGACTTCCAGCCAGTATAGGACTTGTGCTTGGTCAACCAAGCCACAGTGACTCTGCACCCAACAGTTCCTAACCCTTACACGTTGTTAGGGCTGCTGCTGGCTGAGGACAGCTGGTTTACCTTTCTGGACTTAAAAGATGCCTTCTTTAGCATCAGAATAGCTCCTGAGAGCCAGAAGATGTTTGCCTTTCAGTGGGAAGATCCAGAGTCAGGTGTCATTGCTCAGTACACTTGGACCCGGCCTCCCCAAGGGTTCAAGAATTCCCCTACTATCTTCAGGAAGGCCTTGGCTCGAGATCTGCAAAAGTTTCCTGCTGAAGACCTAGGCTGCATCTTGCTCCTGTACGTGGACGACCTTCTGCTGGGACACTCCACGGCAGTCGGGTGCGTGAAAGGGATGGATGCCCTGCTTCGGCACCTGGAGGACTGTGAGTATAAGGTGTCCAAGAAGAAAACTCAGATCTGCAGAGAGTAGGTACACTACCTGGGATTCACTATTCGGAAAGGGGCGCGCAGCCTGGGGTTGGAGAGAAAGCAGGTCATCTGCAGCCTACCGGAACCTAAAACCAGAAGGCGAGTAACGGAATTCCTAGGAGCTGTGGGGTTTTGCAGATTATAGATTCCAAACTTTGCAGTACTAGCCAAACCTTTGTACGGGGTTACAAAGGGGAATGACCGGGAGCCTTTTGAACGGGGACCTCTACAACAGCAAGCCTTTTGTAAGTTAAAGGAAAAACTTATGTTGGCCCCAGCCCTAGGACTACCAGATTTGATGAAGCCCTTTACACTCTATGTGTCAGAAAGAAAAAAAATGGCAGTTGGAGTTTTAACCCAGACTGTGGGACCTTGGCCAAGGCCAGTGGCCTATCTCTCAAAACAACCAGATGGGGTTTCCAAAGGCTGGCCACCATGTCGAAGGGCCCTGGCAGCAACAGCCCTATTAGCACAAGAAGCAGATAAACTAACCCTTGGGCAAAACCTTTATACGAAGGCCCCCCATGCTGTGGTAACTTTGATGAATACCAAAGGACATCATTGGCTAACAAATGCTAGATTAACCAACTACCAAAGCTAGCTATGTGAAAATCCCTGCATAACTATTGTAATCTGCAACACCCTAAATCCCGACACCCTGCTCGCAGTATCAGAGAGCCCAGTTGAGCATAACTGCATAGAGGTGTTGGACTCTGTCTATTCTAGCAGACCTGACCTTCAGGACCAGTCATGGGCATCAGTAGACTGGGAGTTATATGTGGATGGGAGCAGCTTCATTAACCCACAAGGAGAAAGATGTGCAGGATATGCGGTGGTAACTTTGGATGCAGTCATTGAAGCCAAACCATTGCCACAGGGCACTTGAGCCCAGAAGGCTGAGCTCATTGCTTTAAGTCGGTTTCTAGAACTCAGTGAAGGTAAGACGGTAAACATCTACACTGACTCTTGATATGCCTTTTTAACCCTCCAAGTGCATGGAGCATTATATAAGGAAAAGGGTCTGTTAAACTCTGGGGGAAAGGACATAAAATATCAACAAGAAGTTCTACAATTATTAGAGGCAGTGTGGAAACCTCAGAGGGTAGCAGTCACGCACTGCAAAGGACACCAGCAAGCCTCCATCTCAGTGGCCTTAGGAAACTCTCGAGCTGATTCAGAAGCTCGAAAAGCAGCATCTAACTCTTACTGGGCATCAGTAGCAGCCCCCCTTACTCCCTCAAACACCTGACCTGGTACCTACCTATTCTAAGGGAGAAAAAGACTTCTTCCACACAGAAGGGGGGCAAGTAATAAAAGGAGGATGGATCAGATTGCCAGATGGGAGGGTAGCTGTGCTGCAGTTGCTGGGAGCCACAGTCGTATTGGCCATGCATGAAACCACTCATCTAGGGCAAGAGTCACTTGAAAAATTGTTAGGCCGGTACTTCTACATCTCATACTTGCCAGCCCTTGCCAAAGCAGTAGCACAATGATGCGTTAATTGCCGACAGTACAATGTGAGGCAAGGCCCCACTGTTCCACCGGCATACAAGCTTATGGAGTGGCTCCTTTTGAGGATCTTCAGGTGGATTTCATAGAAATGCTGAAATGTGGAGGTAACAAGTATTTGCTCGTTCTTGAGTGTACTTACTCTGGGTGGGTAGAGGCCTATCCAACACGAACTGAAAAGTCCTACGAGGTAACCCATGTGCTTCTTGAAGATCTTATTCCTAGGTTTAGACTGCCTTTACGAATCGGCTCAGATAACGGGCCAGTGTTTGTGGCTGAGTTGGTACAGAAGACAGCAAAAGCATTAGGAATCACTTGGAAGCTACATACTGCCTACTGACCTCAAAGTTCTGGAAAGGTAGAGCGAATGAATCAAACTGTCAAAAATAGTTTAGGGGAAGTATGTCAGGAAACAGGATTGAAGTGGATACAGGTCCTTCCTATGGTATTGTTTAAAATTAGATGCACTCCTTCTAAGAAATAGGATACTCCCCTTATGAAATACTATATCATAGGCCTCCTCCTATACTACGGGGGCTTCCAGGCACTCCCCAAGAGTTAGGTGACATTGAATTACAGCGACAGCTACAGGCTTTAGGAAAAATTACACAAACAATCTCAACTTGGGTAAATGAGAGGTGTCCCATCAGCTTATTCTTCCCAGTTTACCCCTTCTATCCAGGTGATCATGTGTGGATCAAGGACTGGAACGTAGCCCCTTTGCAGCCACGGTGGAAAGGACCTCAGACCGTCATCCTGACCACCCCCACGGGTGTAAACGTAGAAGGAATCCCAGCCTGGATCCACCACAGCCATGTGAAACCTGCTGCCAAGGAAACCTGGGAGGCAAAACGGAGCCCGGACAACCCCTGCAAAGTGACTCTGAGGAGGATGACAAGCCCCGCTCCAGTCACACCTGGAAGCTGACTGGTCTACGCACGGCCAAAGCATGAGGAGAATCATTATGGGACTCATTTTCCTTATAACATGGACTTGTATAATAAAAGCTTCCACTGATTTTCCCTGCATGGAAGACTGCTCTCAGTGTATACATCAGGTTACGAAGGTAGGGCAAGAAGTTAAAACAATCTTTCTGTTCTATAGTTACTATGAATGCCTAGGAACATTAAAAGGAGCATGTTTATATAATGACACTCAATACAAGGTATGTAGCCCAGGAAACGACCAGCCAGATGTGTGTTATGACCCTTCTGAGCCTCCCAGGTCCACAGTTTTTGAAGTAAGATTAAGGACTGAAGACTGGTGGGGACTCATAAATGATACAAGTAAAGTATTAGCCAGAACAGAAGAAAAAGGGGTGCCCAAACGCATAATCTTGAAATTTGATGCCTGTGCCATCATTAATAGCAGTAAGTTAGGAAGGGGATGTGGCTCCTTTAGTTGGGAAAAAGGCTATATGACCGAAAATAAGTACGTTTGCCATGAATTAGGACTGTGTGGAAATGAATGTGGATACTGGTCTTGTGTCATTTGGGCCATTTGGATAAAAAATGAAAAGGATCCAGTTCACCTTCAGAAAGGTAAAAATGGCCCTTCCTGTACTAAGGGACAATGTAACCCCTTAGAGCTAGTAATAACCAATCCCCTTGATCCTCGCTGGAAAAAAAGGGAGCGTGTGACATCAGGAATTGATGGGGCCGGACTGGATCCTCGAGTAAATATCTTGGTTCGAGGAGAAGTTCACAAACACTCTCCTGAACCAGTGTTTCAAATTTTCTATGATGAACTAAATGTACCAGTACCAGAAATTCCAGGAAAAACAAGAAATTTGTTTTTGCAATTAGCTGAGTATATAGCCCAGTCTCTCAATGTCACTTCATGTTATGTATGTGGAGGAACTGTAATGGGAGATCAACGGCCATGGGAAGGCCAAGAATTAGTACCTATGGATCCAGTTCCTGATGAATTCCTGGCTCAAAATAATCACCCTGATAATTTCTGGGTCCTGAAAGCCTCAATTATTGGACAATATTGCATAGCTAGAGAAGGAAAAGAATTCACTCACCCCATAGGATGACTTAGTTGTCTGGGACAGAAACTATATAATGGTACCACAAAAACAGTCACTTGGTGGAGTTCAAATCACACAGAGAGGAATCCATTTAGTAAATTCCCAAAGTTGTCCCACTCCAAATGTGGACCCACCCGGAGTCCCACCAGGACTGGACAGCCCCCACTGGATTATACTGGATATGTGGGCATAGAGCTTATGCCAAATTACCTGACCAGTGAGCAGGTCGTTGTGTTATTGGCACTATTAAACCGTCTCTCTTCCTACTGCCCATAAAAGCAGGCGAACTCCTGGGCTTCCCTGTCTATGCTTCCCGTGCAAAGAGAAGCATAGCTATAGGAAATTGGAAAGATGATGAATGGCCTGAGAGAATCATACAATATTATGGGCTTGCTACTTGGGTGCAGGATGGCTCATGGGGATACCGGACCCCCATTTACATGATCAACCGAATCATATGGTTACAAGCTGTGTTAGAAATAATCACTAATAAAACCAGCAGAGCCTTGACTATTCTGGCTCGGCAAGAAACTCAGATGAGAAATGCTACCTATCACAATAGATTGGCTCTGGACTACTTGCTAGCAGCTGAAGGAGGGGTCTGTGGAAAATTTAACCTTACTACTTGCTGTCTACACATCGATGATCAAGGGCAAGTAGTTGAAGACATAGTTACAGATACAACAAAACTGGCACAGGTGTCCCTGCAAGTGTGGCAAGGATTTGATCCTGGGACCATGTTTGGAAAATGGTTCCCAGTGCTAGGAGGATTTAAAACTCTTATAATAGGAGTTATAATAATAATAGGAACCTGCTTACTGCTCCCTTGCTTGATACCTGTACTTCAAATGATAAAAAGCTTCATCACTACCTTAGTTCACCAAAATGCTTCAGCACAAATGTACTATATAAATCACTATTGATCTGTCTTGCAAGAAGACATGGATAGTGAAAATGAAATTGAGAACTCCCACTAATAAAATGAGTGAGAGTCTCAAAGGGCGGAATAAGGGAGGAGACCACCCCTTATATTATCTTATGCCCAATTTCTGCCTCCAAAGGAAGAAGAAGTAAAAACTAAAAGGCACAAATGAAATCCACACGCAGACAGCCCAGCGCTGCACCCTGGGCCTGTAGTTAAAGATCGACCCCTGATCTAACTGGTTCTGTTATCTATAGATTACAGACATTGTATAGGAATACACTGTGAAAATCCCTGTCTTGTTTTATTCTGATCCAATTACCAGTGCACACAGCCCCCAGTCACATACCTCCTACTTGCTCAATCAGTCATGACCCTCTCATGTGCACCCCCTTAGAGATGTGAGCCCTTAAAAGGGACAGGAATTGGTTATTTGGGGAGCTCGGCTCTTGAGACAGAAGTCTTGCCGATGCCCCCGGCCGAATAAACCCCTTCCTTCTTTAACTCAGTGTCTGAGGAGTTTTGTCTGATGCTCATCCTGCTACACTTACGCTCTAAATGAATTGGCTATCCCCTTCACCCTGGCATTTCATCAATCTGAACAGGTAAAAACAAAACACTGCAGGCCAAAAAAAACACAAAAAAACAAAACTCTTAAGTCCTTTAATCCTCAGGTTTATATAAATGTTATTAAGGTCCTATAAGAAGTGCCAAATACATTTAAAACACAAAATCAAATAGCTGCAACATTTAAATTCATGTTGTTCTTGTAGGTAACTATAAATTTTTTAAAAAATTTATTTCAGTTCTCACCTTGTTCACTCTTATTATTGGTGTACTTATTCTTGTAAACTATTATTCCCTGACTTCAAAGTTTTATACTAAAACTTGTCTCTGCCACTATTACATAGTTAACTCTTAACTCTCCTCCACACTATGAAAATAATTACTTCTCTTAAAAGAACAAACAAAACAATTAAGTCAAAACATATTAAGCAAGTTTAAAGAGAAATCATAAAATAAAAAGGCGGAATATTGTAAAAAGTGAAGTAGAGGTTCCTCTTCAAAGAGTTTCCTCCCCATCTAATTAGGAATAAATAGTAACTTCTGTTAAAAAGAAAAATTTATTCAAAGACATGTGCTCCTTAATATTTGTCCTGGCATGCTTATACTGGTCCAAGCAAGCATTAAGTCATAGCATGATTGTCTTCCTTATTTAAAAGTGTTTTTACCTTTCTCAGCATTCCACAAGTTACTTCATCCTTCCTTTGTTCTCATCTACCTTGGCGTCTTTTAAAAAGAGTTACTAAGTTACTAGTCAATTGGAACAAATACAAAATTTGAGGTCCCGTTCCAGCCAATGGAAACCGGACACAGCAGTGAGGTGGACGTCTCAGGTTATAAATGACCCTGTCTCTTTTCTTTGGTGTACTCTCATTTCAGAACTACTGGCAAGTGTACCCCTTCTGCAGGAAGTAAAAACGGCCTTAGTGAATAAGTTATGTTCAAGTGCTATTTCTTTACGGCACTGAGGCAACAAGCATTTCAAACAACTGGCATGACCAGAAACCTGCAGTTGCTTCCATGTTTAGGTGCTGCCAACCAAGGGTCCCGTCTCAGAAAGGAAAACAGAGAGGGAGAGATTTCCCTGTATGGAGCAGAAAGAAAAAAGAGAAAGGAAAAGAATAAACCCCAAACTTTGCACTTACCTTTTCCTCCTGGTTGGCTCACCAAAATATTAGTGAAGGCTGTCCAGGTTCTTGGCATCTAGAAGAAAGAATTAGACAAGATGCACGCACACACGCACACACACACACACAAAAGAGCAAGGAAGGAATGAATGGATTTATTGAAAACAGAAGTACACTCCGCAGTGTGGGAGTGAGCCTGAGCACAGAGGATCAAGGATCTCGTTACAGAGTTCTTGTGAGTTTATAGTACCCTTTACTTGGTGTATACCCTATGTAAATGGAGAGGATGAAGTAAAGTTACAAAGTCATTTATTCGGCATGCACCCTATGGAGAGGATATTTCCTGTCATAGCTGAAGTGTGAATCGACCTTATGTTCCCTGCCTCCAGATCCTATTTCCCTGCCTCAATTTCATTTGTTGATTACTGGACTTGCTTCCCTCTTTGGCTATTGTGAATAATGTTGCTGTGACATGAGTGAACAAGTATTTGAGTACTGTCTTAAATTCTTTTGTATATGCTGCATATTATCAAATTGTTGTCCATAGTGGCTGCACCATTTTGCTTCCCATTACTATGTTTCAGTACTTAAATTTCTTGACACCCTTGCCAACACCATTATCTAATAAGTGTAAAGTGATATTTCATTTTAGTTTTGATTTGCTTTTTCCTACCAACAAATTACTGACTCTTTTGTATGTATTTTGGGCCACATTTCTGTGTCTTTTGGGTGACATGTGATGATTTGTTTTTACCATTTGAAAAATCAGACTATTTTGTTTTTGTTTTTGAGTTTTAGGAGTTCTTTATACATAAAATAAAGGATACCAGACCCTTAACAGATACATAGTTTGTAATTTTCTCCTGTTCTATAAGTTGCCTTTTCTCTGTTTACTTTGTTGCACAGAAGTTTTTTAGTTTGAAATTGTCCATGTGTGGTTTTTCTGCTTTATTTCTTTTGCTTTTCTGTTATATCCAATAAACTAATGTAAAATTTAATGTTATGAAGTTTATCTTATGTTTTCTTTGAGGATTGTGAAAAGTAAAGTAGAGGTTCCTCTTCAAAGACTTTACTCCCCATCTAATTGGGAAGTAACTTCTCTTAAAAGCAAAACTTATTCAAAGACCTGTGCTAACATTCTTAAATATCTGCTAGTTGTAATAAAGAAATCAATGTACTTTATGTTCTTAGCTTCTACAATTTAGCCTAAATATTTGCCCTGGCATGCTTATACTGGTCCAAGCAAGCACTAGGTCATAGCCTGTCATGCCTGTTCCTCTTCCTTGTTTGAAGGTGTTTTTTTTACCTTTTTCAGCATTCCAGAAGTTACTTCCTCGTTCTTTTGTTCTCCTCTGCTTTTCCCTCTTTTAAAAAGTTCTAAGTTGCTAGCCAATCAGGACAAATACAGAATGTCAGGTCCTGTTCCAGCCAGGGGAAACCAGACACAGAGTAGGGTGGATTCATCAAGTTATAAATGACCCTGTCTCCTTTGTTTGGTGTCCTCTCATGGCCAAACTGCTGGTGAATGTACCCTTTCTGCAGGAAGTAAACATGGTCTTCCTGAGAAAATTAAATTTATGTTCAAGTGCTGTTTTTTTTTAAGAGCACCAGGGAGCAAGCATTTCAAACAGTTTTATGATTTTGGCTGTTAAATATGGATTTTCAGTCCATTTTAAGTTTAGAATCCAAGTTCATTCTTTTGCATGTGACTATTCAGTCTTCCCAGAGCCATTTGTTGAAAAGACTGTTTTCTTAACACGTTGTATTAGTCTTGGTACACTTGTTGAAGATCATCTGACTACTGATGTGAGGATTTATTCCTGGGTTCTCTGTTCTCTTACATTGGTCTGTATATCTGTCTTTATGCCATTACCATACTGTTTAGATTACTGTAACTGTAATAAGTTTTGAAACTAAGAAGTGTGAAACTTTCAGTTTTTTTGCTTTTTCTCCAGATAGTTTTGGCTACACAGGGTCCTTTTGAGGTACCACATTAATTTGAGGATATTTTTCTGTTTCTGCAAAAAAAAAAAAAAAAAAAAAAAGCCATTGTGATTTTGATAGAGATTGCGTTCAGTAATATGGGCATTTTTATAACATTAAGCCTTAAAATCCATGAACATCAATCTTTAAAAATTTGTGTCTTTAATTTATTTTAGAAGTGGTTCATGGTTTTCCAAATACAAGTGTTTTGCCTCCTCTAAGTATCATATTGATGTTATAAATGGGATTCTATTGTTAATTTCCTTTTTATATTGTTCATTGTTAGTATTTAGAAATGCAACTGATTTTCATGTGCTGATTTTGTATCCTACAACTTATTAAGTTAAGCTGTTTTTGGTGAAGACTTTAGACTTCTTGAGATAATAAGATTATATCTTCTTTAAACAGATAATCTTACTTTTATCTTTCAATATTGAGGTTTTCCCTTTCTTTTCTTACCTAGTTGTTCTAGCTAGGATTCTAGGATTTCCAGTCCTATTTTACATAGATGTGACAAAAACAGCTACTGCCTTTTTCCTCTTCTTTCAGTAGAGGCATTCAGTCTTTTAACAGTCAACAGGATGTAAGCTGTGGATTTTTTATATACAGGTTTTGTTACATTGACATAGTTTTCTTGCCTTCCTAGTTTGTTGAGTGTTACCATCAGAAGATGATGTTTAATTTGGTCTTTTTGTTTGTTTGCATCCACATGAAGATCACGTATTCTTTCCTCTACATTTTATTAATGTTGTATACTTCACTGTTTCCTTTTTATACATTGAGGTATTCTTTCATTTCACGAATAAATTCCACTTGAACATGGTGTCCAATCTTTCGACTTTCCTGGGCCACTTAGGAAGAAGAATTGTCTTGGGCCACACATAAAATATACTAACACTAATAATAGATGATGAGCTTAAAAATGCAAAGAAAATTTAATACTTTAACAAGTTTATGAATTTGTGTTGGGCTGCATTCAGAGCCATCTTGTGCCACATGTGGGCCATGGGCTGTGAACTGGACAAGCTTGGTGTAAAATCTTCTTAATGTGTTGTTGCATGCAGGTTGCTAGTATTTTTAAAGGAATTTTCCTTAGTATTCATAAGGGATATTGATTCATAGTTAGGTTGTTATTGTTGTTGTCATTGTAGCATCTGATTTTGGTAGTGTTTGGGATCACTTTTTTTAAAAAAACTGTTTTTTAGAATTAAATCATTTGGTTCTGGAACTTTTTGTAGTGGAAAATTTTTGATTACTGATTCAGCCTTCTTACTGGCTTTCAGTTTGTTCAGACTAGCTTCATAATTCAATCTTAACAGATTATATGTTTCTAGAAAGTTATCCACCTTTTCTAGTTATCCTGTACTTGGTGTATAATCACTCACATAGTCTCTTAAGAAATGTGATTTCTGTGGCATCAGTTGTAATGTCTCTTTTTCATTTCTGGATTTTTCAGTCCTCTCTTGTTTTCTCAGTGTAATCAATGGTTTGTCAATTTTGTTGATCTTTTTAAAACGTGAACTTAAAAAACTGTTTTGTATTGTTTTTCTGTTCTCCATTTTATTTATTTCTGCTGTAAACCTTATTATTTCTTTCCTCTATTAGCTTTGGCTTTGGTTTGTTGTTGCTGTTTTTCTAGTTTTTGAGATACAAACTTTGGCTGTTAACTTGAGATCTTTATTCTTTTTTAATGTAGGCCTTTACTCTTTGTACTGTTTTTGTGGCAACTCATAGTTTTCATTCACTGTGTTTTTGTTTTAACTCAAGATAGTTTCACATTTTCCTTTGTTTCCCAAACCTATTATTTGTTCATGAGTATGTTAAATCTCTTATTTGAGACTTTTGCAGTTTTCCTCTCGTCGTGATATTATGTGATAGAGAGGTAGACTGTTTTCACTAGATAGCTGAACACATGGAGGCTTTTGGGCATGGCAGACCCTGAGGGGGCATGAAATCCCTAACTCTTTTTTCCCCTATAACTCTCTCTACACATGTCTTCATCTGTATCCTTTGTGATGTATTTTTTATTTTTTTTAAACAGTAAACATAAGTGTTCCCCTGAGTTCTATGAGCTTTTTTAGCAAGTTAACTGAACCCAAGGAGGGGTAGTGGATGTCCAATTTGTAATCAGTCAGTCAAAGCACAGGTAGGACCACTTGGATCTTGGGATTGGCATTGGGAGTGGGGGCAGTTTTGTGAAACTAAGCTCTCAACCTGCGTCATCTTGATACCATCTCCACATAGTTAGAATCAGAATGGAATTGGAGGACATCTAACTTGTATTCACTGCAGAATTGATTGCTGTTTGCTGATGGAGAGAAATTCCTACATGTTTAGTCACAGAAGTCTTCTGTGTTGCTTGGAGGATGAGAGCAGATGGAAAACAGTCTGAGTTAGGCTTTTTCTATTCTATTGATTTCTGGTATCATTCCATTCTAGTAGAAAAGGGTACTTGACTTTTAATCTTTTAAGATTTGTTAAAGCTTATTTTGTGACCTAATGTGATCTAACTTATTCTTTTATGTATTATAGCTTGATATTTTCTGCTGTGAGTTGTTCATTGGGAAAAACAGCCACTTCTCCTGTTTTTATCGACTAGTTTCAGAGTCAGGAAGCTTCAACAGTGAGCTTGGTCAGAGAGTTTATGGGCCTCTTAAGATTTTCTGGGATGTGCTTTTCTGGGATTTTTGCATTTAGTTTCCCAGTTAGAGAATTTACTAGTTTCATTTTTCTAGAGTTTTTAATGTCTTTATCCCGTTGATGTTTGTGGTACTGCAGCTTCTGGAAAGCTTTTTATTTTATTTTTGATTCTTCATGACACTCAGGCATCCAAATACATGGTTGTTAGTTATCCATTTCAGTTGGGTGAAAGAGAAGCAAATTCCTGGAGCTACCCTTCTTACCTTGTCCCTCAAGCAAGCTTGAACATTCTGTGTTCCTTATGTTGCGTCTTTTCCTCATCACTGGTTTATTTGTGCCAAGGTTGAGGATGGCAACTTGGGATATATGGATTCAAGATGCCCTTAATATACGCTCCATTTAGCAGCAGTTACAATTGAGTTTCTGAAGGAGAAAAGAAGGAGCAGTTCTTAAGTGAATACCAAGGATGTACACTAAAATAACATAAGCTATTGATTGGTTATCCATTGTTTTTTGTATCGCAAATTTGAGGAACTTGATGATAATGGGTAAATGTCACTTTGTGCAGCTTTTAGTAACATTTAATGTAGTCCTCAGCTAGTCTGGAAACTACAGAGAAGGAAAGATGTAGCAAAATACCATTAAACAATTAATCCAGGCCATGGGTGCACGTATGTGGATGGTGGGGGCCTCCTACTTTATGTCTTTTTGTACCTGATAAATTTTATATACCTTACATTCTTCAGATAGCTCAGAGCTACTTTTTTATGTGATTGGTAATTCAGTGTCTCTGTAATTGAATGAGATAGTGGGCTTTCTATTTTGCAGCCTTGCTATATTCACTCCATTGAGAAGTATTTGTTTTAATTCTTTTAAAAATATTTGCTAGAATTCACCAGTGAAGCTATCTGATTTTGGTCTCTTTTTGTTGTTGGGAGGTTTTAGATTACTATTCAATCTCTACACTAGGTATTAGTCTGTTGAGTTTTTTCTTTCTTCATAATTAAGTCTTTGTTGTATGCATGTTTCTATAAATTTTCCCACTTTCTCCAAGTTATCCAATTTCTTGGCATACTTTTTCAAAGTACACTCTGATAATCTTTTTTATTTCTATAAAATCTGTAGTACTATTCCCTTTTAATTGCAAGGCTTCTCAACGATGAGATGGGAGGAGACCTCAAATCCACCTCCCTGAGGAGTTTGGGGCTGGAGACTTTAAGAGGTTTGGAGTGGGAATGGGCTGCCTCTCTGTGCATCTCTGTGATTTTATTTTCATCATATCTTCTTTTTGAAAGTAAACTTAGAAAAAGGTTGATTAATTTTTTTTTTTAGCTAGCTACCCTGCCCTCTTTAAGTTTCCATGTGCTTGGAATAATATCATGCAAATACAGTGGGAATGGGAAATATCTTTTCCTAGCTCTTCTTTGTCAGTCTGTGTATGTTCTTATAAGTGAAGCATATTTCTTGTAAACAGCATAGGATTAGGTCTTTAAAAAAATTAATTCTGTGTTTTTTAATTGGAGAAGTAATTTACATTTAAGGTAACAAGTAAGGTCTACTAGCTGCATGTTTATTTTAAATATATGTATTATTCTGGTAGTTTCTTTCTTTTTTTTCTCTTGGTATGTCTTCCTAGTCATGTTAATTTCTCTAGAAGTATATTGATTCTTTCCTTTTTTATTATTAGCATATTTATTTATTTATTTATTTATTTATTTATTTATTTTTTTTGAGACAGAGTCTCGCTCTGTCACCCAGGCTGGAGTGCAGTGGCCAGATCTCAGCTCACTGCAAGCTCCGCCTCCCGGGTTCACGCCGCCATTCTCCTGCCTCAGCCTCCCAAGTAGCTGGGACTACAGGCGCCCGCCACCTCGCCCGGCTAGTTTTTTGTATTTTTAGTAGAGACGGGGTTTCACCGTGTTAGCCAGGATGGTCTCGATCTCCTGACCTCGTGATCCGCCCGTCTCGGCCTCCCAAAGTGCTGGGATTACAGGCTTGAGCCACCGCGCCCGGCCTATTATTAGCATATTTATTATAGGATTTCACTTTGTGGTTATCATGTTATTTACACAAAATATCTTATAGTTATAATAAATTATTTTAGGCTGATAACAATTAATTCTGATTGTAAATGTAAAAAAAACCCCTAAACTCTATACTTTAATCTTATGGCCTCTAACATGTGAATTCTTGATGTCCCACTTCCTTTTTTATTATTGCTTGTCTCTTAAAAAATAATATAGTTGGATGAGTGTAGTTTTTGTGACTTGTAATCACTGTAGTTAGGGAGGCTGAGGTGAGAGGATCACTTAAGACCAGGAGTTTGAAAGTAGCCTGGGCAACATAATGAAATCTGTCTCTTTTTACTAAAAAAAAAAAGTAATTATTATTTTAATAGCCTTGTTATTTCATCTTTATACTAAAGACATAGCAGTTTATATACCATGATTATAGTAGAGTACTCTGGGTTTTTCTATGTACTTCAGATGTTTTCTTTTTACATATTAGTGTCTCAGTTTGAAGCACTGCTTTTAGCTTTTTTTTTTTTTTTTATCGGGGTCTTGCTCAGTCGCGCAGACTGGAGTGCAGTGGCGCCATCTCGGCTCACTGCAAGCCCCGCCTCCTGGGTTCACGCCATTCTCCTACCCCAGCCTCCCGAGTAGCTGGGACTACAGGCGCCGCCACCACTCCCGGCTAGTTTTTTGTATTTTAGTAGAGATGGGGTTTCACCGTGTTAGCCAGGATGGTCTCGATCTCCTGACCTCGTGATCCGCCCGCCTCCGCCTCCCAAAGTGCTAGGATTACAGGCATGCGCCACCGTGCCAGGCCCCTTTTAGCATTTTTTGTAAGATAGGCCTGATGGTGCTAAATTCTGTTAGCTTTTCATCAGCTGTAACAGCCTTTATCTCCCCTTTGTTTCTGAAGGATATGTCTTTGCTGTTTATAATTTTGTTTTTTTTGTTTTGTTTTGAGACAGGATCTTACTGTGTCACCCAGGCTGAAGTGCAGTGGTAAGAACATGGATTACTGTAGCCTCAACCTCTTGAGCTCAAGTAATCGTCCCATCTCAGCCTCCCAAGTAGCGGGGACTACAGGAACATGCCACCAAACCCAAATTATTTGTTAATGTTTTTATAGTGACAAGGTCTTGCTATGTTGCCTAGGCTGGTGTCAAACTCCTGAGCACAAGCAATGCTCTTGCTTCTGCCTCCCAGTGTTGGCATTACATCCATGAGCCATGCTACTAGCTCAGTAATCTTGATAGACAGGTTTTTTTTTTTTTTTTTTCCTTCAGCACATTGAAATATTTTCCTACTCCCTCCTGGCTTGTTAGGTTTTTGCTGAGATGTTTGCTGCCAGGCAAATTGCAACTGTGTTAGGTGTTATGTGCTTCTTTTCTTTTGTTGCTTTCAGAATCTTCCTGCTGGGCTAATTGTTTTCCCTTAATTTTCTGTAGATGCTGGGTCTTGCTATGTTGCCCAGGCTGTTCTCAAACTCCTGACCTCAAGGGATTCTCCTATCTTTGCTTTGCAAAATGTTGGGATTACATGTGTGAGCCACTGTGTCTGGCCTCTTTGACCTTCCTATATTCAAGTATTTCTTCCCTTCTCTAGGCTTGACAACTTTTCTTTAAATAAGCTTCTTCCCTTTTGGCATTCTGAAGATCCTCTTGAACCGCAACAACACAAATATTTGCTGTTTTGATGCTGTTCATTAGTTCTTGTACAGTTTGTTTCTTTTAATTCTGATTTTTTTCTTTCCAGCTGTATTTTCAAATACAGTTATTTCTTCTGCTTAATCAGTTATACTATTTATTCCCTCTAATGGATTTTTAATTTGCTTCATAGTATTTTTCAGTTCCTGAATTTCTGTTGGTTTTAAAAAATATTTAAATTTATCTATTTAATTTAAGTTTCTCTAATAAATTACTGAATTGCTTTTGTTGGTGTCTTCTTGAAATTCATTGACCTTCCTTAAGATAGCTATTTTGAATTCTCCTTATGAGAGAACCCATATGTTCATACTTTTTCGATCTGTCTATGGTGCTTTATATTTTATATTGTTTGTTTGATGATGTCATGGTTTCCTGACTGTCCTTTATGCTTGTGGATGTGTGATGATGTCTGCATATTGGTTGTTTTTAGGTATTCATTACAGTCTTCACCATCTGGATTTGTTTGTCCCTCTTCTTTCAAATACTATAAGCAAGCTTGTAGTCACTGTTGCTGCTTTAGCTTTAGATGGCACCCTAAGCCCAATTTGTCACAAGTCCATGGTTGATATGTTGCTGCTTTTTTTTTTCTTTTTAACAGTAAAGGACACTCAAAGCCCAGGTTTGCTCTGTGTCTGCATACCATTTTCACGATATTGATTCTCCTTATCCATAAGCATAGAATATTCTTCCATTTGTTTGTGTCCTCTCTTATTTCCTTGAGCAGCGGTTTGTAGATCTCCTTGAAGAGGTCCTTCAGATCCCTTGTAAGCTGTATTTCTAGGTATTTTATTCTCTTTGTAGCAATTGTGAATGGAAGTTCACTCATGATTTGTCTCTCTGCTTGTCCATTATTGGTGTATAGAAATACTTGTAATTTTTGCACATTGATTTTGTATTCTGAGATTTTGCTGAAGTTGCTTATCAGCTTACGGAGTTTTGCGGCTGAGATGATGGGGTTTTCTAATATACAATCATGTCGTCAGCAAACAGACAATCTGACTTCCTCTCTTCCTATTTGAATACCCTTTATTTCTTTTCTTGCCTGATTGCCCAGGCCAGAACTTCCAACACTATGTTGAATAGGAGTCATGAGAGAAGGCATCCTTGTTTTGTGCCACTTTTCAAAGGGAATGCTTCCAGTTTTTGCCCATTCCATATGATATTTATTATGGGTTTGTCATAAATAGCTCTAATTATTTTGAGATGTGGTCCATCGATACCTACTTTATTGAGAGTTTTTAACATGAAGGGGTGTTGAATTTTGTCAAAGGCCTTTTCTGCATCTATCGAAATAATCATCTGGTTTTTGTCATTGGTTCTGTTTATGTGATGGATTACGTTTTTTGATATGTGTATGTTGAACCAGCCTTACATCCCAGGGATGAAGCCAACTTGTTCATGTTGGATAAGCAGTATGATATTGGCTATGGGTTTGTCATAAATATGTCTTATTATTTTGTGATATTGTCCATTAATACATAGTTTATTGAGAGTTTTTAACATGGAACAGTGTTGAATTTTATTGAAGGACTTCTGCATCTATTGAGATAATCATGTGGTTTTTGTCATTGGTTCTATTTATGTGATGGATTACATTTTTTGATTTGTGTATGTTGAACCAGGCTTGCATTCCAGGGATAAAGCTGACTTGATCATGTTGCATAAGCTTTTTGGTGTGCTGCTGGATTCGGTTCGTCAGTATTTTTCAGAGGATTTTTGCATCAGTGTTCATCAGGGATAATGGCCTGTAATTTTTTTTTGTTGTTGTATCTCTGCCAGATTCCTTGTATCAGGATGACGCTGGCCTCATAAAATGAGTTAGGGAGGATTCCCTCATTTTCTATTGTTTGGGATAGTTTCAGAAGGAATGGTACTGAGAACTGACAACATGCTAGCAGCCCTTGCTTGCTCTCCGCACCTCTTTGGGCTTGGTGTCCACACTGGCCATGCTTGAGGAGCCCTTCAGCCTGCTGCTGCACTGTGGGAGCCCTGCTGAGGCTAGAGCCAGCTGCCTCTGTTTGCGAGGAGGTGTGGAGGGAGAGGCTGTACACCACGCTCTGGCTGGCTGGCGCAAGTTCTGGCTGGGCGCAGGCTCCATGGGCTCCACAGCCCCACCGGCCCAGGGCAGTGAGGGGCTTAGTACTGGGGCCAGTTGCTGCGGAGAGTGCACTGGGTCTCCCAGCACTGCTGGCTCAAGCTGTCCTGGAGTTCTCACTGGGCCTCAGCTGGAGCAGGGCTGAGGACCTGCAGCCCGCCATGCTGGAGGCTCCCCCACTGGTGGGCTCCCATGCAGAGGGAGCCTCCCTGACGGACACCGCCCTCTGCTCCAGGGCGCCAGTCTCATCCACCGCCCAAGGGCTGAGGAGCATGGGCATGCAGCACTGGACTGGCAGGCACTCCTCCCATGGCTCCAGTGAAGGATCCACTAGGTGAAGCCAGCTGGGCTCCTGAGTTGGGTGGGGACTTGGAGAATTTTTATGTCTAGCCAAAGGTTTGTAAATGCACCAATTAGCCCTTTGTGTCTAGCTCAAGGTTTGTAAATGCACCAATCAGGGCTCTGTGTCTAGCTAACCCAGTGGGGGCTTGGATAACTTCTGTGCCTAGCTAAAGGATTGTAAATGCACCAATCAGTACTCTGTGTCTAGCTCAAGGTTTGTAAACACACCAGTCAGTGCTCTGTGTCTACCTAATCTAGTGGGGACTTGGGGAACTTTTGTGTCTAGCTAAAGGATTGTAAATGCACCAGTCAGCACCCTGTCAAAACGGACCAATCAGTTCTCTGTAAAATGGGCCAATCAGCTCTCTGTAAAATAGACCAAACAGCCGGATGTGAGTGGGGCCAGATAAAGGAATAAAAACAGGCTGTGGGAGGCAGGAGTGGCAACCCACTTGGGTCCCCTTCCATAGTGTGGAAGCTTTATTCTTTCACTCTTTGCAATGAATCTTGCTGCTGCTCACTCTTTGGGTCCACACTGCCTTTATGAACTGCAACACTCACTGCAAAGGTCTGCAGCTTTACTCCTGAAGTCAGTGAGACCATGAACCCACGGGAAGGAATGAACAACTGCAGACGCACCTCCTCTAAAAGCTGTAACACTCACTGCAAAGGTCTGCAGCTTCACTTTTTAAGTCAGCTTGACCACAATCCCTGGCAGAAGGAAGAAACTCCGTACACCTGAACATCTGAAGGAACAAATTCTGGACACAGTCTTTAAGAACTGTTAACACTCACTGTGAGGGTGTGCAGCTTCATTCGTGAAGTCAACGAGACCAAGAGCCCACCAATTCGGGACACAGTACCAGTTCCCCTTTGTATTCTGGTAGAATTCGGCTGTGAATCCATCTGGTCCTGGGCTTTTCTTTTTTTTTTTTATTGTTAGGCTATTACTGCCTCAATTTCCGAACTTGTTATTAGTCTATTTAGCGATTCGAGCTCTTTCTGATTTAGTCTTGGGAGGGTGTATGTGTCCAGAAATTTATCCATTTCTTCTAGATTTTTCTAGTTTATTTGCATAGACATGTTTATAGTATTCTCTGATGGTAGTTTGTATTTGTGTGAGACCAGTGGTGATATCTTCTTTATCATTTTCTATTGTGTCTATTTGATTCTTCTCTCTTTTTTTCTATATTAGCCTGGTTAGCAATCTATCTATTTTGTTTATATTTTCAAAAAAACAATTCTTGGATTCATTGATTTTTTTGAATGGTTTTTCATGTCCCTCTCTCCTTCAGTTCTGCTCTGATCTTATTTTGTTGTCTTTTAGCTTTTGAATTTGCTTGCTGTTGCTTCTCTGATTCTGTTAATGATGATTTCAGATCTTTCCCTCTTTCTATTGTGGGCATTTAGTGCTATGAATTTCCCTCGTAAGACTACTTTAGCTGTGTCTCAGAGATTCTAGTACATTGTCTTTTTGTTCTTACTGGTTTCAAAGAACTTCCTCATTTCTGCCTTATTTTCGTTGTTTACCTCAGTAGTCAGTCAGGAGCTGGTTGATGAGTTTCCATGTAGTTGTGCAGTTTTAAGTGAGTTTCTTAATCCTGAGTTCTAATTTGATTGCCCTGTGATTTGGGAGACTGTTATACTTTCAGTTCTTTTGCATTTGCTGAGGAGTGTTTTATTTCCGATTATGCAGTCAATTTTAGAGTAAATGCGATGTGGTGCTGAAAAGAATGTATGTTCTGTTGATTTGGGGTGGGCAGTCCTGTAGATATCTATAAGGTCCTCTTGGTCCAGAGTTGACTTCAAGTCCTGAATGTCCTGCTAATTTTCTCTCACTATTATTGTGTAGGAGTCTAAGTTTCTTTGTAGGTCTCTAAGAATTTGTTTTATGAATCTGGGTACTCCTGCATTGGGTGCATTTATATTTAGGATACTTAGCTCTTCTTGTTTCATTGATCCCTTTACCATTATGTAATGCTCTTCTTTTGTCTTTTTTGATTTTTGTTCGTTTAAAGTCCATTTTAACAGTCTAGGATTGCAACCTCTGCTGTTTTTTGCTTTCCGCTCGCTTGTTAAATATTCCTCCATACCTTTATTTTGAGCTGATGTGTGTCTTTGCATATGAGATGGGTCTCCTGACTACAGCACTCTGATGGGTCTTGACTCTTCCTCCAGTTTGCCAGTCTGTATCTTTTAATTGGAGTATTTAGTCCACTTACACTCCTCAGCAAATGCGAAAGAACTGAAAGTATAACAGTCTCCCAAACCACAGTGCAATCAAATTAGAACTCAGGACTAAGAAACTCACTCAAAACTGCGCAACTACATGTAAGTTAATTAAGATAAATATTGTGTGAATATGATCCTGTCATCATGATGCTAGCTGGTTATTTTGCACATTAGTTGATGCGATTTCTTCATAGTGCCATTGCTGTTTGTATTTTGGTCTGTTTTTGTAGTAACTGATACCATAGTTTCCTTTCCACATTTAGTGTTTCCTTCAGCAGCTCTTGTAAGGCAGGCCTGGTGGTAACAAAATCCTTCAGCTTGTCTGGAAAGGATTTTATTTCTCCTTTGCTTATGAAGCTTAGTTTTGCTGGATATGAAATGCTGGGATGAAAATTCTTTTCTTTAAGAATGTCGAATATTGGACTCCACTCTATTCTGGTTTGTAGGGTTTCTGCACAGAGATCTACTGTTAGTCTGATGGGTTTCCCTTTGTGGATAACCTGACCTTTCTCTCTATCTGCCCTTAACATTTTTTCTTCATTTCAACTTTGGTAAATCTGACAATTAGGTGTCTTGGAGTTGCTCTTCTTGAGGAGTATTTCAGTGTGTGATGTATTTCCTGAATTTGAATGTTGGTCTGTCTTGCTAGGTTGGGGAAGTTCTCCTGGATGATATCCTGAAGTGTGTTCTCCAACTTAGTTCCATTCTCCCCACCACTTTCAGTTACACTAATCAATCATAGATTTGGTCTTTTCATATAGTCCCATATTTCTTGGAGGCTTTGTTCATTCCTTTTCATGCTTTTTTCTCCCATCTTGTCTTCACATTTATTTCATTAACTTGATCTTCAATCTCTGATATCCTTTCTTTTGCTTGAGCAATTCAGCTATTGATAGTTATGTATACTTCAAGAAGTTTTTGTGCTGTGTTTTTCAGCTCCATCAGGTCATTTATATTCTTCTCTAAACTGGTTATTCTAGTTAGCAGTTTCTGTAACCTTTTATCAAGGTTCTTAGCCTCCTTGCTTTGAGTTAGAACATGCTCCTTTAGCTCAGAGGAGTTCGTTAATACCCACCTTCTGAACCCTACTTCTGTGTAATTTGTCAAACTCATTCTCCACCCAGTTTTGTGCCCTTGCTGTAGAGGAGTTGTGATCATTTGGAGGATAATAGGCATTCTAGTTTTTGTAATTTTCAACATTTTGCACTTTTTCTTTTAAATCTTCGTAAATTTGTCTACCTTTGATCTTTGAGGCTGATGACCTTTGGGGGAGTTCTTTTTGTTGATGTTCATATTATTGCTTTCTATTTGTTAGTTTTTATTTTAATAGTCACACCCCTCTTCTGCAGGTCTGCTGCAGTTTGCTGGAGGTCCACTCCAGACCCCGTTTGGCTGGGTATCACCACAGAGGCCGCAGAACAGCACATATTGCTGCCTGCTCATTCCTCAGGAAGCTTTGTCCCTGAGAGACACCAGTCTGAAGCCAGCCAGAGCTCTCCTGTATGAGGTGTCTGTTGACCCCTTCTGGGAGGTCTCTCATGTTTTGTTGGCATGGGTATCATGGATCCGCTTGAGGAGGCAGGTCTGTCCCCTTAGCAGAGCTTGAGTGCTATACTGGGAGAATCCTCCTTGTCAGGATCTGCTGCTCTCTTCAGAGCCAGCAGGCAGGAACATTTAAGTCTGCTACATCTGTGCCCATGGCTGTCCCTTCCCCCAGTGTTCTGTCCCAGGGAGATGGGAGTTTTATCTGAAAGATCCTGACTCAGGCAGCTGCCTTTCTTTCAAAGATGCCCTGCCCAGTGAAGAAAAATCTAGAGAGGCAGCCTGGCCACAGCTGCTTTGCCATGCTGTGGTGAGTTCTGCCCAGTCCAAACTTTCCAACGTCCTTAACACTGTCAGGGGAAAACAGCTTACGTGAGCCTCAGTAATGACAGATGCCCCTCCACATACCAAGCTCAATTGTACTAGTTGACTTCAGAATGCTGCACTGGCAGTGAGAGTTTCAAGCCGGTTTTTCTTAACTTGCTGGTCTCCATGGGAGTGAGACCTACTTAGTGAGACCACTTGGCTTCCTGAGTGCAGCCCCCTTTCCATGGAAGTGAACAGTTCTCTCGTTGTGGTTCCAGGTGCCACTGGGGTATGAATAAAAAACAAACAACAAACAAAAAAACAACTCCTGCAGCTAGCTTGGTTTTTGCCAAAACAGCTGCCCAGTTTTGTGCTTGAAACCCAGGGCCCTGGTGGTGTAAGCACAGGTGGGAATCACTGAGTTTGAAGATTGCAAAAACTGTGGGAAATGCATAGTATCTGGGTTGGATAGCATGGTCCCTCATAGCTTGCCTTGGCTGGGAAAGGGAGGCTCCCAGCTCCTTGCACTTGCTGGGTGAGGTGACACCCTGCCCTCCTTCTGCTTGCCCTCCATGGGCTGCACCCAGTGCCTAACCAGTGGTACCTCAGTTAGAAATGCAGAAATAATTCATCTTATGTGTTGGTCTCACTGGGAGCTGCAGACCACAGCTGTTCCTCAGCCATCTTGTCAGATCCTGCAGGAGTCAAGTTTTTGTTTTTATTTTTCCCTTTCAACAGCTTGCATATGTTAAGTTATTACCTTTCGGCTTCCAAAATTCTTGATGAGAATTGTGATGATAATCTATTGAGGATTCCTTGTAGTAGATAAATTTCTTCTCAGTGCTTTCCAGTGTCTTTCTTTGTCTTCTGCTTTATACATTTTGAATACAAGACATCTATGCATTGGTGTTTTTGAGTTAATCTTATTTAGAAATTTTTTAGTGATTTGTCTTTTAATATTAATTTCCTTTATCAACTTTGGGAATGTTCCAGCAATTATTTCTTCAAATAAGGGTGCTGTTTCTTCTTTTTCCTTTTGAGACTCCCACAATGCATATCTTGGCTACTTGATATTCCACAGGTGTCTTAGACTTCGTTCACTTTCCTTCATTCTTTTTTTTTTTCTTGTTACTCAAACCAGATACAGTCAGTCCTCCATAACCGAGAGTTCCACGTTAATGGATTTCACCAAACATGGGGCTAACAATATTTAGAAGGAAAAAATAAAAAATAAGAATACAACAAAAACAAGAATAGAAATAAAAATACAGCATGATGACTATTTACACAGCATTTATATTGTATTAGGCATTATAAGCAATCTAGAGATTATTTTTAAAGTATACAGAAGGATGTGCATAGGTTATATGCCAATGCTGCACTATTTTACATTATAGACTTTTGCAGCCACAGAGTTTGGTATACACAAAAGGTCCTGTACCCAGTCTCCCATGAATACAGAGGGATGACAATAATTTCAATTTTTCTGCTTTTAAGTTCATCGAATATTTCTTTTGTATGCTGAAATCTGCCATTGAGCACATTTAGTGAGTTTTTCATTTCGGTAGTTGTCCTTTTCAGGTCCACAATTTCTTCGGTTTCTGTTTAAGTTTTATGTCCCTTTATTACTCTTTCTGTTTTGTTCACACTTTCTTTTCTTCATTTTGTCCAAATTTTATTTTAGTTCTTTGAGCATCTTTACAACAATTATTTTGTCTTGCAAGTCTGCAATTGACGGCATCTTACAATTTGTTTTTGTTAATTTATTTTTTTCTTTGGATGACCCATACTCTTCTATTTCTTTGTAGATGTGAATTTTGCAGAAAGCTGCACACTTGAATTTAACAGTACAGTAACTGTGTAATTTTTTCCTTCTTCCATGAGATTTGCTGATGTTTGTTTGTCCTCTGAGGTCTTTTTAAACCTTTGTCTTTTCCTAGGCATGTATAGTGTTTCTCTAAATCCCAAATCTATGGTTCCCCTTTTATTGTCTTAAATTTGAATGTTTAGCTGCCAAACTGGAATAAGCAGAAAAATGAAGGTTGAGAAGAGAACAAAAAGAAAAATTTATGGTCCTTTTCACCCTTGGTAGTTGCTTTATTTAGGTGGAGGAGCAAGGAGTTTGAAATAGTACAATGAGGGTTTCAGTAATGGTTGTGCTTCATGTATCACAAGCAGCAATAGGCTTTCAGAACATCGACCCCAGTTTGGGAGCAACAGAGTTCTTTTCATTCATGCTTGTTCCATAGGCTCCTTGCAGGCTGCTCCGAAATCAGTTGCACAGTTATCTACCAAAAGGCTGAGAAATTGGCAACTGTTACCATACTATCATTTTTTGAGCTTTTCTCTGAAGTTGCAGACTTTTGAATAGACTCTAGAAGAGCAATGTAATTTTATCAGACAGAGTCTACAAATACAATTATTGTCTAGGTGGGGAGACAGATTCCAGACATTTATTACTGTGCCATCTTTCCAAACTGCTTTGCTGCCCAAGTGGTTCTTGTCAGCCTGAAATCTGAGCTACATACTGTGCCATTCCAAATCTAAACTCTCAATCAGACAAGGCTGGATCTGTGAGAGAATCAGAGCCAGACAGGGAGAACTATCTAGTCTAATATCTTTCTGGTGTTTCTTTGTCCACAATTTCAGGGATTGATTTTTGCATGTCTGCCAAAAAAAGAAAGTCATTGGGATTCTCATTGTGTTTTATTATATCAGTGAATTAATTTTGGAAATATTACCAACGTTTTAAACATTATATCTTTTAGTCTGTAAATATTGGTTGTCTTCCCTTTTATTTAAGGTTTCATTTTTCTCATTTTTATTTACTTAATGGTTTACCTTATTTTCAATTACACACAGTAATGTATTTTAATTTTCAGCATTCTTAAGTATCTTGTTCTTTTTGATACTATTATAGATGGAATTGTCTTATCTTTTTTTTAAAAAAAAATTATTTATTTATTCATTTGGATACAAAGTCTCACTTTGTTTTCCAGGCTGAAGTGCTGTGGCATGATTGTAGCTCACTGCAGCATTGAACTCCTGGGCTCAAGCAATCATGCCACCTCAGTGTCCGAAAGTATTGAGAGAGGCAAGAGCCACCATGCCAGCCAGAATTGTTTTCTTAATTTGCTCTTCGTAGCGTTCATTCTACTACATACAATAAGCTGATTTTTGTTTTCCTGTTCTTTTGTGTCTTGCAACCTTTGTAGAACTTGTTTCCTAGCTCAAAGAGTTGTTTTGTGGATTTTTAATATGTTTCTGGATTCAGTTTGTTAATATACTTAGCTTTATTTTTGTGATTGGTTAAATGGTTAATGTTGAATTCATTAAATAATTAATACTGGTTGATGCAAGCATTAGAAATGTGTTTTATTTAAATATAAGTTGATATTGAGATATTTAAAGTATGGAAACCAAAGGTTTTCAGGAGGATTATTTCTCAGGGAATAAGAACAGAACACTGGTATTCTCCTATGGTTCTGGATGAGTTACATTTGTTTGTAATCACATCATTAACTTGATTCCTGAAGTAAGTTTTAGGTTTGTAATTTTTTAAAGTAAATGCCAGCATATGTTTGTTTGTTTATTTGTTTGGTTTTTTTTTTGTGAGACGGAGTCTCGCTGTGTCGCCCAGGCTGGAGTGCAGTGGCTGGATCTCAGCTCACTGCAAGCTCCCCTTCTTGGGTTTATGCCATTCTCCTGCCTCAGCCTCCCAAGTAGCTCTTATGCTGTACTTTCAGATTTGTTTTTAATTATGATTGCGTTGATATGGTTATTTGTTACAATTGGGAAAAGCTGTAAATTAGTTTTCTAAACAAATAGTTGGAGTGGTACAAGCATTTAGATTAGATAATATATAATTTTATAAACAGATTTAATATTACTGATACTGAAAACATATATAAATTATCTTATATTTCAATTTTTTTTTTGTTGTTTAACTTTGCAGGATAACAGTGCCATTCACCTTTGCTGACTATGTTGGAGATAAAGTTCCTTTAGAGTGGGAGACTGTATGTAATAAACAAATTGCAGTTTATTATCCAGACCACATAAATAGTAAGTAGTTGTCACATTTCATTATTATATTTCAGCTTTCATGTTAAATTTCAAAGATGTGTATAAGTTACCATTGCCAAGTCACTTATTTCAATCTAAAGCAAAGTGGAGCATTTCCAAAGTAAAATTAGGAAATAATTTTGAATTAGTTTCTAGTTGTTGACACTTAAATTATCTGAACAACAGCCTCTTTGTTTCCCAGATTTAAAAAATTCTGAATGCCCTGCTTACTCTACTTGTCTTGCATGTATATTTGTAGCAACAGGACTTATCACAAAAAAGTCCTCAAGACTGTGGCATTTGATAAGCTGTCCTCATAAGAAGTTTTGCCTGACCACAACTGCTTCCACCGGTGAGCTAATAGCAGTTCCTGCAATAGGCTTTGTGACCTATTATGTTTATTGAAAAGCAGCTTGTCCTTTTGTTGTTAGGTGTTCCCTTATTGCAACCTCTTAGAGGGACCTATCATTTATCATAGTGTGAACATTGTAGATTAGAGTCTTCTGTTCATTTTCAAATAAAATCATATCTCTTGAGAGTCTCTCTTATTTTGGGTTGATAGATAATAAACACTTTCTTTAAATAAATTATTAAGAAATTGGTAGGGCATGGTGGTTCACACCTGTAATCCCAGCGCTTTGGGAAGTGGAATGGGGGTGGACTACTTGAGGTTAGGAGTTTAAGACCAGCCTAGCCAACATGGCAAAACCCCATCTATACTAAAAATATAAAAACAATTAGGCAGGTGTTGTGGCAGGCACCTGTAGTCTCAGCTACTCATGAGGCCGATATGGAAGAATCGCTTGATCTAGGAGGCAGAGGTTGCAGTGAGCCAAGATTGTGCCAGTGCACTCCAGCCTGGGTGACAGAGGAAGACTCTGCCTCAAAAAGAAAAAATAAATAAATAAATAATTATTAAGAAGTTGTTAGTCAATAAATTAATACTAAACAGGTTTTAAAATGTAATAGAACACAGTTGAGTGCTGTTGAATGTAAAGGAATATGTAGAAAAACTTCTATTTTGTTTTGCTAAAGACTAAATGTAATGTTTTATAGAGTGCTATGGTTTAGGTGTTTGACTTTCCAAATCACATGTTGAAATTTAATCCCCCATATTAATGGTGGGGGTATAATTGGAGGTGTCTGGGAGGATGCTGGCAGATCCTTCATGGGTGACTCAGTGTTGTCCTTGGAGTAATGAATGATTTCTTGGTGCATTATTTCCCTCAAGAGATGGTTGTTGAGAAGAACCAGGCACCTCCCCTCTTATTCTTGCTTTCTAGCTCCATGTGACCTCTGGCTCCATTTTTTCCACCATGAGTAGAAGCAGTCTGAGGCTCTCTCTAGGTGCAGATGCTGGTGCTATGTCTTAGGAGTTGAAAGCTTAATAAGTGTCTTACCTTTATGTTACCCAGCCTCAAGTATTCCTTTGTAGAAATGCAAAACAGACTGCAACAGATGGCCTTAATGTCTAACTAAAGGAACTGATTTCTCAGGTTGTCTGGCAGCAGAAATACATTTTGTAATGAAAAGATTACTTATTGCAAAATGTAAATTAGAAGTTCTTGGAACAAGCCGAGGTGCACTGGCTCATGCCTGTAATCCCAGTACTTTGGGAGGCTGAGGCAGGCACATTGCTTGAGTCCAGGGGTTCCAGACCAGCCTGGGCAACATGGTGAAACACCATGTCTACAAAAAAACCAAAAATTTTCAGTGGGTGGTGATGCGTGTGTGTAGTCCCAGCTACTCAGGAGGCTGACACAGCAGTATTGCTTGAGCTCTGGAGGTGTAGGAGCGCAGATTGTGCCACTGCACTTCAGCTTGGGTGACAGAGCAAGTCTCTGCCTCTAAAAAGAGGAGAAGTTGTTTGAAGAATAAATTTCTAACTGACTGATTTAAGTTCATTTCTTTGTGTAAATTTTATTTACTCTTTAATACATTAAGCCTTTAAGATGTATGTGAAAACAGGCTTAAGTGAGAAGATTGCTTGAGGCTAGGAGGTGCAGATCAGTCTGGGCAATGTAGAATGACGTTGTCCCTCCCACCCCTGCAAAGAAAAAAAAAGAAAAGAAAGAAAGAAGAAAAGATAATAAGAAGAGCTAAAACAATAGATCTTTGACCATGCCAGCCTTCTTCCTAGACCTGTATGGAGCAGTGGGTCTCATCCTGGGTAATTTTTTCCCCTAGGGACACTTGGCATTGTGTGGAGGCATTTTTGATGGCTGTGCCTGGGAAAGGTGCTGCTGGCATTCAGTAAGTGGAGACACCCTACAATGCACAGGAAAGCTCTTGCCCCCAGCAGAGAATAAGGTGACACGAAATGTCAATGGGGTCATGGTGGAGAAACACTGTTCTGGATTTGTCTCTACCTCTCAATCCTGGCTGGCTGTCTCTTTGTCAGCTTTATTCTATTGGGTCCCAGATGGGAATCCATTTTTCACCCTGTCTCGTTTTCATTCTGGCTTTCCTCAGTATTTCTGTCGTTGTCATTTTACTACCAGCACATGAAATATGGCTTCCTCTTGGCTTACTTTCTGTCCTTTGATTGGTGAAGGCAGGACAACTATAGGGCTTGAAGGTGCATGATGCCCCACATGTGAGTGATTTTGAAGCCCTTTTCTAGGTCACTCCCATGGCTCCTCATGTCCCTACAGTGCAATTGACTCAGGTTGGTGTCTTCAGGGCTGATCTGTGCATTGTCAGTTGCCAGCATCCTTTGGGGTTTTGAGTCCTCTTCTAACATCTCAGGGTAAAGGGGTTTTTGTGTCTGGCATCCATTCTTGGGTGTGATTGCAGCTGTTATCCAGAGACTAGCCAATGGTGATTGGAGACAGGGGATATTTACCATTTTGGCCCTGCTCCCCTCCCAGACACGTAAAGATTTCTAGGTGGACTACTCACTCCCTACTAGACAAGGTCAGTTCCTGGCAGAAGAGAAATTAAGAGACCCCAACTGAGTGCAGCACTCCCACTGGCCCTCTTTTAACTTGGCACTGTGCAGTCGTGTGTTTCAGCGAAATGTGGCCATTAGAGCTGGGCTTCCCAACTAATAGTACAAAGGGCAGCCCCTGAGAGCCATTGGCTTTACAGAGCCACTGTACTGAGGGCCTGGGCACAAGTCCTGTGGCTTCATTAGCAGTCTTTACCCTTTGTAGAGCCAGGTTGTACAAATCCTTATGGGATGGCATAGGCACCTATCATATACAGCCTTTCTGAAAACCCTGCCTGCCTGCTGCTGAGACCTAGGACCTGGCTGCTTTGTATCTCATAAATGCTCATCCTTTGATGCCCCTTTCTTTGTTACTGATATTCTATATCTGCTTGCTTGGTGAATCACAGCATGCATTTATAGATCCACTGTCTGTGCTGGTCACTGTTTCTAGGTCCTGCGGACATAAAAAAGTGAGATCCAATGTCTCCACACAAAGGTTTGACACTCTAGATGTCCATGAACCCTAAAGTTGGCTAATTGCCAACTAATTAGTCTCTCCTGGTCACCATGAATATAGCTGGGATGACCCAGGGCCATATTGGGAGTCAGAGGACGACACTAGCTTGGGGGTCATTGTCCTCCTTCTGAGCCCTTCAAGGAACCTATATTTTGATCACACAGCTTAAAAACTCTTGATAGGCAAAAAACCTCAGAAGATAAATATTAAAATTCTTTTGTTTTCTTTTTATTTTTTGAGACAGGATCTCACTCTGTTGCCCAGGCTGGAGTGCAGTGGCACAGTCTCAGCTCACTGCAGCCTCTGCTTCCGGGTTCAAGCAATCCTCCTGACTCACCCTCCCGAGTAGCTGAGATTACAGGTGCACATGACAACACCTGGCTAATTTTTGTATTTTTAGTAGAGACAGGATTTCACCATGTTGGCCAAGCTGGTGCTGAACTCTGGACCTCAAACAATCTGCCTGGTTCGGGCTCTCAGAGTACTGGGATTACAGGCATGAGTCACTGCACGCAGCCTAAATACTAAAATGTGAACCATGCAGGTTGATGGAGGGATGAGAGACCAGAGAGCAATGTGTTAATATGTGTCAAGGCTCCCAACATCCCCTGCGTGTTGGAACAACATGAATAATGCCAGCAGGCCACAGTGGGTATCACAGCTGAATATACACATCAGAAACATCATGGTAATTAGAAAACATTATGGCTCCATCTGGCCTCAGGCCCACTGAATGTAAACTCCAGAGCTAAAGCAGGACTCTCATTTGCTGTTTTGTTTGTTCTGTATGTCGCCATGTCAGTTTTTAAGGCTGAAGTGCACCCTGGTGTGGTGATATGAATGGGATAAGTAGAGGGTTTTCTCAAAAGAGTAGAAAGGGAGGGAACTGCCAGAAAAGAACTTGCTTGAAACTTGCTAGCAAAAGTTCTTAAAATTTTAAAATATTTTGCATATTTAGTTAGAATTTGGGTAGAGGAAATTTTACCAGCAATTTTTTCCTATAAAGTCTCTTTTATTTTGTTTTGGCTTCCAGCACCCTGCATACATTTTCAAAAATGTCATCATCATAAAGGAGTCATTGTAGCCTGGAAAGTATAGAGCTGCTAGTCATTTTTTACTTTGCTTAGAGTGGCACTTTTATTGTTATTTCCAGTAGGTGACTGGTTGCAGTGAAGAAAGGTAGCTGCATCTTTCTATTGTCTTGTTTGTTTCCCTACAGTGTGCTTTATTTAAGGATCTGTAGTTCTCTGTCTATGGAGCAGATAGCTCTTCCTCCACCTTCAGTTGACATATTGACTACCTTCTGTATTTAGACGAATTGAAAGGTCCTGAGAGTGTAAAGTTGACCGAGGCACAGCCCCTGCCCTCTATGGTCCATAGTTTAGATGGGAAACAGAAAAGATATAAAAACACTCATGTGCCCAGTGTTAGCAGGAAAAGGGGCAGCCCATGTAAACTGGGGATAGACATGTGTGGCTAGACGATTAGAGAAGGCCTCAGAAAAGAGGTGCTTTTGCAACGTGTCTGGAAAGATGGCAGGCTTTCCTGTAACAGAAGAGGACTGAGTTAGCATGGCAAAGGCACAGGGGAGTTCACAGAAGTTCACTGTGTAGGGGATATTTTTGAGAAAAAGGATGGAAAATAGAGCTGATGAGTGAGTTTCAGGACTGCTATGTCAGGCTAAGGAGATTGAACTTTGTGCTTTCAAAGAGATTTCTGCTGAAAGTATTGCTGCCCAGTTAGGAAGGTCACTTTAGAGAAGGCACTGAGGATGGGTTTTGGTGGGATGTGACCAGAAGGCCCCGAGAGTCTGTTTGAAGTGAAGGGACAGAGATGGGGGTGTCACCAGTCATTACCATATTCAGGAGCAGGAACCTTCAGTTCTTCATGACCTACTGAATGTTTCAGGAGGGAGAAGAGTGAGATTTTGTGAAGATGAGTCCCAGGTTGCACTCCCAGGCTGGCTCTGGGGTTACATCCAGATCATGCCACTCCCCGCGACGGGAAGACAGGAGAAGCAGCAGGTGTGTGCTGTGTTGTGTTTGGTTTTGTTTTGCTTTTGGTAGGGAAAGGTGGTATGGAGAATGAGGGCTGGTTTCAATAAATGGCTAGGAATGACTTTGGCTCCATTCAGGTGGAGGTGCATCCAGGAGGCAGATGGGAATGAAAGGTTGGAGCCAGGGAGAGAGGCTGGAGCTGGAGGTAGGCATAGGCCCTTGGAGATCTGGACAGGGAAGAAGCAGGAGTGGACATGAGGGAGGATATGGTGGGAAGAGACAAGGATGCATGGTTTATTATGGAATTTGAAAGAGGAAGTAGGGCAACCAGGCCAGGGAGATAGCAGAGTTTCTGTCATCCCACGTGGAAGAGTCAATGCAAAGAAGGTTTTATTTTTTTTTTATTTTTTTATTTTTTATTTTTTTTTTTTGAGACGGAGTCTCACTCTGTCGCCCAGGCTGGAGTGCAGTGGCCGGATCTCGGCTCACTGCAAGCTCCGCCTCCTGGGTTCACGCCATTCTCCTGCCTCAGCCTCCCGAGTAGCTGGGACTACAGGCGCCCGCCACCTCGCCCAGCTAGTTTTTTTGTATTTTTTAGTAGAGACGGGGTTTCACTGTGTTAGCCAGGATGGTCTCGATCTCCTGACCTCGTGATCCGCCCGTCTCGGCCTCCCAAAGTGCTGGGATTACAGGCTTGAGCCACCGCCCCCGGCCGCAAAGAAGGTTTTAAAGAGCAATTAGAGTGACAGCTGTGAGCTCACGTGGCTCATCTCCTCCAGCACTTAAAGTGAAATCCTTGTTGGTGAAAAAATTGTTTTATATTATCTTCCGCTTTACAATGCACTATTCCATACTTGTAGAGTTTTCTTCTCAACTCAACTACAGATATATAAACAGAAAATGTTCGACAGTTTCGAAAGTGTATATACTTGTCTGTAATGTGCTTCCTGGTGATTAATTAGTTTTCATATTGACGACTGACGTCACTGTATGACTGTTGGCCAACCTAAGGATTTTACTTTAAAGTCACTTAATGTTTTCACTTTTTAAATTTTAAAGCTTACTGATATTGAGGATCCAAGAGAATGGTGGAGGGAGAGCAAGAGCACAGTTTGAAGGAATAACCTTAGCCCAGGAGGCTCTCAATGCCAAGAAAGAAATCTCCCAGATTAAGCAGCTGCGGTTCCAAGTGGCCCAGAAGGAATACCAGCAGCTGCATAAAATATGTGAGGATGACAGTCAGTCATATGTCAGCTGTGAGTTGACCTGTTTCCTTTGGTTAACATGAATGACTTTGAAAGCTGTCTCTCTGCTAGGTTATCTGAAAACCTTTCTCAGGCAAGATGGCTTCCAAATGTTCTAATCTCATACTGGATAATCAATATTTGGCACTGGAATCAGGTCAGCATCCTGTAGCCCCTCCTCTGCCAAAGATTTTTTCAAATCTGTGCCCAGGTCTCAGATATGGTGGTAACTAGGAGAGTAAATGTCCCTGCCCTTAGGAAGCTCATGCTCAAGTAAGGAAAACAGAAAAATGAACAAACAAATGCAATTTCTGGTAATGTGTGGAACAACCTTATGCCTCATGTTTGTCAGTGTTGAAGAGGGCTGTTCTGGGAGAAGCCAAAGCATTTTGCTGTGAACATAGTCACATGTGAGCCAATTCCTTCCCAGGAGAGAGTTGCCCTCAACAGTTCCCCGACAGGTATCCATGGACAAAACTGGCCTAGGCACCCATGAACTTGGAGAACATGGATAAAATTGGTACCACTAGATTGTATTTTATAAAACCCTAAGTCAATTTCAGACATGTGAGTCTTTCCTGTGATAGCACTTATTTTGTCAGGTTTCTGGTTTCAGTAAAAAAGATTTAAACATTAAGGACATAGTCATAGCTTTATGCTGTGTTGCTAATCACATTGGAATTAAGATCAAAAGGCAATATTCTTTGGTTTTTGTTTGTTTGGATTTAAACTGCAGTTATTGGTGAAGGCAAATAAAACACACATGCTGTGGAGAATAATGGGATATTCTCCCTTAATACAAATTTAAGAAGTCTCTATAATCATGAGTCTTAAGAGAGTGGAGAGGACTGGAGCATACTGGCATGTTTTATTTTTTATCTTCTGTTAAAGGTAAATGACAATTTTTTTAAGCTGTTATTCAGAATGATCATCTCTACAAATTTTTAGAGATTTTAGTTTCTCATTTCTATAGCTTTCTTTTCCTGCAATAGCTGTCTAACCTTGTTATCAGAGTTATGCTGGCCTTAAATAATAAATTATCAAGTATTCTCTTTTCATTTCTGAAGACTTTGTGTAAGATTACCATTAATGTTTTCTGGATGTTTTGTTTTTTGTTTTTGAGATGGAGTCTCACTTTTTCACCATGCCAGAGTGCAGTGGCTAGATCTCAGATCACTGCAACCTCCAACTGCCTGGTTCAAGCAATTCTCCTACGTCAGCCTCTCAAGTAGCTGGGACTAGAGGCACATGCTACAACGCCCAACTAATTTTTGTGTTTTTAGTAGAGACAGCATTTCAAAATGTTGACCAGAATGGTCTCCATCTCCTGACCTTGTGAGTCACCCTCTTCGGCCTCCTAAAGTGCTGGGATTACAGGCGTGAGCTACCACACCCAATCCATTAGTGTTTTCTTAAATATTTGCTACAATTTACAGCAAAAGCCATATGGGCCTGAAATTTATAGTGTGTTTAAATACAGATATATTACCTTTACTAGATGTAGAACTACTCAGATTTTTTTCTTTCTTTTTCAGTCAGTTTTGGTATTTATGTTCTTCAAGGAAGTTATTGTTTCATCTAATCCAAAAATCTATAGACTTTTCCATAAAGAATCAGATAGTTAACATTGTAAGCTTTTTGGACCATGTTGTCTTATTTGCAACTATTTAACTTAATTACAGTACAAAGGCACCTAGAGACTATAATAAATGTGGGTGACTGTGTTCCAATAAAATTATAAAAACAGGCAACAACAGGATATCAATCTTGGGAAATTTGCTGTTCGTTGATCTAAGATGTCAATTTTATAATGTTCCAAGAATCCTCTTTCTAATATATGTAGACTCTGTAGTGGTGTCCTTTCTTTTCTTTCTGATAATGAATAATTGTGTTTTCTATATTTTCTTAGTCAGTGCAAAGGTTTATCAGTTTTACTTATCCTTCCAATGGTCATCTTGTTTATTATACCTAATATTATTATTTTCTATTTTGTATTTTATTGATTTATATTTCTTATTGTTTTTCTTCCATTTAGTTTGGTGTTCATTTGTAAAGGGGCTGTATATCTAAAGCAGTGCCCAAATGCTGAAGAAGCTGAGAAACCATAGAAGGAGACAAATAAATATAATTTGTGAGTTCTGGATAATTTATTAAGAGAACTTGCAGACAGAAGTGTGGTCTTGGGAGGCCTTAGATCTCTACACCACAACTCCCCAGACCTTAGATTTGTATTCTGGGATAAAACATACATGCTATTAAAGGAATGTGTAGTTGGATATGAAAGTCACAGGTTATAATTTCTGCAACAAGGGTTATTTTGAAGGGAAGTTACAGTGAATAGGTGTCCCTATAAAAACAGCAATATATCAGCTAGACATTCCAGAGGTATGCCTGGCTCTGGTTTAGTCAAGGAGTTACATGGAAGAATAGTATTTAAAATAAAGTCACTCTTGTTCTCCACAGGCATTCTCCATTTTCTAGCTTACTAAGATGGAAAGTTAAATCATTGATTTCAGTCATTTCTTCTTTCTCATAGAACTTTTAAAGGAATGCACTTTTCTTTTAAGTACATCTTTGACTACATCTCATGAATTTCAGCACAGTTTGTTTCCATATTTCTTAGCTTCAGAAGATTTTCTAATTTCCTTTGTAATTTACTTTTTAACCCACAGGTTATTTAGATGTAAGTTGTTGGGACTTTATAGGATGTCTTTTTGTTGATTTTTAGTTTGATTCCATTATGGACAGAGAATATAATATTTAGGAAATTGCTGTTTGGAAATCTTTTGAGATTACTTTTGTGGCCCAGTTTAGGGTGTCTCTTAGTAAACTCATAGGAATGGAAGCCCATAGATGTTTTGCTTTGAGCTAATACATAATAAACTACCTTGCAACTGTTCGTAAGAGCATGCAATTAGTGATTCTAGCTTTTTGGGAAAGTTTTCTTTATTTGATTAAAGCCAGGCTGTTTCTTTAAGCTATTTCTTCATAGCTTTTCAGGACAGTTTTCTTTATTTAATTAAAGCTAGGCTAAGCCTTACAAAATGATCATTATATAGGTAAAAAAGCACAGAATCTTAGTAATTTCATATTATTCCACCTAATATATGTTTCCTTCCAGTAGTCCTTAATTATATGGTAGGTTTGGTAAGGTCTTTGATGAAATGCTTAAGCCAGTCTTTCCAAGAATGGGATTGAAGAATAATATATCAGAAAAACTTGGCCAGGCGCGGTGGCTCACGCCTGTAATCCCAGCACTTTGGGAGGCCGAGGAGGGCGGATCATGAGATTAGGAGATCAAGACCATCCTGGCTAACATGGTGAAATCCCATCTCTACTAAAAATAGAAAAAAACTAGCTGGGCGTGGTGGCGGGCGCCTGTAGTCCCAGCTTCTCTGGAGGCTGAGGTAGGAGAATGGCATGAACCCAGGAGGCGGAGCTTAAAGTGAGGGGCCACTGCACTCCAGCCTGGGCGACAGAGCCAGACTCCGTCTCAAAAAAAATAAAAATAAAAATAAAAAAATATATATGTATATATACATACACATATATATATCTCTCAGAAAAACTCGAAAAGAAATTTCAAGTTTCTTGTCAAGTTTTAGTCATTCACAACAAAAACTTAGTCAAGATAAGTTTGTGTACTGTACTGGCAATTACTCTAGCAATTAGTGCTTCAGCTGCAGTGCGGTCTAAGCCCTTTAGTACATAAAATAGGTTTCTACACCTACTCTGAGTGGAAGCGAAGAAAGAATGCAACCTATAACCTGACACAGTTAGGATTAACTTAGAAATGGGACAATGCTGAGCTGATTAGTTAAGCAAATTTCGTACTTGTGGTCACATGGGGCTGAGACATCTAACAGGTTCAGTTTTTATATTTCCTCTAATGTGTCACTCCCTTGATATTTAAAGAGTGCATTACATTAAATTACATAACTTTCTACACCCCATGGAATTTGATTAATGGCTTAGTAAAAATATGTAAAATGTTCTCTTTGAGTTGGCATATGTTTCTTTAGTGAGGAAGCTGACAACTGACTCTGTGGTAATATTCTGACATGCTCATCATTTTACAAATCCTGACCTGCTAGAAGTGTTTGTGTAAATACAATTTCTGCTTCCACTTGTATAAGTTGCCATGAAAGCCAGATAGGGTCTGCCTAATCTTCAGTACCATTTGTGAACACGCTGAGGATGCTAGCAGATCTTGATGGCATGATTATACATAGATTCCAGGACCTAATTCAAGTGGTTTATGAAGTTGCCACTGTCTTGACAGTGATTCTGTTAGCTTGAATTGTCAATATCTAACAGGTGTCCTGTATAGTCATACCAGAGAGACTGGGCTCATGTCAGGAGCTGCTGGTGATAGTATTCTACAAAAGGCCAATTCACAGACATAGAAAATAGAATAGAGATTACTTTAGGCTAGCGGGAGGCAAGGAATAGGGAGTTATCGTTTAATGGGCATAGGGTTTCACTTTTCAAGATGAAGTGAGTTCTGGAGATGAATGGTGGTGATTGTTCCACAACAATGTGTCCGAAAAGATTAACTAAAATATTAGACAATGATTTGAAGCTGTTGTAACAAAATGCTGTCTGTGCAATTTTATAAGGAAATGAGTGAAATGACATTAAATACATAGAAGAGGTATAGTAAATATTGTTGGTCATCTAGGCAACAACTTTCTCGGCATTTTAATAGAGGTGAATGAATACAGTGAGTAGGATAGACTTGTAGCCTCAAGAGAATCCTGACATGAACTCATGAGGGCCCTCTTTTTGAGCCTACAAGTTAGTTAATCTTTTGAAACATAATGGTAATGTTATCTTCTATTTACAGGAAAGATCATAAGTGTAACTATTGTCATTTTTGTCTATATCTGCAAGCTGATATGTTTACATACAGGTGAAAGAGACCTAGTCTTATTTCCATATATTCTACTAATAAGTAAAAGACTTTTTAGGCTTAGGTCTGGAAAACTTTTTTTTTTTTTTTTTTTGAGACAGAGTCTCGCTGTGCTCCCAGGCTGGAGTGCAGTGGCCTGATCTCGGCTCACTGCAAGCTCCGCCTCCCGGGTTCACGCCATTCTCCCGCCTCAGCCTCCCAAGTAGCTGAGACTACAGGCGCCCGCCACCACGCCCGGCTAGTTTTTTTGTATTTTCAGTAGAGACGGGGTTTCACCATGTTAGCCAGGATGGTCTCGATCTCCTGACCTCGTGATCCACCCGCCTCGGCCTCCCAAAGTGCTGGGATTACAGGCTTGAGCCACCGCGCCCGGCCAGGTCTGGAAAACTTTAAGTCCTAATAGTATAAGGTTGAGTTTTTTTTTAAAGTTTAGTATTTTTTATTTCTTCAAACATCACATTCCTGATAAGGCCAACTTACAAACTAAAACATTCTTTGTAAATTGTTAAGCAGCTTTTTAAAATGAAACAAATTGAATGTACAAATTTAGTAAGCATTCGAGCACTGTTTATAATCCCCTTAATTATTTACATTCCCTTATGCATGTCAAATGTAAATAACACGTATAATCAGTTATTTCTAATTAAAAATGCAAAACAAGTAAATTCTCTAAAATGTCAGAGATTCTTTATCATGTTATCTCTTGAACATTTCATATGGTACATATAAGAAACATAAATTATCATCATGACTTAAAATATATTTCACATAAACTATCACAGTATTAATATTTTCTATATATGATATCACTGTCTCTATATTACTTCTACAACTTGATGGATTTGCAAAGTCGTTTATCCAACTAAAGAGTGAAAATTACTATCTTTAGCAGTGCCAGGATCTTCAGATAAAGATGCAAAACCAAGATCCTGCTACAGATCCAGGTTAAACCGTCTGATTTGGTGGACTGGAATGTGGGATCTGATCTATGATCCTTTTCCAAGGCAGTAACACCATATCAACAGGGAAACTCAAAGGCAGGCTTTTAGCTGCCATGCAGCTTTGCAGTCCTTAAAATATATTCCTTCAGTAATTTTCCTTGTGGAAATTTCACCTTTATGCAAGTTTTATTTTCAACTTTTTACTGTCTGATTTAGATAGATGGAATTCTGCACCCACCACAAGGAATCCAGCTAATTGCCTTCAATTAGAGTTAATTGAATCATGTACCCCTTTCATTGTGATAGTATCCTTTTATATTATATTATATTTTATTTATTTTTTTCCTTTTTTAAAATTATACTTTCAGTTCTGGGATACATGTGCAGAACGTGCAGTTTTGTTACATAGGTATACATGTGCCATGGTGGTTTGCTGCACCCATCAACCTGTCACATACATTAGGTATTTCTCCTAATGCTATCCCTCCCCTAGAGCCTTACCCCTCACAGGCCCTGGTGTGTGATGTTCCCCTCCCTGTGTCCATGTGTTCTCATTGTTCAACTCCCACCTATGAGTGAGAACATGTGGTGGTTGGTTTTCTGTTCTTGTGATAGTTTGCTGAGAATGATGGTTTCCAGCTTCATTCATGTCCCTGCAAAGGACATGAACTCATCCTTTTTTATGACTGCTTAGTATTCCATGGTGTATATGTGCCACATTTTCTTACCCTAGTCTATCAATGATGGACATTTGGGTTGCTTCCAAGTCTTTGCTATTGTGAATAGTGCCTCAGTAAACATACATGTGCTTGTGTCTTTATTGAAGAATGATTTATACTCCTTTGGGTATATGCCAATAATGGGATTGCTGGGTCAAATGTTATTTCTAGTTCTAGATACTTGAGGAATTGCCACACTGTCTTCCACAATGGTTGGACTAATTTAAACTCTCACCGACATTGTAAAAGTGTTCCTATTTCTCCACATCTTCTCCAGCATCTGTTGTTTCCTAACTTTTTAATGACTGCCATTCTAACAGACATGAGATGGTGTCTCATTGTGGTTTTGATTTGCATTTCTCTGATTACGAGTGACGATGAGCATTTTTTCTTATGTCTGTTGGCTGCATAGATGTCTTCTTGTCAGAATTGTCTGTTCATATTCTTTGCCCATTTGGTGGTGGGGTTGTTTGCTTTTTTCTTGTAAATTTGTTTAAGTTCTTTGTATATTCTGTGTATTAGCCCTTTGTCAAATGGATAGATTGCAAAAATTTTCTCTCATTCTGTAGGTTGCCTGTTCACTCTGGTGATACTTTCTTTTGCTGTGCAGAAGCTCTTTAGTTTAATTAGATCTCATTTGTCAGTTTTGGCTTTTGTTGCTGTTGCTTTTGGTCTTTACCCATGTCTATATCCTCAATGGTATTGCCCAGGTTTTCTTCTAGGATTTTTATAGTCCTAGGTCTTACGTTAAAGTCTTTGATCCATCTTGAGTTGATTTTTGTATGAGGTGTAAGCAAGGGGGGTCCAGTTTTGGTTTTCTGCATATGGCTACCCAGTTTTCCAACACTATATATTAAATAGGGAATCTTTTCCCCATTGCTTGTGTGTGTCAGGTTTCTCAAAGATCAGATGGTTGTAGATGTGTGGTGTTATTTCTGAGGCCTCTGTTCTGTTCCATTGGTCTATATATATATGTTTTGGTACCAGTACCATGCTGTTTTGGTTACTGTAACCTTGTAGTAAAGTTTGAAGTCAGTTAGCATGATGCCTCCAGTTTTGTTCCTTTTGCTTAGGATTGTCTTTGCTATGCAGGCTGTTTTTTCTTCCATATGAAGTTTAAAGTAGTTTTTTCCAATTCTGTGAAGAAAGTCGTTGGTACCTTGATGGGTATAGTATTGAATCTATAAATTACTTTGGGCAGCAAGACCGTTTTCATGATATTGATTCTTCCTATCCAAGTGCATGGAATGTTTTTCCATTTGTTTGTGTCCTCTTTTATTTTGTTGAGCAGTGGTTTGTAGTTCTCCTTGAAAAGGTCCCTCCTTTTCAAATTAAAAAAAATACTTTTTTTTACAGTAATGTGCCACCACACCCAGCTAATTTTTATATTTTTAGTAGAGATGGGGTTTCATCATGTTGGCCAGGATGGTCTCGATCTCCTGATGTTGTGGTTCAACCACCTCAGCCTCCCAAAGTGCTGAGATTACAGGCATAAGCTACCATGCCCAGCCAGTTGTATGGTTTTGACTGAAGTTCTTACTGTTGAGTTCCAGTTTGACTGTGCTGTGGTCCAAGAGACTGTTATTATTTCAGCTATTTTGTCTTTACTGTGGAGTGGTTTTTGTCTGATTATGTGATCAATTTTAAAGTGCCATGTGGTGATGAAAGAATGTATATTCTGTTGTTTTTGGATGTAGAGTTCTGTAGATATCAGGTCCACTTGATCCAGAGCTGAGTTCAGATCCTGAATATCTGTTACTTTCCTGCCTTGATGAGCTGTCTAATATTTTCAGTAAGGTGTTAAGTTCTCCCACTATTATTGTGTGGGAAACTATGTCTCTTTGAAGGTGTCTAGAAACTTGCTGTATGATTCTGGGTTCTCCTTTGTTGGGTGCATATATATTTAGGATAGTTTAGTCTACTTGTTGAATTGAACCCTTTACCATTGTGCAATGCCCTTGTTAGTCTTTTATGATCTTTGCTGGTTTAAAGTCTGCTTTGTCATAAACTAGTGTTGCAACCTCTGCTTTGTTGTCTTTTCCATTAACTTGGTAAATTTTTCTCCATCCCTTTATTTTGAGCCTGGGAGTGTCATTGCATGTGAGATGAGTCTCTTGAAGACAGCATACTGATGGGTCTTGGCTCATTAACCAGTTTACCACTTGTGCCTTTTACTTTGGGCTTGTAGTCCATTTACATTTAAGATTAATGTTATATGTGGATTTGATCTTGTCATCATGATGGTAGCTGGTTATTTTGCAGAGTTGTTTATGTTGTTGCTTTATAGTATCACTGATATGTGTGACAGTGTTATGTATAGTAGTGACACTGTAAAGAAAATTAAAAGAATTTTTTTTACTTTGGTTTTCAACTTGTATTCATTTATTTTGAATTGATAAGCAAAGCCCAGCCATAGTGACTTATGCTTGTAATCCCAGAATTTTGGGATCTCAATCTCCTGGGCCTAAGAGAGGTGAGAGAATTGTTTGTGCCCAGGAGTTTGAAGCTTCAGTGAACTGTAATAAATTCACTGCAAACTATCCTGGGTGACAGAGCAAAACCCTGTACTCCTGGCCAAAATATAAATACAGAAATAAATGCCACTTTAACCATAGCTGCAGATCTCTGTTTATGGTACACCTTAAGCAGTTCACCTTTATCTTTTAATGTGACTTTTCTCTGCCTCTTGGGAGCACTTTTAAAATTATTAGTGGATTTCATATAACTTCCATGGTATTTTTCATGATTTACAGCATTGCATTAAATATGATGAAAAATATTGGACCTGAGAAACAGAAGGTATTTCTTTTTTACTGACATAATGCAGTTTACTGGGGAGAAGAATTTCTTCTATCAAGATAATGGTTAGTGTCCCATGGCTTTTTAGACTTATACTCACAACAGCTGATCTCAATGCAATATCAACAGCAGGTGGCTATGAAATTATTACAGTAGTGCAGTATGTACTATAGTTAATCAATCTTCCTTCCTTTCCCCTTCCCCTTACCTTTCCCATGCCCTTTACTTATATCTTTCTTTCTTCCCTTTCTTTCTTCTTTCTTTATGTTCAGAGTCTCATGCTGTTGCCCTGGCTGGAGTGCAGTGTTGCAATCATTACCCACTGCAGCCTTGACCTCCTAGGGCTCAGGCAATTCTCCCACCTCAGTTTCCCCAGTTGCTGGGATTATAAGCGTGCACCATCATGCTCAGCTAATTTTTGTATTTTTTGTAGAAATGGGTTTTGCCATGTTGCCCAGGCTGGTGTTGAACTCCTGAGCTCAAGCAGTTCTCCCATCTTGGCCTTCTGTAGTGCTGGGATTATAGGCGTGAGCTACTGCACCTAGTTTACTAAAGTTTAATCTTATGCTATATGATTCATACTACATCTTTACATTTGTTTATGTTTTCCTTGACTGCAAGTGACTCTGTGTACAGCTGTCCCATGTGCATGTTTTCATAAATTTTAATGTTTTGTCACAGATTTATCTTCATTTTATGGTTGTCCATTTCAAGATAAGAGTAGTATCTACATACATTCATGCATTCATGAAATCCTTAATTTTCTGTTAATTTTTTTCAATATTTTTATGCTGTGGAGCTTGTGAGTTTGTTTTTACATTCTTTCAACTTTATACCTCCAAAATATCTAATATATTTATTGCCAAAATGTTTCCACGTATAAGTGGATCCATGTAGTTGAAGCCTGTTTTGTTTCAGGGACAACTATATTTGGATCAGTAGTAAGAATACTGGAGATGGTAATTTAGAATCAAGATAAAATAAAAGAAAGTACACAGAGGAAAAGTAGAACTATTATTGAAAGGTTAATACTTATTACTGTTTCTGATATATTATTGCAGTACAGATCGCACCTGTGTGTTTATTCAATAAGTATTTTTGATATGTAACCTAGGTGCTAGGGATAAACAAAGAAGGCATGGTTTTACTCTGGGAGAGTCTATAATGTTGGGAATTCACTTAAGCTGATTTCTTCATTGTTAATCTACAGCAGAGGACATGAAAAATTCTAACTTACTTGCATAAGATGGTCACAGAGAAAAGGAATTTGTCATCATAAAGAAGGAAAGCTATAGAATTTTACTTTATTTTATTTTCACAAAAGTTTTCTTATGTCTCCCACCTCTTTATGAAGATTTGGGTTTTGTTGTTGTTGCTTAACGTAATGCTATGATCTTATCTGGAATGACTCTAATTTTTGTTTTAATCAGAATTGATCATAAAATGTCAAGTACTCACATGAACTGTAAATTGGAAGAGGCATAGGCTATAATGAGTGAACTTGGCACTATCAAGAAAGCTATTTGTATGGGAGAGAAGGAGAGATGAGTCCTGATTCAAGTGAAGCTTGGGTACTACTGCTGGGCAGTCCTCTTATTTATCCATCTGTACAACTCTGCCTAACTTCCTTTTACTTAAAAAGGAAGTATATGTATATGTATATGCTTATCCCTCCCATCTTGGCCCCCTATAGTGCTGTCTCATCTATATCTATCTATGCACGTTTTATTATTTTTAATTTATAATGGACAAATAACAGTTGTACGTATTTATAGGATACAAAGATATTTCGATGCATATATACATAGTACAATAATGAAATTGATGAAATAGGGATAATTAGCATGTTCATTAACCATTTGTTATTAACTTTAGTAATTCATCATTTCCTTGTGTTGACATTCTAACATTACCACTATCATAAAATATACGATACACTGCTTGTTGCTATCGTCACCCTACTGTGATAGATATCACCTAATCTGATTTTTCACGTCTAATGCTAACTTTGTACCTATTGAACAATGCTGTCTTTCTAACTCCTCTATCTTGCTCATTCTCTGGTAACAACTATTCTACTCTGCTTCTGCAAAATTCACTTAGGTCCTGCATATGAGTGACAACATGTGTTGTTTAACTTTCTGTGTGTGGCTTATTTCACTTATCATAATGTCTTCCAGGTTTTTTCATGTTGCAGTAAATGAAAGGATTTCATTCTGTTTTATGGCTTACTTGTATTGCATTGAATGTATATGCCATATTTTCTTTATCTATTAATCGTTAGATAGGCAATTAGCTTTATTCCCTGTCTTGGATTTTGTGAATATTGCTGAAGTAAACATAGATGTGCAGATGTGCTTCTGATACACTTCCTTTTTTTTAAGGCTATATACCTAGCAATTACATTACTGTGTCAGATAGTTGTTGCAGTTTTAATTTTTAATGGAAACTCCATACTGTTTTTCATAGTGGTTATATTACTTTACCTTCCCACTAACAGTGTGTTAGAATTGTCTTTTCTCTGTATTCTCATCTCATTAGTTATTTTCTGTCTTTTTAATAGTATTATTTTTATTAATATTATATCAGTATTAATATTAGTTATTAATTCTCATTAACATTAATATTAATTATTAATTTTTATATTATTAATTCTTACTGGAGAAAGATGGTATCTCACTGTGCTTTTGACTTGCATTTTTCTGATTATTAGTGATGTTAAGCATTTTTCATATATTTATTGGTCATTTGTCTTTTGAGAAATATCTATTAGGTATTTTTCCCATTTTTTAATTAGATAATTTTTTCCTATTACATGTGTATTTTAATATTTATAATATATAATGTGTATCTAATTTATATGAACTTAAAGTGTGTTTTAAAAATAGGGAAGACATTTGCATTGTTTAACAATCAAAATAATTTTGAAGGAGTTCTGCTATCACCAGTTCCCCTTCTATGGCAACTTTGTTAGTTCATTATTTATTAGTTTATAATTTTATTTATTAGTTTATTGTGTATGCATCTAATATTTATGCACACACATAAAAATATGAATATAAGCAACTGCCTTCATACTAAAGTTACTTGGTAAACACACTTGTCTATACTAGCTTACTAATATATTATCCTACATGTGTACACAAAGAACTTTTTTGTTTTGTTATAGTTGCATAATATTTCAGAGTTTGGGTGTTTCTTTTTTCTTTTTTTTTTGAGACAGAGTCTTGCCGTGTTGCCCCTTCTGGAGTGCAGTGACAGGATCTCAGCTCACTGCAAGCTCCGCCTCTCAGATTCATGCCATTCTCCTGCCTCAGCCTCCCGAGTGGCTGGGACTACAGGCGTCCACCACCATGCCCAGCTAATTTTTTGTATATTTGGTAGAGACGGTATTTCACCGTGTTAGCCAGGATGGTCTCGATTTCCTGACCTCAGGTGATCCACCTACCTCGGCCTCCCAAAGTGCTGGGATTACAGGCTTGAGCCACCGCGCCCGACCAGAAATCTGTATTTATAAATGACCTCTCAAGATTATAAAAAGGCAGTGATGAATTATTAGATTTACTGAATATTGGTAAGAAGAGTGAGTACCACTTATTGAGGACTCTCTGTATGCAGAATTGAACAAGTTGCTTTACATATATTAACCATATAGTACTGTCCAAAACCCCAAGTATCTAAAAGGTGTGAATTAAGTGGTATTTCATGACAGTCTTCATTGCAGGAGGTCAACCAGTCTCCATGCTATGCCTTCTCTCATACTATAATATACAGCACTGGGGTTTGCCACCAAATTACCTTCTTGGGTTCTCTTCTATGGCAAAACAATATATTAATAATATTAATATATTATACATTATAACACATTAATATATGATATATTAATGTAATATATATCAATTAATAAATAATATATTATTGATGTATTATATCAATTGTGTCATTCATATATTAATTATATGCTTGATTATACATTTATATATAATTATATAATAATATGTATTATTTATATTAATAATTATATGTTAATATATTATAATTAATACATCATAATATATGCTAAATATATGGTGTATGATTAATAGATTATAATATATTAATATATAATGATTACTGTATCACAACATATTAACACTAATATTAATATATTGTTAATTATAACATATTAATTATATGTGCAATTAGATTTATTATATGTCATGATATATTAATATATAATAATAAAGAATGTATAATATATTAATAATGTATCATACTATATTAATTACTATATAATATTTTACATAATTACTATAGTATAATATATTAATGTATTAATATTTAATATAGTATGATATATTAATCAATATATTAATATAGTATGATATAGTAATTGTATAATATAGTAATATATGATATATACTATAGTGTATATCACATACTATATTAATTATATACTATATTATATAGTATATAATAGTATATATAATATACTATATTAATTATTAATATATCATGATATATTAATAAATTTCTAGAAGAAGCTTGATATCCTCACATCTTTTTTGAGGGCTCCATGGTCTCTAAAGTCCTCTTCCACTATATTCATGTAAGTTATTCTTTTTTATGCTGCGTAACAGTATTGATCTTTTTCAGGAAGCCTTTATCTAGAGCCAGCTGCATAATTTATTCTGCATCAGATATTATGGTTCTTGAGTTGGAAGGTGAATATATTTAAAAATAAAAAATAAATTATAGAAAAATATGATTTTTATTTATTTCATACACTTAAAGATTCTATTTGCAAGAATACAAACTTTCTTTAATTTTTGGCAAATTAGCATTCCTATGAGATTACTTTGTCTGTGTATAATTGTGATTAAAAATAGCAAATTAAAAAAAAAACAACAGTGGCGAGATACAGTGGCTATGCCTGTAATCTGGCATTTTGGGAGGCTGAAGCAGGAGAATCACTTGAGACCAGGAGTTCAAGAGCAGTATGGGCAACATAGCCCTCATTTCTACAAAAACTTTTGAAAATTAGGTGGGCATGGTTTGTGTGTCTGGAGCCAGGTTCTCAGCAGGCTGAGGCAGAAAGATTGCTTGAGCCGAAGTGTTTGACACTGACCTAGGTAACATAGTGAGATATTTTCTGTACAGAAAATAATTCGCTGGGCAGGGTGTTGTGCGTTCTTAACTTCAGCTAATCAGGAGGCTGAGGCAAGAGAAGCCTGTGAGGCGAGGAGTTTGAGACAAGCATGGCAACTGAGTAAGACTCAATTTCTACAAAAAATAGAAAATTAGGTAGGTGTGATGGCATGTGGCTGTAGTCCCACCTACTTGTGATGCTGTGGCAAGAGTTTGCTTGAGTTTAGGATACTAATTCTGGCAGTGAGCCTTGATTGCATCACTGCATTCCATCCTATGTGACAAGAGCAAGACCCTGTCTCTAAGAAAATTATAAAATAAAAATAACAGGAAGACATCAGCAAAATGGCAGACTTGGTAGCTCCAAGCATTTGTATCTACACAAAAAGAAGTAGTAGTCTAAATCAACTTTGTAGGAGTTCTGAAAAACAGTCAAAGGTTTGTAGTAACCAAGGAAATGTACAATCAAGAAGGATGGCTGGGCATGATGGCTTATTACCTTTATTCTTTATTCAGTTTCTCAAAAAATTGGCAAATCAGTTTCAGAGTTTAATTTAAATGTTTATTAACAGACACAATTTTTTTAGAGCATAGATTGACAAACATTTTTGGTAGAGGGTCAGAAAGTAAGTATTTTAGGTTTTGCAGGATATACTCTGTTTCCACTATTCAGCTCTGCAGAAAAGCAGCTATAGATAACAGGTAAACGAGTAGTTGTGGCTGTATTCCTTTAATAATTTACTTATAAAACTGGGCCACAGACAAGACACGGTCCCTGGGCCACAGTTGGCTGATCTCTGACCTAGAACGGTAGTTTCTGAAGACTTTATAGTTGTATTACTCTTTACAATATTGTTTTTCTTTTTCTTTAAAAAATTTTTTTTTATAGAGATAGGGTCTCACTATGTTGCCCAGGCGATCTGGAGCTTCTGTGTTGATGCAATCCTCCTGCCTTGGCCACCCAAATTATTGTGATTACAGACATGGGCCACCATGTCTAGCCTGAACAATTTCTTGTTCTTCTAAAAGAATATCAGGAAATGGACCTGAATTAAAATAAATTTTATTTGAGATTTTGGAGAATTTTAAAATGCCCTTTGATAATTTGTGAAGCCTTGAGTTAGTCATAAAATCATATTTGGGGATTACTACTTGAAACAGAATTGTGAATATTTTTAAATGCTTCTCTTGTAATCTTACTAAATGAAACATTATTAATTGGAAAGGCATTGGACTTTTGCATTTACTTAAGCCTTATTAAGTAAAGACAAAATATCAGTGGAATGCAGAAAACAAAAATATCAAAAGACAGAAAAAGGGGAAAATATTAGAAAAACAGAAATAATTAGCTACTATTTTGGAATTTTAGCAAATATTGCATAGTATAGTTAATAATGACAGTCCATGTTTTAGATTTTCCACAACAGCCTATGTGCACATACATATTTTTGACCACACATATTCTTTGGCTTAAAGGATATGGTCAATCTCTTCATCACACAGAGAAGAATCTGTAACAAAAAAAAAAAGATTTTTTTTTTCCTAATGATTTTGTGGTGAGTATAAGGGACATGGAGTCATTGAATTTCTTTAGTAATTTATTGCTTTTTACAATAAGATTAGAAATAGAATTTAGATATTCTTAAACCAGTTTTAGAGGCACCAGATCAGTTCTTTAATTACTTAGGTAGAAGGTCCTAAAAATAGCAATTAGGTTGCAGGCAAGTTACACAGTTGTTATCCTTGTTTATGAGACTGGCACTGGGCTGGCTGCTTCCCAGCTATCATCTCACAGATGGAGATATTTTTTACTTATTTATTTTCTTCTGAGAAAAAGTTTTGTTCTTGGGGCCCAGGCTGGAGTGCAATGCCCCAATCTTGGTTCACTGCAACCTCTGCCTCCCATGTTCAAATAATTCTACTGTCTCAGCCTCCTGAGTAGCTGGGATTATAGGCGCTTGCCACTATGCCTGGCTAATTTTTGTATTTTTATTAAAGATGGGGTTTCATCATGTTGGTCAGGCTGGTCTCTAACTCCTGACCTCAGGTGATCCACCTGCGTCGGCCTCCCAAATTGATGGGATGACAGGCCTGAGCCACAGTGCCCGGTGCCCCAGATGAAAGTATTGTTGCATCCGTGTTTGATGAGGAAACAGATGTTAGTTTACGAAGGTCATGTAACCAGGAGAGGCAGGTATGGGTTTAAATATTTCTGACTTCAGAACCATGTAAAATGTATCAAAATGTATATCAATAAATATATCAGGTATTCAAATATATTTTTTCAAGTGTTTCTTTTTGTTCCTTTCTTCATTTTTCTTTTTTGTTGCACAGAGTGTCTTACTCCGTTGCCCTGACTGGAGTACAGTGGCACAATCGTGGCTCACTGCAGCCTCAAGCTCCCAGCTCAAGCAATCCTCCTACCCCAACCTCCTAATTATCTGGGTCTACAGGCTTGCACCTCCACACCTTGCTAATTTTTAAATTGTTTGGTGTTTGCAGGGCCTCCCTATGTTGCCCAGCCTGGTCTTGAAGTCCTGGTTTCAAATAATCTGCCTGCCTCAGTCTCCCAAATTATTGGGATTACAGGTGCGAGCCACTGTGCCTGGACTATTTTCAAATATGCCTTGACGTGAAGTTATTAGAAATAAAAAGACTTACTGGTTATAACGTAGTCTAGTAAAGTGAGATCTATAGTTGGAGCAGGTTTATTGAAAATGCAGTTGTATGACACTTCCAGAAAGGGAAAGGTAGTCAAGTTTAGCTATAGTTACCTTACATATGAATCTTTTTGTTTTCTCTGAAGTTTTATTCAGTTCAGTATAATTGGTAAGAAAAATATTTAAGTACAATTATTGATTGAGTTCATAACACCATATTTTAAATTGTACTACCCTTAAAGTAATATTCCTTTATACCAAGCATTTTTAATACTTTGTTTACCTTTTGTTCTTTTATATGCCATGAGATACTGGAAGGATTCCTTTATTCCATACAACACACGACCTTCTTAAGGTCTTGAACTTCTTACTAAATATCACTAATTTCTATTTACACAGTGATTTCCTTCTAAGAAAAATTTTTAGAAACTTCATTTCTTCTCATTGTATAAAATTATAAAACCGATTAGTATACTTTCACTGTTTAAAAAAAAAGTCCAGCAGTTTTGGTAAAGCAAAAAAAGCCATTCCCAACTCCTGTGGTCAAACATTCCTGCAGAATGCTATTTGCTGGAGCACTTTCTTCAGATTTTTTAACAATTGAAATTGTGGAAAGATTAAAACAATATTATAAATTGTTCCTGAATGTTTAAATGGATTTTCTCTGTTGAGAATATGTTTTCAATGTTATTTCCTTTTCTTTTTTTTCTGCTTCTGAAAGTTTGATTTTCATGGTAAAACAAAGTTGGTACACCAACTTAGACTTAGTTGGCAGTATGAAAAAGCAAGAAAGAGGCAAGAAAGCCCATTTTAAAAATCATTCCTTCTGCTTACCTGCTTTTTCCAATAGAGAGAAATTTAACATAATTTAGTATGCGCCTAACAAAAATTTCACTGGAAAAGTGTGGGATGTAATATAAAATAATGATTCTCATTTATATTCAGTATTGTTTAGATCAGGATTCAGTCTACCTCTCAGCCTCCTCCCTTTCAATAATTGACCATCAGTCTCACACCAGCTTAATTCCACCATCTTTTTAAATGTGTGCTTTTTCTAACTAAATAAGCTAGTGGGAAAAGCCACATTATCTTTGTTTAAAAGACATTTTAAATATTGAGTCAACCCAGAATAGCACCATTCTATTTCATTTTGTTTAGAAAGAATGTAAATGCAGCAATTTATATTGGCCTGTGTTTTAAATAATAATGCCTTTTGAAAATCAAGCTTCCGAAGCATGTCTACTTAGGAAGTTTTTTCTTTTTTTTTTTTTTTGAGATGGAGTCTGGCTGTGTCACCCAGGCTGGAGTGCAGTGGCACAACCTCGGCTCACTGCAACCTCTGTCTCCTGGGTTCACGCCATTGTCCTTCCTCAGCCTCCTGAGTAGCTGGGGACTACAGGCGCCCGCCACCATTTTTGGCTAATTTTGTGTGTGTTTTTTTTTTTTTTTTTTGGTAGAAACGTGGTTTCACCATGTTAGCCAGGATGGTCTTGATCTCCTGACTTCGTAACCTGCCTGCCTCAGCCTCTCAAATATTTAGAAATTTTTTATTTATTTATCTTGGAAATACTTAAACGTAGGATATGGGCAAAACCGAGAGATGATGTGTCACATATCTCTTCAAATGCTTATAACATTTTGTTTTTAATATTACCTAACCATGTTAGCTTTTTACCCCTAATTCTACAGATGTTATTTTTGTCTCTGTGTCTTAGGTAAGCATCTTAAAACAAAATTATTGGAAAATATGTCTTTAAGACTATGAATAAGTTTTTAAATGAAATTTTTTGGTCACAAATGAAGTATTAACCTTGGGGGAGGGTTACATAACAGAATACCAGGTTGGATAAGGAGGGTACTTTTCTGGGAAGCTAAATATTTGGGCCTTATCAGTGTACTGTATTGTTCATGAATGTCTGGAAATCTATCTTTGTTGGCTTGTTAGAAAATGTAAAAATAGCAAGTAAAGCAGTCTACAGGACCCTGCTACAAGGCAAGCTTTAATTGACACAAGCCTTCTGTTTTGTAGGAGATTTCCTATCCAATTCTTCCTTCCTTATTAGGGTATACTAGTGTTGGACTTTAAATTTCACATGAAACGCTGCAAAAACTGACTGTTTACATGATCACGTTCTTTATCATGCATTTCTTCATTTTAGTTTATCATGCATTTCTTCATTTTAGCTTGTTGGTATTTAGCTGCTGTCTATTGTAAATGTTCTGCTGTCCATTTTTGCATACTTTTACTGAAAGTGCTCTTGTGTGTTAGTACCATGGTACTAACACATAGCAAACTACAGCACACCATTTCCCAACATAGCAAGTGATTTATTTGTTTCTAGAGATAGTATTGGTACAGAATGAGTAACATTTTAAATGTTATGGTGTGTTTGTGAGAAGGGTAAATATTTAGGAAAATTATTGATGAAAGAATACTGCATTTGCTGTATACTGTTTAAAGTATTACTTTTAAGAGTGAGGTTATGCAGAAAAGCTGAAGTAGGTCAGTTGAATAGGAAGCTCTGTAAAGTTGACCCGTCTACCAAAATAGTAAGTGGAAAAAATGATTCACATCAACCGTTTAAGAACTACAGAATGTCATCAGATGCATGTAACAACCATGTATATGCTTTGTGAAGCAAGAGGCTGTTGGTCTTTGATAAGAGAACACAGTGCATAAACCAATACCATCTCCCATTTTGCACTGCTCTCTTAGCTTTTGAGATAGTGATTTATGTTTCTGGAGTGGTTGGCTGGTGCCAAATTGGGCAGTTGGGACTATATTTTTCAAAAGCGCTATGTTGTATGTTCTAGTCAGTCTGGCTGATTGCTAACAAACCTATGGAGGAGTTTGCCTTGGTTTTGGTTCTTTGGAGGTACATCACATTTTCTTGGTAGCATGTGTTGGAAAATTTTAAGGAACAAAACATTCTCCATCCATTAGGAAACATACATTTAAGAAAAAACTCTGGCCAGGCATGGTGGCTCATGCCTGTAATCCCGGCACCTTGGGAGTCCGAGGTGGGTGAATCATGAGGTCAGCAGTTTGAGACCAGCCTGACCAACATGGTGAAACCCTGTCTGTACTAAACACACACACACACACACACACACACACACACACACACACAATTAGTCAAGCATGGTGGTGGGCACCTGTAATCCCAGCTACTTGGGAGACTGAGGCAGGAGAACTGCTTGAAACTGGAAGGCAGAGGTTGCAATGAGCCAAGATTGCGCCACTGCACTCTAGTCTGGGCAACAAGAGTAAAACTCTGTCTCAAAACAAACAAACAAACAAACAAACAAAAAAACAACCAAAAACAAACAGACAAAAAACAAAAACCAAAAAAACCTGATAGGTCTTTGGGTGATCAGAGACAGTAAAAGACAAGTCAGTGATCACATCAAAGAAATACACATTTTGCAAAAGTCTGGAAAAGTTATAAATGTACATACAGCAGCATCCATCAGCAATCCCTGAGCAGTAGGGAAATGTGATTTTCAAAGTTACCACATTTTAATTCTTAAAAGTCCAATGCTAAGAAACAAACACAGATACATAAAAATAAAGCATGAGAAGAAATAAGAAAGTATTGTTGATAAGGTTTGTCCCCACCAAATCTCGTGTTGAATGTACTCCCCAGCGTTGGGAAAGAGGCCTGATGGCAGGTGACTAAATCATGGGTGTGGATTTTCCCCTTGCTGTTCTCATGATAGTGAGTGACTTCTCATGAGACCTGGTAGTTTGAAAATGTGTCACGTCTTCCTACACTCTTTCTCTCCTGCTGTGGCCATGTGAAGATTGTGCCTGCTTCTCTTTTGCCTTCTGCCACGATTGTAGGTTTCCTGAGGCCTTCCCAGAAGCAGAAGCCTGTGTGGCCTGTAGAACTGTGAACTGATTAAACCTCTTTTCTTTATAAATTACTCAGTCGTAGGTGTGACTTTACCGCAGTATGAGAATGGTGTAATACAATTGTCCATTCCTGGAAGAAAAAGAAGCTGACGGGAACTAACTTGAGAAAGCCTAGACACTGGATTTACTAGTCAAAGATGTTAAAATAACTGTCTTAGATATGCTTGCTGAACAAGGGAACAGTGGACAAAAAAAACAAAAAACAAAAAAAACCCAAAAAAAACAAAAACAAAAACGGAAAGCAAAAACTGAAGAGAATCCAGAAAACCATGCATGATCAAAAGGAAACTATCAGTGAAGAGAAATTATAAAATAAAATCTCACAATTACTTAGAAGCTGAAATCTTCCATGACTGAAAGTGAACAGTTCAGCGGAAGAATTAAACAAGAATTAAACAAGAGAGTTGAGCAGGAAGAAGGATGTAAACTTTAAGGTGAGCCAATCAAGTTTATCCAGTCGGAGGGGCAGAAAGAAAAAGAAAAGAAGAAAAATGAACAAATCTTGGAGGAACAGTGATGTGACAAAATCATGCATATCAGAATGTGTGTCATGCATGGTATTCCTAAAGGAAAAAGAGAGAGAGAAATGGCCAGAAAAAATAATTACTGAAAACTTCTCTAGAGTGAAGAAAGTTATGATTATACCCAGGAGGCTTACCAAACTGTTTGCAGGGTAAACACAAAGTTATCCAACCTGAGGTATATAATAGTTAATCAAAATCCAAAGCCAAAGAGTCTTGAAAAAAGCAGGAGAGAAGCTTAAAAACAGAAATCTTCAATAAGATTAAAGGCTGTTTTCTCCTCCGAAAACATGGAGGACAGAAGGGAGAATTATGCCATGTTTAAAGTCCCAAGCCAAAAAAGCTGTCACCAGATAATACTTTATCTGGCAAAAACTACCTACCTAGATTGAAGAGAAAGTAAGACAGTTTGAGATACAAGATGGGGGAGTTTGCTACTAGTAGATGAGCCCAACAATAAATGCTAAAGGAAATTCTTTATGATGAAATGAAAGGACACTGGACAATAACTTTGAATAAGAAGATATAAAGAATATTGGTAAAGATAATTAGATGACTAAACATAAGAGCCAATATAATTGCACATTGGCTCACTATCTCTTTTTTTGTAAGATTTTTGAAGTAAATACATAAAACAAAAAAAGTATAGAATATATAATTTATATATATTTATTTATTTTATACATGTTTTATGTATATATACACATACATATATGTTAGTTGGCACACAATGTATAAAGCATAATCTGTGACACAAAAATATATAAAGGAGGGGAATGGGGATATATAGGAGCAGTTTGTGTAGTATTAAAAGTACTATTTGAACTATGCTGTTGCAAATTTAACATGTTAAATGTAATCCCCAAGAAAACCACAAAGAAAAAAACTAGCAAATATACACAAAGTAAAAGAGGGAATCAAAGTGGTACACCACAAAAAGTGAACCAAATTATCTTAAAAGGTGATTATGGAAGGACTGAGGTGCAGAAAACATATTGTATATACAGAAAATTAATAGCTAAGAGGCAGGACAGTTGATCTTTGAACAACATGGATTTGAACTATGTGAATTTATTTATATGTACATTTTCTCTGCCTCTGTCATCCCTGAGATAGGAAGACTAATCCCTTTTCTTCCTCCTATTTCTCAACCTTTTCAACATGAAGATCTGTATGAAGAATGAAGACCCTTATGATATCCATTCCCACTTAATGGATAGTAAATATATTTCCCCTTCTTTATAACTTTTTAACATTTTGTTTTCTCTAGCTTAATTTCATATAACAATATAGTGTGCAATACATATACTTTACAAAATATGTGTTCATCAGTTATTTATGTTGTTAGCAAGGCTTCCAGTCATCAGTAAGCTATTAGTAGTTAAATATATAAGGAATCAAAAGTTATTCATAAATTTTTGTCTGTGCAGGGTCAACGCCTCCAATCCCGACATTGTTCAAGTGTCAACTGCAATTATTTATTGGTAATTACTTTATTATAAATGGATTAATCTCAAATTATAAAGGAAAGATTGACAAAATGAATAAAAAACTGTCCCATATGCTCAATACGAGAGACTCACTTTACAGAAAGCCATATAACAGTTGGAATTATAAGGAGAAGAAATGATATTCTATGCAGATAGTAACCAAAAGAAAAGTAAATGTATTATTCAGTTGAAATAGACTTTATGTCAGAGAAGAGTTACAAGAAACACAATGATACTTTATTTATAAAAAATTTATTTCAATGTTTTTAAAAGAAAGACATAGACAAATTAAATTTAACATAGTTTATTTGAATAAAGGATTTTTTTTTCATGAATTAACTAGCACTCACCACCAGGAGAGATTCAGAGAGTTCCACCCAGCAAAGAGGGCAGGCAATATTTATATACAGAAAAGGGGAATGAGATACAAAAACAGCTTGATTGACTACAGCTTACTTTTTTGCCTTATTTGGCAAGATCTGGCATGGTCTGATGAAACATTCCCATGTAGACAAGATCTAATTAGTTGGCAGGTTGTGATTGGCTGAAGTTTGTCTTCTGTGATTGACTGAAACTCAGCTACCTTTTAAAAGAATATACCACAAAATGGGGTTGCAGTTTGTTTAGGCACTAAATTAGGTTGTAGTTTATTATGTAGGGAATCAAAATACAGAGGTGACTTTATGCCAAATTTAATTTAACACCTATAAGAAGGCATAAATATTAGATGTTTATACAGACCTAACAAAACAGCAGCCCCCAAACATTTGAAGCGTGAATTCACAGATTTGTTTTTATTTTATTTATATGTTTTGAGATGCGGTCTTGCTCTGTCACCTGGGCTGGAATGCAGTGGTACAATCATTGCTCTCTAAAGTCTCAACCTCCTAGCCTCAAGTGATACTCCTACCTCAGTCTCTTGAGGAGCTAGGACTACAGGTGCACACCACCACACTCGGCTATTTTTTTAAAAAATGTTTTGGTTGAGATAAGGTTTCACTATGTTGTCCAGGCTAGTCTCAATCTCCTGGGCTCAAGGGATCCTCTTACCTTGACCTCCTAATGCAGTGTGATAATAAGCATGAGCCACCTTGCCTGGCCAAAGTGGCAGATTTGAAGAGAAAAATAGAAAGTTCTGCCATAATAGATTCAGACCCCACTTAAGTAATGAATAGAACAATCAGAGAGAACATCAACATGGAAATAGAGGACTTTACCAAAATTATTTGAACCAATTAGAAGTAACAGACCTATTCAGAACACTCCGCCTAGCAGCAGCATAATATACATTTTTTCAAGTGCACACAGAACATTCTCAGATTATTGCTGCCTCAATATCTTAGGCCACACAATAAGTTCCATAACCTTAAAAATGTGAAAGCAAGCAAAGTATCTTTTTAAATCTTAGTGGAATGATGGAATGACTCTAGAAATCAAAACAGAAGAGAAACTGGAAAATTCACAAATATTTGGAAGTTAAACAAATCCCTTTAAACAAATAATGAGTTAAAGAAGAAATTACAAGGGAAATTAAAAAAAATTAGGTTAATGAAAACACATACATGATATATGAAAATGTGAGATGCAAAAAAGCAATGCTTTGTGAGAAACTGATAATAGTAAATCCCTATGTTTACATAAAGATCTCAAATAAATAACCTATTTGTACTTCTTATGACACTACAAAAAAAAAAAAAAAAAGCCAACTCATCCCAAAGCTTGCAGAAGAGAGTTAATAAATATTGCCCTGTAGATAAATTCAATAGCAAATAGAAAAACAATAGAGAATACAAGGAAATTAGAAGTTGCTTCTTGGGAAGATTAACAAAATTGACAAAATTTTAGTGAGATTGACAAAGGAAAAAAAAGTATTCAAATTGTCAAAATCTGACATGTATGTAGAAAAATTACTACCCATTTTGCATAAGTAAAGAGGATTCTAAGAAAATAATGTGAAGAATTGTATGTCAGCAAATCAGGTAGGTCAGATGCAATGGATAAATTTCTAGAAATGCTCAGTTTCTGAAGGCTGAATTATGAAGAAATAGAGAATCTGAACAAACATAATTTGCAAAGATATTGAATTAGAAATCAAACATCTAACAACAAAGAAAAGGCAGATAGCTTGTCAATTAAAATATCATGTATTAATGGAAATATTATGGTACTGTAAGGTCAAGAGAGTAGATAATTGCCATTGGAAAGGCAGTTTGTTACTCACAGTTCCAAGAGTCACAGGGTATGCCATGCCACTGACAGCACATAGGAAAGCACCAGATTGGTCATAAGGCAGAGAGAAGGGATTAATTGGAATAGAGAGGTTTTATTGAGGTTTCTAAGGAAAGGAATGATGAAGTAGAATAAGTAGGCATAAAATTGACTAGTTTGAATAATTCTGCTGGGCTCTAATGCAATAGGGCTGTCTCCAGTTTTCCCTGCCTTGCTGTTGGGCAATTAGGGTAGGTGGATAATGTTTTAACGTGTGACAGTCCAATAATGGAGGTTGTTGGGAGTGTGGACGGTTGACTGTTTTGTTTGTATTTCAAAACCTGTCCCTGTATGGAGAATTTCTTCTCAGAGTGGAGATGATGAGAAAGCTATGCAACTCAGGCAGTTTCTAAAGTTATCCAGGACAAGCTATACCAATGATATTTATGAAGGGCAGATGTTAAAACATCAAGTTTACAGAAATTAGAAATGTAGTTTTTATAGCTTTCACTGGTGACTTATACCAAACCTTTAAAGGAGAATGAACATGAACACTTCTCAAAGTCTTTGAAAATAATGAAGAAGAAGAAATACTTTCCAAAACCATTATATTGTTGTTGCAGGAATGAAGGAGGACTAGAGAGACCTCGGGGAGAAACAGGAGGATTTTTATTGAGTGCACTCAGATCCAGCAGATTAACATCCAAAAAGTGGGCCCAGAATAAAGACAGCACTTCTACACACTCTTCTAAAAGAGCGTGGGCCCACTTGTAACAAGCTTACAGTGGCACAAAGCATAGTGGCATGAAAGCAAGGATACAGAGGCAGAACAAAGCCAGTTAATCAAATAGTAACAGGTTCATAACTCAGAATTACATGTCACTCTTGCTGTGCAGTCCAGATGGCTGTTAACCCAGGCTTACTCTAGTGCCTTGAACAGGCTTATCTCATAACCTTTGCTATGGCGCCTAGATGACTGCAGCCCAGGCCTGCTCAGGCAAGTCTTAATAGCCTTCACTGTGCTGCTTAGGTAAAACAGAATACTTGAAGTTACTAGTTACAGAAAACAGGAATCTATAAACTCATAACTTTACACATATTATAGGGTAAAGGAAAATTTATTTTTCTTATCCTTATGTTGAATGAGTGCTGGCAGTCTCCAAAGCACATTCCTTTGAGCTCTGGCTCCTTAGATAATGTTATTGAGACTTCATCTGGGTTCAGGCTTTGCCAGTTACTGCCTTTGGGATTAGTCAGCCCAATATAGAAAGCTTTTCTCTTTTTAATATTATTTTTCTTTCTTTAATTTCCTGCCTCAATATGATTACCCTGAAAAGAAAACCATAAAAATATACTGCATGAAAACTACACATCCAGATCTCATTACACACTCAAATCTTTTATGAATATAGATGCAAAAATTCTAAAGAAAATAGTAGGAAATAAATTCATAAGCATAGTAATGGGAATTTACCCCATGACCATGTGAGGTTTATTCTAGGGATATAAGGAATGTTCAGCATCTGAAAATCTAATCGCTGTTCTATACTATGTCACTAGAATGAAGGGGAACAAAAGGAAAACATAAGATAATATTAGTGAAGGAAAAGCACTGGGCAAAATTCAATGCCTTTCTATGATGAAAATACACACAAAAAACTATGTATACAAAGAACCATTCCATGATAGATAGAGTTTATATTTGCAAAATAAAAACTAATACTCCTTGAATGATTTCAAGCTTTTTCTCTAAGAGCTGTAACAAGTATTCCAGCCTTCGCAACTTCAATAAGGTTCTGGAAATTCTAGCCAGGGAGTTAGGCAAGAAAAATAAATAAAATTCAACACTGGAAAGAAAGTAAAATAATCTCTGTTGTAGATGGCATAATGTTATGTAGAAAATCTGAAAGACTCCCCTCAAATTAATTTAATGTAAATTAATTCAGCAAAATTGAAAAGACACATGCCTTTGGGTTCCCAAAGCAGGCAATAGGACTACTTTAAATATTTTTAATTTTTAAAAGCCGAGTTAAAGGAGCAAGCCTTCTTGATGAAATACAAATGACTCAGGCAACTTTTTCTTTAATTTTTAAGCTAAGAGCATTCATTCAAGAAATGTGCACAAACTATAGCTGTTTCCATAGAAACTCAGTCTTGATGATGTGAAAAGAAAATATCTTGGGCCCTCAAAATCCCTAAGCCAAAGGGAAAAAGCAGCTAGGCACTGCTCAGGGCCAACCTGCCTCCCATTCTATTCAAAGTCATCCCTCTGGTCACTGCGATAGATGCATATCTGATTACCTCTTTTGGAAAGGCTCATCAGAAACTCAAAAGAATGCAACCATCTGTCTTTCACCTACCTGTGACCTGGAGACCTTCTCCCTGCTTCCTGGAAACCCCCTCCCTGCTTCAAGTCTTCCTACCTTTGTTTCAAGTTGTCCCCACCTTTCCAACTGAATCAATGTTCATCTTACATATATTGATTGATGTCTCATGTCTCCCTAAAATGTATAAAACCAAGCTGTGCCCTGACCACCTTGGGCACATGTTGTCAGGACCTCCTTGTCAGGCCTCTGAGTCAAAGCTCAACTATTGTAACCCCTGTGATGTGCACATACATATTCAGATGGCCTGCAGGAGCAAAGAAGTGTGGGGCAGCCAAGAAAAGCACAAAAGAAGTAAACACCCAGTTCCTGCCTTAACTGATTAACTAGCATTACAACATTTCACCGTTGTGACTTGTCCCTACCCTACCTTAACTGATCAGTGGACCTTGTGACATTCTTCTTCTGGACAGTAAGTCTTATGATCTCCCCACCATGTACCTTGAACCCCTCCTCTGCTGACAATAGATAACCACCTTTTACTGTAATTTTCCATTACCTACTCAACTCCTATAAGGCAACCCCTTCCCCATCTCCCTTCACTGACTCCTTTTTCGGACTCAGTCCTCCTGCACTCCGGTGATTACAAAGCTTTATTGCTCACACAAAACCTGTTTGGAGGTCTCTTCACGTGGACATGCTTGACACTCCTGAGGCTGTATCATGGGCATGAACCCTCAACCTTGGCAAAATGCACTTTCTAAGTTAACTAAGACCTGTCTCAGATTTCTGGTATTCACACTTCGGTAACCTCAGGGGGATTGTGAGTGGAGATGGCCCTGACTGTTGACAGATCTTCTGTCAGTGTTTGGTACCAGCAAGAGCTAACTTCATGGCTGAAACCAATAGGGAAATTTGCTGAAGTCTGAGAACACCCTCTTCAGAGAATCCCTGATCTCCCAAAATTTGGTCAAGATCTAAAGTTTATTTTGCTGTATAATTCCTCTTTTCTTGGAGTTTTACTTGCTTCCAACAGGGAGGGAATTTTCCTGCTTCCATGATGATAAAACAGGTAACTCCTTTATGGAATTTGAGCTCCCTTCCAAGAGAGAAGAAGAGTTGTTTTTTTTTTTTCCCCCTGCTTCTAGGATGGTAGAAAGTACTCTACAGCCTGAGACCCATCACTATGTAAGAAACTGGTTTGGGATTCTGTCTTGAATATTCTTTTTAAACAGCTAAAGTTAGCATTAACAACCAGCTGGTGTTAATTTCTGCTTACACTTAGAGTGCTCAGAAATCATATAACTCGTATCATCATTGTTAGTTTAGCAGCATTTTGTCCTAACTGAAATATGGTAATGAGATTTTAGAATTTTTTTTTAAAGAGCTTAATGGTTGTAAGTCAGCTTAATTAAAAGGGTAACACCCAACATTTGTGTTTGTGTATGTGTACATATGTGCATGTTTGTATTTAAAAGTCCTTCATGTTGTTTCTTTCATTAGGTTTTCACACTTAAAACCTTGCCTTTTTTAGCAAAAGTTTTTTTCTTCTCAGTTGATTGAGTTCTGCTTTCACCTGATTTTGTTTTATTTTTTGATTGAAATACTTATTGCAACAGAGGCTACTCGAATTATTTAGGAAGAATGTAGTTTAGACACTCAAAAATGTTTTTGTTAAAAAAAATTTAAGTGAACTGTGAAAGCACCTCCTTCTAGCACCACCAGACTTTTTCTTTCTGTACCTTAAGATTTAAATTTTCTATTTGATTCTCACCTCAGTTGTTTCCTTTAATATGTGAATTTAACGCTATTTAGTTGACAACTGCCTAATGCTATAAAACAGGTTATCAAGAATCTAAAGTCTAAGATAGAAAAAAAAGGGGTAGAGGGTTTTTATGAACCTATAAAATGTACTTCCATCAACATGCCTGATATATCTATGTATTTGTGTTGTGTACACAGTGTTTTACTACTAAAAATCTGTAAGAAAGCTCTAATTAATTGGCTTAAAGAAAAGTAAAAGCACTTAAATCCAATACTTTATTAGGAAAAAAAAAAAGACTAACCAAATGATTTTCCAGGTTTATGTAACTTAACTAAAATCTTAATAAATAAGCTAGTGTGAAAATTATTGGTAAAGTAATGTTACAAATGTCGTAAGAAATGTCAGCATACTTTTTTTGTTTTGCATTTATTAATCAAGTAATTTCATACTTAACCTTGCCAAATACTATAAGATGTCAAAATTTGGCATAAAAGTTATAAAACTATAAACCCAACCTAAAATAGAGGTCTTTGCTTGTATTTTTTTTTAAACAAATAACACATTGATATGTGTTTAATGAAAGTAGCTACATCTTGAATTTAGTAAGATTGCCGTAACTTCTAATCCTGTGGCTTTAGGTAGTCTAGTCAACAGGCGATAAAGAGGTTTGTTTTGGGAATAAAGAGGTTTGTTTTGGGAAAGGATTGTTACCATCTTTGTTTCAAAGTTAAACTATAAACAAGTTTCTCCAAATGTTAGTTCAGCCTATGCCCATGAATGAACAAGGACTGTTCAGAGCTTAAGAGCAAGATGGAGTCAATTAAGTCAAATCTTTTTGCACTGTCTCAGTTATAATTTTGCAATGGCAGTTTCATAACTTTCACAGTTTTCATAAATAATCAGGGTAAACAATTAAAATAATTAGGTAAATGTAATAGGATAAATTATTGTAGACAAACTGGTCATAATTTAGAAAATAAAGTTAAATGAAATTAAATAATAGATATTTAACTATTTGGGTATTGTCCAATAAATATATACTGTAAGAAAACTTTCTTGCTTAAAAAAACTGCATTTTTTAAAAAAAAAACTATGAACAGGTTTTGTCTAATTCAAAGCTTATTTAATGGTTATGTATAAAACAGGGTAAAAGGAACCAGGAAATAAAAACATATGTAAAGAAAGTTATAAAAATAAAGAGGTACTTTTTTGTGGTATGAGAGCTTAAAGAGAAATAATTTTATATGACAAAGAATTTTGTATGGTAAATTTTAGACCGAAAATAAAATGACTCATGAAGAAGAGATGTTTAGCACAAACCAGAAAATACAAACATGTTATGAATGATTGTTGTAACAATAAATAAACAACAACAAAAAACTCCCCAAAACTTTAATATGATGAAGTTATCATATTATTATTAAGTTTTGGTTTGCTTAAGGAAAAAAAAACTGAGATTAAGGTTATTACATCCATATATCTTCCTGTATGTGCTTTTAAAGTCCTTGTGACATTAAGTTACAGGGCTTTGACACCTGGGTCTAAAAAGATGTCAATCAAAATAAATTTCATTCCTGAGACACAGGGCCAAAAATTAAAGTCATTGAACATTCAACTCCTTGAGGCACAGGGACTGTCTTAGATGAGGTGGGCATGTGAGATTGCAAAGACTGATTTTAAGAGAAAAAATAAGTTCAGTTTCTCTATGAACTAAAATTCATGTCAGAGATAACTGATTTGAGACCAGCATATTGGCCGCTGTGTAAGATTAATATGGTTTTCTTGAAGCATTAACCAAGTCCTTAATAAAGGTTATAAAAGGCTTATGGAAACTATATTTTATGATTAATTTTATAGATTGTTTAAAAAATTTTGAAAAACAAATTTAATCGGTTTCATGCTGTTTTTATTAGGGCTTCTTGTTTGGCAAATTAATTCTTCTCTCTCAAAGAGTGAACGTTTTCACTTTTTTGAAATCTTTGTGTTATCACTTTGGTTTAATGAATGCGTTTACAGTGACCTATAATCCTATTTTGTGATATGAAAGGTTTTAAAGCTTCAATATTTGACAAACTTCCCAAAATCAAGTTATAATTTGTCTTTTTCTGACCTAATTAATCCTTTAAGATATTAGGTACCCAAAGTCCATAATTTGACCTATTTGGTAAAAAAATTATACAGGAAGCATTGTGTAATATGAAATGGTGTTTGGTTTTCTTTGGAATGAATATGTGTAAATATGTCATTGGTATGTTATTCCCAAAATTTCAGAAAACTCTTGTAATTCTGATATAACTTAGTGTACATTATCAGTAATAATCATAATTGTTATGTTAAAATTATTGTGTGTCACAAAAGTAAGAAATTTCCTTGTCAATTGTTTCTTTGACTATGGCTGCTCTAAAACTTTTTGTCATTTGTGGACAAATGTTGTTTTGTTTTGGTCCTGTTTAGAAGGTGGCTTTATAATCAGCTATAAAACTCTAACAGGTGCTTTTGAATACAGGTTTCTGGTAACTTTGGAGACTGTGACATCAGAACAGAGGAAAACTTTTGAGACTCATGGAGAGCTAAAGTGTTCATGCCTATCAGATAGAACAGGAATTAACTGCATGGACTGAATTAATCTTTCTGACATTTTGCCTAGAATATTTGCTGATTTTCTGTTTTGGTTTTCAGTCTTTAAAAGTTTTCTTTTGAACTATTTATTGACAGCTGTTAACAATTTAGTGTACTCCTATGAACAAAATTTAGAGCATATTTGCTTGTTTCTACCTGATTTCTCCAGAATTTGGAAACTATTTGTGAGTATTCTTAACTTATCGCAATACAGTTATTTGCATAAGTGCTGTAAGAATCTGTTTTCATTTTTAACAGGACACAATTGGAGAAACTGGTTGTTTTACCAAGGCTTTGACTGGAATGGTGTGCTTTTCTTTAAGCAATAAAACTTGACCTATAGAGCCAATAAAGCCCTTGGAAAACTGGCCTCATATTCTGTGTAC